>NC_140585.1:647043082-647608082 GCF_964204655.1 Triturus cristatus
CCATGAGAAGAGCCTAAAAATGTCTCCACCCACACTGTTTTAAGATTTGGGGCGAGAGAGACCAGCAGTACTTCTGGCGAAGACGACTTCAATCGAGGTAAGCATCCAGATTATCTCCTGAGTAATGTGGATGTCATAGAACCCATTCCCCTTTTTTAAACCTCGTCTTTCTTTACCATCAGGCTTTAGCATTCCTGTTGTTGTCCTCTAATATTACCATGAGGTAATGTGAACTCCTCTGTAAAGGTAATACCTTCTCCATGTTGATGTGAATTTTTTTAATCATTCCTAATGTTAACACTTTTCTTAAAGTTCAATATACCAGTCACTGTAGCCCTGAGTACATCCTAGAAGGCTACTACTAACACAAAAGTGCCCAGACTTATACCGTCTCTTAGGATGATAATGTTACATTAGCGTCACCCTGCCTATGGTAAAGGCCTTATTTCTTATGTTTTTTTCCACTAGTCACATATGCTTATATATGCACAAGACACAAAACGATGATTGACAGTTTTTTTCTAAATACCAAAATGAGTACATGCCACTGACAGTGTTTTTCATTTTTAATTCTTAGTAGTGTCACACTGAGTGTAATGGGAACCAGCTTGCAATAATATTACAGTAATTCTGCTTTTGTTATTCCGTTTCCTGTTTCCTTTTTAGTTATGCACCAAAGTCTGCACCAATAACAATATTCAGTCATGTTCAGAATATGCTCAATGACAAAGAGTGGTGAGTGAATATACTTACCTACACTGTATGTGGAGTGCTTAAAGTATTGGCCCCCTATTTTTGTGGTCCTGACCAAGGCCAGAAGACCTGTAGGGGCAATTTGTGGCCAAAACATGTCGACCTAACCACTAGGTGTTGTAGACCAGTAACTTATACACTTAACACCAATTCTTTTCTTTTCATCTTATCGCTATCCTAGTATATTTTGTTCAATAATGGTTCTGGCACAGGATCGGAGATAATTGTATCCTCTCACTGCTGTCAAAACCCAGACAGTCTCACTTCTGGTAGAGGATGGTAGGGTCACTTGAAGAACAGAACACTCAAGTGACAGACCCAGTGATGACACTATCCACCAAGCCACACGAGCTGGGATAATATACATCGCAAACTGTGAAAGTGTGGTTGAGAGTCTCCGAGACAATATTCCTCAGACTCTTTCATTCACTCCCCTCTAATCAAGAGATTGTTGCCCCCAGAAGCTAAATGAATCACTGCTTCTCTCTCCCTCTGACACATTTTGGAATACACTAGAAACTACTCTCTAAATGACCTACATTTAAAATTTCTTTCTCAGCTTGGTGCTTAAATAAGATAGCCACCATTTAACGGAGCTCCAACTGATGCAGTGGCTTTAATTTAAAAATACACCAAAATATGTATTTTCCAACTGGCCCAGCTAGCAAAATCTCTTTCATTATCGTGGTGATTATTTTCTTATGGCTGGGCATCGCGCCAACATGAAGTTTACTTCAAATGCATTCTCTCTTCAGCAGCACCAGCCATCTTAGGTATAGGCGTACCTCCCTCCTCAGAAATGCTTATCTTGCTTTCACCTAACAAAGGACATTTTTGGACATTCACATACTTCGCCTTACTTGTTTTCTTGTATGCTAGTCAAAACCCTGACATATATTTATACAGAAGGAGACTCTTCATATATTTATTGTTTGATTTCTCTGTATGCTCCCTACCTCCATTTCATCGATCAAGCTGTGCCTATATTTTACAGTTTGTGATTAGTTTGTGATTATAATTGCATGGGGAAAGTTAGAAGGCACAAGCTAGCTGGTAATGTTTCACAAGCTGTCTCTAAAGAATCATCAGACAATTTTGTAGATTCCCTTTTCAGGGATGCCTTTGCTTCCACTTCCATTGACATTTCTCCAGTAGTAATTCCTAAATGTGGATATGTGGTTAGGCCACCTACTATTGTGAATAAGAGGCCAAAGAAAGATGCACCTTCACCCATTAAATCTTCACCTGTATCCTCCATGGATTTACTACATGAACAGATTAGAGCTCTTAAACCCTGCATAGAAGAAGCAAATACATGTCTCCGGGCTCTAGTCAACAAATAGTCATTTATGAAAAAGAGAGTCACAGAAGTTGTGGAGCAAGTGAGTGACATCCAAGATGCTGCTATCAAAATTGATTCAATGCGAAGAGAGATTGATCTTCTTAAGCGACAAGCTGAAGACTTGAAGAATAGAAGCAGACAGAATGACTTAAGAATCTATGGATTAACAGAGGGAGGTGAGAGTCATTATCTGTCCCTGTCACATTCTTTTATTCCTTTTTATCTAAAATAATTGATATGGAGAATGTTTCATTCTACATACAAACAGTGCACAGACAGCACATTTATCTACATTTTCTACTTCTTTTAAACGTAGAGTTGTGATACTTCTATATTTGGAGTTTACGGACTTGTTTAAAGTACTTTCTGTTGTTAAATCCAAGATAAACATGGTTTGGTTTGGTAACACTCTTTTTTTGTTCTTGCAAGATGTGTTGAAGATCTTAGCGGATCGCAGGAAGAGATTTTTGGACATGTGACCATCACTCAGACTGTTAGATGCTCCCTCTGGCGCGATACATCCTTGTTTGTTCAAATTCACATACAAAAATAAGACCGCTACCATTTATGATCCAATGAAATTGCAAAATGTATATCTAGATCTCAATTTTCTTAGTCTTATGGTAGCTATTTATGTCATACCTGATGCCTATAATGCCAACATTATGTTCTACTTCCTCAACTTGTCTCCAACATTTTTTCTTCTCTGCTTTTTAGATTAATCTTCCAGCTGTTTTATATTTACCTTTCATATCAAATGTTGTTTCTCCAACTTGCTTTGGAGTGAGGTTGTGTCATCTTCATTTGTGTATGCCTCCCCATCCCCATTTTCCTTGTGTTGTAACATAGGTATGTTTAATTTATCTTCTCTTGTGATACTCCCCGCTTTGCTTTGTTCTCTTCTTTATTATGTCCTTCTTTTATTTTGCTTCTCTTTTGTATTTCCTGTTTCCACCACTCATATTTGCTTGTGTCAACAGTTTATCACAATTTTCTAGTTAATGATGCTATGATTTTTCAATATATAGTTGTTATTGAGGGCTTGGTACTCCTATTTAGCAATAACAAATTATTTCACGTTATGGACAACTTATCTAACTTATTTAATCCTTAAATTGTCTTCTTGCAAGAAAAGCCCTTATTCTTAGAAGAATTTGCAAAACTCAAAACACTTTGGGTTGGTCATGTGTTCACCTCCCCTGAATATAATTTTAAAAAATGGTACCGGTATTCTTTGTAACAGATATTTAAATATTTCCACACTATCTCAAGAATTGTATAATTTTGGGAGGTGGATAATTGTCAAATTAATTATCAATCAGAAACCCACTACCATTATTGATGTTTATTGCACTACACAATCAGCTAATGTCTTTCGATGTAATTTCCCCCAAAAATTGATGACATATTCAGACGATTATTTGATTTTTGGTGGGGATTGTATTCAAATTCATTATCCATTCCTTGATAGAATGTCCTCTTCCAAATCTATTCCTAACACCATGCAGGATCAATTTTGCAGTGCAATAAAGCAATGTTTACTAATGGACACCTGTAGGTTATGCAATCGCCTAAGTAAAGAATATACATTTTTGTCCTGAAGCTCATCAATATCAGTCAAGGACTGAATATATATTTCTGAGCTCTACCTTATCCCAATCCCTCAAACATGCCGAAATTGGAGCTTTTGTAATTTCTAATCATGCCGCTGTTGTGGAATCCTTAGATCTGGATTTTGTTAACAAAAAGTGTGGAATATGATGTTTTAATGCTGCTCTATTGTCAGACTCTAATTGTGTTTCCTCCATTGAATTCTTTATTGATGAATTCTCTAGACTAAATATTTCTGATGATTAATCCTTTGCAACTATTTGGGACACTTTCAAAGCCTCTTCACAGGATAATATCATGCATTATGTAGCAAGGAAAAAATGGTCATCATTTAAACATATAAACAAATCACACATCATATTAAACAATTAGAACATTGTTATTACACTGCCAATTTCTTATAAATCTTTGATACTAATAATTACTGCAAAATGTGAATTTAATAAGCATTGTAGGGAATTAGCATCTTCTTTTCCGTTAAAGACCAGTGATATATACTATGGTGGTCAAAATAAATGTGGGAAGATATTAGCCGACTATTTAAAGACTAAAAGAGAACAAACCAGCATTCCATATATCTTTTCAGATTCCAATAATTCCAATAATTTACTATGTAAAGATGCAGATATTTTACTTGCTTTTACTCAGTTCTATAACATTTTATATTCTTCAGACACAGATCTTTGTTCAGTGGATATTATGAGTTATTTAAATTGCATTACTAAATCTTTTTCAACTGATACACATTTCAATACAAGCAAAAGGGTTGTTACAGTATAGGAACTCACTCATGCCCCCTTTAAAACATAACACCTCTCCTGGTCCTTATGACTTCCCAGTTGAGTTCTATGTCAATTGTTCATCATTACTTATCCCCTATATACTACACTTATTTGAGACTTTTTCCCACAAGGGATCGTCACATGTCTCTATCCTTCCAAGGTGCATTAATTTGCCTAATTCCCTAGGAAGGTTGGGATCATTAGCACTATAAGAACTGTAGACCAATTTTGTTAGGGCCCGAACTTTCAACATAGTATTAACGACGCAGAGAGCTAAGAAGCTATGGGACATAACACTTCACATGACTCCTTTAAATAAGTAATCAACAATCAAATAAGGAAGTTGTCATGGTTTGAAGATAAAGAAGAGTTTAGGAAAAGACGGCATGCATGGATATCTATTGACACTTACAGGGAGCTGAACCCCAGAAATATTTCACGACATTACTCGGATCATTTTATAAAAATAAGCTAATGCAGTTACGTTTTCGGCTGTGCCAAAACTAGAATATATACCCAAATGGCAACCGCAACCCATGAATACAAACTTTGCTTACTACATGAAGAAAGTTTGACTCATATTTGATACATTTTCCCAATCTAATTAACAGAAAGAACAATCTTATTAAAAGTTTTTTAATATGTATAACATTAGATCATGTTTGCACGATTTACTATTCTGTATGAAAGGGGAATCTCCACAAATAATAGCTGCCTTCATAACATTTTATCTCAAAGTCGAACGATTATTGACCGCTAATAGTCAGATGAATGCAACGTAATGATGGCTCTACAGTGACTATATTGAAACAGGGCACAATATGAACTTCAGTGATGCTCAAGGAAATCGTTAAAATCTGATTTTTATTTCAGCAGAACACGTGCTTTTTAATGTTTTTATTTGTGTAATATTTTATGGTTTTTAACTAAAATAAAAAAATTACCTTACCTTTGTTAATGAATGTAGATTAGAAAACGTTTGCTAAACTTCAGGCAGTTTTACTGATAACACTAGAGTAGTTTTAAATGTTATTGATAATTCCATTCATACATCTTGCTCTTTAGCTGACATTGTGTTAAACACAGAAAAATCTTTTGAGAGAATTAATTGGGAGTTTTCTACTCTGAGGCAGTTTGGGTTTGGTCCAAGGGTGCTTAACTATATTTTGTTGTTTTATTCTGCCCCTAAGGCCTCTTTATCTCAAAATGGCTAGTGTTCATTTACTTTTGTCTATTTAGAGGAGTTAAGCAAGGATGCCCCCTCGCACCATTAATGTTTATCTTGCCCTTAGAGCCTTTTCATTCCAAACATCTTAAACTTTGACAAAATACAGAGATTCAAGGGTTTCCACATTATGACTTTCACATCAAAATGTCTGTATAGATTACCTTCGTCTATTTGTAGCTAACCTGAAAACTGCTGTTCCAGCCTTTTCTCAGGAAGTCATCTCTTTTATCAAACCTTCTGATTAAAAGCTCAACATTGATAAATATGAAATCTTACAGTTGAGTAGATATTGCCACAAAAATATATTCCAACCAACAACTTTAGTACCTAGGTTTATGGATTGTTTCCTTTACGAAAGATACTGTTAAACTGAATAGCTCCAATTCATTGGAAAGAATTAAATGTAAGTCGAATAAATGCAATCCCGTATTTTTACTTTGGCTGGGTAGGCTTGATACAATTAAAATGATGTGTACTCCATTAGTTTTCTTTTTCTTTTCCATGATTCCTGATCATTTTACTATTGCCTAAAATTAGACTCTCTTTTGCTTGAATTCTTTTGGAACCAAAAAAGGAGTAGAATATCACTTGAGGGATTACAATTACCCAAAGTTCAAAGTTCAAAGTTCAAAGTTCAAAAGCTTTATTCGGTATGTAAAAATACAACCATAAAAGCAGAACAAACAGTTAAAATACATATTAGACTAGAATGTCATATACACAGGATATTACAAAAGAAAAAACAATATTTGACACATTGTTAAAGTGCATAGTGCTTCATTAAAGAGTCCAATATTAAACTTAATTTCCAACAAGCATCCACATTGTATTTATAACAAAGTGCAAATTCCAGGTAAGTTGTCTAATATGTGCAAATAAGCAAAAATAATAAGTATAGTAACAATCCTATAATTACAAAATTCATCTAAGGTTCACTTAGGCTACAAGGTACGTATCAGAGTCTAGGCGGTACCTATAAGTGCAGAGTATATAACAAAAGGAACTAATCAATGCAGACTAAGGATTTCCTTATACTCATACATTTGAGCACATAGGATGCCACAAAAAAACAGGTATCCGGGCTTTCTAGAGTTGTAAGGAACTTCATTGCTGGTTTAATAGTGCGTATCTTATTTTTTAAAAGGATAGGTTTTAGATAAAATTTCCTAAAATGACAATAAAACTTACAAAACAATAAAAAGTGACAGCAGCTTTGTTTTGAAATATTATCACAAGGACACAGCATATTGGATTTGATCTTTATATCCGGGAATGAGACTAGGTGGTGCACAATCCCGAGCCTTAATCGGGTTAGGACAAATCTATGTTGGTTGTAAGTCACGATCTCTAGATATGTCTGAAAACCTCTCCTTAAGTTCAGATCTAGGTAAGAAGCAACTGTTATTAGATTTTTGGACTGATTTTCTCTAGCCGCATTCTTAAATGCTAGGAACTTCGATTTTATGTCTTTCTTTGGTATCAGTGCAGCTGCATCGGGGTTCAGACGAATATTACATTCAAACAGAAGATTGAACCAATAGTAGATATAACTGAGCCAAGGTATACGAGATAAATTATCAAGTTTCAGACAGTCTTTAATAATTGATTGTGTAAATACTGTCTCTGTTTTAGACCAGATAGATCGCCAAAGCAGCAATGGGCGTAATGCGGCTAAGTCCGCAATAAAATCAATACCGGCTTCCAAGTGAGTTAAAATATTGGGGACCGAGGATGGGGCGCATAGCAGTTTCTTCAGGAACTTATTTTCGTCACTCTGTAAACCATCAACAGAATGGTGGCCCCAAACTCCTGCCCCATACAAGGCAGATGAAATACACCTAGCTTTGTAGATGGCCAGCATGTCCTTCACTCTCCTTTGCCCTAACTTAGCCGCAAATCTAAAAATACTACTGGTGTTTCTGTTCATCTTTAACCTCACAGTCTCGTCCTCTTTAGACCATTTCCCATCGCCTGAAAATGTTATCCCCAAATAGCAGAAACTGTTGACCGATTGTATTTTCACTTTGTCGATAAAGAAGGAAGAGTTGGATTTCACCCTCTTTCCACAGGTCATAACAAAAGTCTTACTTTTATTAATAATCAGTTTCCTCTCATTGGTAAATAACACAAATCTGTCTATAAGGCGTTGCAAACCATTCTGTGTTCGTGATAAAAGGACTGCGTCGTCTGCGTATAATAAAATAGGGGTAGCGCTGCCATCAATCGATGGGGCGTCTGAGGATAATTTACTTAAAATCATATCAATTTCATTTATAAATAGTGAGAATAAAAACGGGGCCAAAACGCACCCCTGACGAATCCCTCGTGCAACTTTAAAAAAAGGTGTACATTCTCCCATAGGACCATAGCGTACTTTGCATGATAGGCCGGAATATAACCGGGCCAGAAAGAAAACACACTCTTTGGGAGCACCAAGATTTAACAGGGTGTCCCAAAGGATGTTATGGTCTACAAGATCAAAGGCACTGCTTAGGTCTGCGAAACAAAGGAAAAGATTCCCCTCCTTAGCAACAGTGTATTTATGTATGAGGAGGTCTAAATTAACACACTGTTCCAGCGTCCCCAGACCTTTCCTGAATCCATATTGTGCCTTTGAGATTATCATGTTGTCCTCGGCCCAAGTCTCCAACCTATTTAAAATTATTCTACTCAATATTTTTATCGATGCATCTAATAGAGAAATGGGACGATAATTACTTGCCTCAGATCTGGAACCCTTCTTAAACAGAGGAATAATTATGGACTGGCCCCAGGAAATTGGCATCTGACCCACTGCTGTTGCATTAAAGAACCTGGTCAGGATGGGGGCCCACAGATCTAACTCGGATTTGTACAAGTCCAGCGGGACTCCATCCGGACCTGGCGCTTTTCCGCCCTTACTATTATGTATGCCTTCGTAAACCTCATCAAGGCCGATATCTAAAGGCAATCTAGGCCAGGTATACACATTGTCCAGATGGGAATTTAAAATCAACCTATCCGGATTAAAAATGTTTGAAAAATGAAGCATCCATGATTGACAGTCGACATAGGAGGTTATTTCTGGCATTGAATCGTTTTTTAGGAAAGGACTATTTATAGTTTGCCAATATAACTTACTATTGTTTGTTTCGGCCGCACAGCTAAGATTGTCCCAGGCCTCTTCTTGGAGAGCTTTTTTCCTTATCTTAAGTGATGTTTTATAGGCAAAACGACAAGTTTTAATTGTTATACAATCACGTGGTTTAGAGCTCATAGCATGTTTTAGAGCTTGAAGGGCCTGTGTGCAACTTTTATCAAACCAACCAGTGTTGATTTCTCTTTTCCCCTTGCATGGTTTGGTAAGTAGGTTGTCGATTGCTTCATTAATAGTACATAGGTGGTTTAATATAACTTGCGGGTGTACCTCATCGCTAAGACAATAGTTTATCTCCATGGTACATTTGCTTAAAACCTCCGCCAACAACTCGTGTGGGACAACCTTAGTCCATTTAATCCTAAACCCATTGGGTCGTACAGCCTCGATAAAATTAATACGATTGCTAGCATCCATATTTTTAGGACCCCAACAGTGCAATGATAAAGAAATACTATTATGATCACTTAAGATCTGTTCATTAACACTCAAGTTGGAATATGCACAATCGTTAGACAATAAAATGTGGTCTATATATGAATTAGCTCCTCTTCCAGTAAATGTTGGACAGTTAACGTTGGAGCTATTCTATCCAAATCAAACTTTGCTAACATCATATTAAGAGTAGTGCCGTACTTACAGTGTGGGAAGTGTGAACAATCATATCCCTCCAAGATACCACTTTCCCTTGTTAGGCCACATGAGTTACTCGAGGCATAAGGGCAAGGACTTATATTAAAATCACCCAACCAGAGGATTATAGATTGGTGACCTGTAACTGCCATTGTCCTCTCAATCTCATTTTCAAGCTGGATCAGGATTTTACCTCTGTCGGCAGTGAATACATTATTATAAAAATTTATCAGCAACAAATCTTTCCCTTTATCAAACTCTAGACATAAAACCTGGGAATAGACATCCACTGAAACACAGCTTTTAACTTTACAAAATCTTAGTTTGGTTGATATTAAAAGCAAGAGACCACCTTTGGCTCTTCCAGCATTTGAGCTCACTGCGTTCAGGCTGTGTGCTAGGTATCCCTCGATAAAGATAGGTTCCTCACACCACGTTTCTTGAAGACATATTATGTCGTACCCCTTGTTAATAAAGTCCTTCCACAGAGGGGAATCTAACTTCTTTTTCAACCCAGCAATATTCCACGTAACAACGCGATAGGCTGTATCAGGATCACACTTGCCCCCTGTATGGACATTTACAGGGTCTACCGGGGAGAAGTCTGGGTTTAAAGGGGGGTCTGCAATGGTACAGCAATTCTGATTCTTTTTTTTAATTCCTATGTTCTCCATGACGACATCCACCGTGATAGGTTCGGGTGGAGGTGATAAGGGAACAGTCACTATTTTATCAGTAAGGTCACCCCTCGCTACTATCTCATTCGTATTCCTTGTATTATCGGGCAGTCAGTCATTTTTCTCCAATGAGGACAGGGCAGAGTAATGGTTAAAAAGGGGGATGGTATAATCCCTTTGCCAACTTAATTCCTCATTAACCTGCATGTTCCTTCTGTTAAAATACTGGGGAGCTTTTAGTGGGAAAAAGGGAGGATAACTACCCCCACCCCTGATTAAACCAGGTTCAAACGGCTCGATCTGTTGGGGCCTTGGCAATTGTAAGCCATCTAGATAGCTGTAAAAATAACCTAAAGGCCTAGCAGAGACCAAATTAACTTGGTTGGGTAGGGAGGCAGCTCTTAGGAGGACGGTTGCCACATGTTGTGGGTATCTAAAATTTACTATTATACAGTCCCCTAAGGTAGTTTTCCTTCCTTCTCCTATCCAACTGACTCTGCGGGTGGATATAATATCTTTAGCCAGTGCCAGTGGAAACCCACAATTTTTATTGAGCCAGGCAAGTGATTTGTTTTTTAAGGAATCGTGAGATTCCTGGCTAGAGTTAAGCATTCTAGAGTCAACCTCCGGAACATTAATCAATACCACTGTGTAGGGGGCAGACTGTGGTGGGAGGTTAACGATGTGGTTTCTCTTATGCTTAATATGTCCATCATTTCCCTTGGCTACAGGCTTCTGGTTATTAATTGGGCATGTATGTGCAGAAATTACTTTTCCTGATGAAATGGCTACATTAGGAGGTACAACAACTGATGTCACAGTGGAAGGTGCGTCCATGGGCCGACTTAACTGACAACTGTCCCCTAAAACCGAAGGGACTCCCATACTGTGAGTGTCAGACGGCCGCAAAATAGATTCCATGGCACCATCTATAGGTTTATGAACAGGGGGGGGTAACATAGGGGAGGATCGTTTTTCATAAGAAGCCAAAAGGCCCTTTAATGTATCTACTTCATCTGAAATTACCCTTAGTTTCGCCAACAGGGGACTAATGATAGACTCTAATTTGGTCTCAAAAATTGACACCAAGTGTCCTATTGAGTCAGCATGCAGAAAGACCCCCTCAGCCTTGTCATTAGTCCCCGATTTATCTTTTGACGAATCTAATGAAACCCCTCTGCCTAATTGAGAAGAACCCTGCTTTTTTGGCTTATAGGTCCCCACTCTCTTTACTTGTACTTTCCTACATGCCCGCATTTTCCTCTGCATCGGGGAGGGAGTTAGGGTGGTTTTAGAGCAGGCTCTAGTAGAAAGGATAGATGAATTCGATGGGGAAGAGGGTTCATCAATACTTCCAATAATATCCATATCAGGGAGTACATCAACATCCACAATCCCAACAGCATTGCCAGTATTACCCTTACAGCTTTCAGCAAGTGTTTCGGTATTAGAGACTGATGTGTCCACTAAGGAGGCTTCAGAGTTAGATCTGCCCAGTGAAAGTCTCCGGTCTTTGTTAATCTTATTCACAACTTTTACCAGGTAATTGTCCATAGTCCTCTTATCCCCTGCACCGGATTGGTTAGAAGACTTGGACTTCGACATCAGCGAAGGCATAGGCATATGCGGTAACCTTCAGAATGGATATGTGTATAGGATTAATCACTTACAGGTTGAACGACGATCAGAGTTCCGTGGCCCTGCCCTGCCTCCTCCTGCCTCTGACGGCCACAGACGGCCCGCCCTCTGCCCGGGCTCAGCCCGGCGCCGCCCGCGCGCGTCCCGCGACGCGGAGAAAGGCGCGAGTTTTTAAAGCGCCTCCGGGCGCGTTGGCAGCGTCAGCGGCCGCAGGGGTGCTTGGGGGCTGTAGTCCCCGCTCTCTGCCGTGAGGTGATGGCGGCAGCGTGGGAGACGATCAGCGGCGCCAGCAGCGCTAGCGTGGCGGTGGTGGTAGCGTGGCCAGTTCCCTCCAGGGCAGCAGCAACAGTGGCAGGTAGGAAGTTCTGGTAGTTCCCCCGCTCCTCCGTGAAAGGCGCGAGTTTTTAAAGCGCCTCCGGGCGCGTTGGCAGCGTCAGCGGCCGCAGGGGTGCTTGGGGGCTGTAGTCCCCGCTCTCTGCCGTGAGGTGATGGCGGCAGCGTGGGAGATGATCAGCGGCGCCAGCAGCGCTAGCGTGGCGGTGGTGGTAGCGTGGCCAGTTCCCTCCAGGGCAGCAGCAACAGTGGCAGGTAGGAAGTTCTGGTAGTTCCCCCGCTCCTCCGTGAAAGGCGCGAGTTTTTAAAGCGCCTCCGGGCGCGTTGGCAGCGTCAGCGGCCGCAGGGGTGCTTGGGGGCTGTAGTCCCCGCTCTCTGCCGTGAGGTGATGGCGGCAGCGTGGGAGACGATCAGCGGCGCCAGCAGCGCTAGCGTGGCGGTGGTGGTAGCGTGGCCAGTTCCCTCCAGGGCAGCAGCAACAGTGGCAGGTAGGAAGTTCTGGTAGTTCCCCCGCTCCTCCGTGAAAGGCGCGAGTTTTTAAAGCGCCTCCGGGCGCGTTGGCAGCGTCAGCGGCCGCAGGGGTGCTTGGGGGCTGTAGTCCCCGCTCTCTGCCGTGAGGTGATGGCGGCAGCGTGGGAGACGATCAGCGGCGCCAGCAGCGCTAGCGTGGCGGTGGTGGTAGCGTGGCCAGTTCCCTCCAGGGCAGCAGCAACAGTGGCAGGTAGGAAGTTCTGGTAGTTCCCCCGCTCCTCCGTGAAAGGCGCGAGTTTTTAAAGCGCCTCCGGGCGCGTTGGCAGCGTCAGCGGCCGCAGGGGTGCTTGGGGGCTGTAGTCCCCGCTCTCTGCCGTGAGGTGATGGCGGCAGCGTGGGAGACGATCAGCGGCGCCAGCAGCGCTAGCGTGGCGGTGGTGGTAGCGTGGCCAGTTCCCTCCAGGGCAGCAGCAACAGTGGCAGGTAGGAAGTTCTGGTAGTTCCCCCGCTCCTCCGTGAAAGGCGCGAGTTTTTAAAGCGCCTCCGGGCGCGTTGGCAGCGTCAGCGGCCGCAGGGGTGCTTGGGGGCTGTAGTCCCCGCTCTCTGCCGTGAGGTGATGGCGGCAGCGTGGGAGACGATCAGCGGCGCCAGCAGCGCTAGCGTGGCGGTGGTGGTAGCGTGGCCAGTTCCCTCCAGGGCAGCAGCAACAGTGGCAGGTAGGAAGTTCTGGTAGTTCCCCCGCTCCTCCGTGAAAGGCGCGAGTTTTTAAAGCGCCTCCGGGCGCGTTGGCAGCGTCAGCGGCCGCAGGGGTGCTTGGGGGCTGTAGTCCCCGCTCTCTGCCGTGAGGTGATGGTGGCAGCGTGGGAGACGATCAGCGGCGCCAGCAGCGCTAGCGTGGTGGTGGTGGTAGCGGTGGTGGTAGCGTGGCCAGTTCCCTCCAGGGCAGCAGCAACAGTGGCAGGTAGGAAGTTCTGGTAGTGGAAGTAGGGAGAATTTATATGCTCCGATCTGCAGCACTACTCCCCCACCCCTTTTTCTGGTGAGCGTAGCAAAAGTTGTCAACAAATCTTTGGGTATTGGTGTAATAAAGGTTTGCCCAAAACAGCCTCCTTGGGGCCCCTCCTGGGTCGCTGTTGCCACGGTGTCTTGTTTTCCTTAAATTGCCTGCTATTGAAGATGAACGGTGGGTACAGGCAAACCCCGACGCTGTTCGTGCCCTTCTTCCCTGTTCATGGCAGTGTGAAACCTTCCGCCGGTCTCAGGCTGCTTACATCGACAATTACCCAAATGTGAGGGAGGTGTGAATTATCCTGATATTTCAAAATATGCTGATGCTTTTGTGTTTAAACAATCTGCTTTTTGGTTAATGGATTGGGATTCCCCCTTTCCCCTGATGGTGTCAAATTAGAAAAAGCAACTGTACATCTCTTTTCATTTAAAGAGTTTCTAACGTTTTCACAGAAGCCTTCCTCTTGATCATCTGCTATCATCAAATATACAGGTAGAGTTTTACAACCGATGTATAACACTGATATCTCTACAAAACAGGATTTGCTAAAGTCCCCAGTTTGGCCTGATATAAGCATTAAAATAAAAGGGCAATCTACTGGTCTAATTGGAGATTAAAGGCCCTCATTTGGATTCATGAACAATTTCATAATAACCTACTTTTGTCATTTACAGATTGACAAACTAAAATTCTCTTGCATCATTCTTTTAATAATAAACATCAGCTCTTATGTACCGTCATATTTATCTTTATCCTCTGATATTTCTATCAACCCATCCCTGGTAAAAAAAATGTATTTCTTCACATTTCTTTTGTTAAAACCACAACACAGAACACATGTCAAAGGAAGTACCTTGACGAGGAATTTCTTCGTAAGATAAAGAAGAACACCGAACACGCCGACGTAACCTTCCACATTTTGACTTTTGTCCACGCCGCTACGTGAAATCGCTTGTATTTCATGTTACTGAACATCCTTCTGCACATCAATATCCACCACACACAGTAGTGGTGTGTTGTTCTTTATCTTACGAAGAAATTCCTCGTCAAGGTGCTTCCATTGACATGATATGTTGCATACAGCTCGTGCAGACTACTTAAAAACATAAAGAGCCTTGAAGAAGTCCCATTGGGATAAAACTCGCCGCGTCAGCTATGAATTCTGTGTTGTGCTTTTAACAAAAGAAATCTGAAGAAATAAAAGAATAAAGAAAGGATATATTTCTAGAAATCCAAAGTCTTATCTGGTTCATTTGGGACACACTATGTGAACTTTTATTCTTTGACTGCTTTATATTACTGCATACTTCGAAACTGCATGTGATTATATGTGTGTGCTGAGCCGGCTTGTTTCTAACCTTTACATTTTATTTATAATGGAATTCTTATTACTCCTACAACTCTCTCCAAATTTGATGTTCATTGTTCATTGTAAAACAAAATGTTGGTCATGTAGTCATCATAAAGCTGACCATATGCATATGCTCTTCCTTTTTCCATCTATTAATGCTTTCAGGCATAACATTTGGAATCAATCAAATTGTATGTTTCATACTGCTATGAATTTGTATGTTTCATACTGCTATTCCTCCTCAAGCCGGTCATTTATTTTTAGGTAGCTTAGCTGACATATGGTGCACCTATTCCTTTAATACTCATTTGTTTGATTTTCTAATAGCTCTTGCCTTTCAACAAATTACTAAAATTTAGAGAAATGCTTCAGATGTTTCTTTTACAGCTTGCTATTTCTCAAAATAACTTGTGGTCTCACGTCATGTTGTATTCAACTTAAATGTCGAAATAAATGGAAATCATAAGTCTGAAATGTATTGAGGTAAACAAGCCACCATGATGGTTTATCTTTCCTAACCACTTTATTTACTTTCTTGCTTTAGTATTCTCCTCATGTACTATCAATTACCAAGGTCACAGTTGTATTATTCATCGGATATGATTATGATGCAATGTCATATTAGTGCTACTTTCCTCTTAGCTATTATCCTGTTAGTTTCTTTCTTCTTTTTCTTTCATTGATGTTATGACATATTCTTTATAATGCTCTTATGTAAACCGGAATATTCTTTACATATTCATCGATTTCTTTTGATTTGATTTTTCTTACTCAACAAACTCAACAAACTGTGGTTCAAACTAAAAAAAAAGGCCCTCGCATTAGAGTACATAAGGCAAGGTAAAGCGGCAGCCATAGGCAGCCTGAATTACTTAGAACAAATCGTGAATCAAGACCAGAAAAAATTGCCCTTTGTTTAGTGTAGGGTTGTGCTCCAGTAGCCAAAAGTTTATTTTACTCCTATTGATGAAAATCTTTGAACCATTTCTAAATAGCTTACGTTTTACCGTACTGCCTGTACTAATGGTATGCCATCTAATTTTAATGCATTTGCATGTAATTTGTCTGTTTGTCATGAGTGTTGTTATACCAATAAAATTAAACAATATAAAACATTCAGTGATTGCAAGCAACAAGTCATAATAATGACCACATTTGTAGGCACTGAATTGTTAAAGGTGTGTTTCTGCCTAAGGCAAATATCCCTAAAAGATATTCAGTAATTACAGATGCAATTTGCCCTGTTTGAGGCTTAGCGATGAGAAATTCACTAGCTTAGAGAGTGAAAAACGTTTACGAGAGAATAATTCCAAATAATCGCAACAATAGCCTCAATAAAGCAGGTTATGTAGATTGAAAAGAAGAGGAAATTTAATAACAGAACTCTTCCTAAAGCATTCATTCCATTGAAATAAATGAAACAATTGTAATTAATATACTTTTAAATATTGAATGATTTCCACTAGTTTCTAGAGTTCAACACTTTGCTGCATAGCAGAGCGGTTCTAAAAACATCTTCCAAGTTCATCTCACATCTTTTTTCTGATTGTTTTTCCCTTTTGTTACCCTTGTACATCTGACTATTTAGGTCGAGGACCGTCCGGTCTGCCGAAGGCAGAACCGGAAGTCGGAGATTTAATGTTTCTGAGAGTGGCTCTTTAGCCCGCCTCTCTTTTTGCCTCTCCTCCATTGGCTGGCTTCCTAAACGGAGGCCAGCCATTGGAGGAGAGAGCCGTCCCTCCAAATAGGCTCCGTCTTTTTCAGATTCGGGGGCGTGTTCCGTGCTGTTCTTTCCACTTTTTAGCCACGCCCTTTCTCGAACAGCAGGAACACGCCCCCGAATCCGAAAAAGTTTCGAAGCTTCCATCCGCCATTTTTAGGTCTCGGCTCGAAGACTGGCTGCTGGGCTCGCTCGCTGCGGCAGTCTCAAGGAAGGTAGAGAGCAGGCAGCAGAGGCTTGGATTTTCCGCCGTCTTCCCTTTTTAGAGCCCCAAGCTCGCATCCAGCTCGCGCTCCGGGATCATGGTTCCATAGCAGGCTGGGAGAAGCCCCTTCCGATTTTTGAGGGCCCGTGACTCTTTGGTGAAAATGCCATTTCGGCACTACAGAGGCTCACTCGTCGTGATGAGAGAGGAAGCCGTTACTCGCAGGCGGACAGAAGCCAGATATAACTATTCTGGAATCAGGTTCGCTGCTGCCTGTTTTCTTTTTCGCCACCCGATGCCTCTCTGAAAATAAAGGGGGTGGGGGGTCGTGGGGTGGTTAAGGCGGGAGGGCCGGCGGAGACGGCTTCTGCAGAGCAGTGAAGGTTCCTTTGCACTCGCGGTGTGGAGGAGCTGGACTAGCGCCAACAAACACGCGCATTCATCAGCAGCTGGGTGTGACTTTTTTTTCCCCTTTATTTTCTTTACAGTGTTCCCATGCAGTCAATTGAGAGCAGAGGTGAGGGCGCAGGCTTAATTTAGGTCTATAAAATAACTGGGGGCGGGGAAACAAAATGTTCCTTTCATGACCTCTTGAATAAATATGGCAAGTTCATGAAAGACGTCGGAGAATTCAACGGAACCCGAGTCAGGGGTGCGAGTGTCTGAGGGTGAGAGACGAACAGGGGAGTTTATATTTGGGAGTCCGGAGAGCGACGCGCCGTCAGAATCACTTTTCACCCTGGACGTGGTGCTTTTTAGGCCCCCCTGGGGATTCTGTGAAAGAAAACTGAGCGCTTTACTGCACTGGTGAATGAATCGGAAGCAGTGTGCTCCTGCCACTTAATGAAGGTTTACTTCAGAGTCTGCAAATGCGTACCAGATGAGCGGCTGCTGCGGGTCCAGCTCCCCGGCCGTCTGTGTGTGTGTGTGTGGGGGGGGATGGGGGGGAGGGGAGGTGACGCTGCATGCCTGCCCCTGCAAGCACGTGCACACAGAGGTGGAGGGGTTGAGGCACAGGGTGGTGCACATCCCTGAAAAACTGGGCGAGTCTCGGTGGCGGTTTGGATACGGACCTTACATTCCTATGGCAACCCGCATTCCAGGCGGTACAGTAGGAAGCGGCATCACATGCCAGGCAGGCCCCGCCCAGCGTGCGCAGGGCCCCGACACACGGTATGGTGAATATTTGTACAGTACGCGGCGTGCTGAAGAGCAGCTACCCCGAACAGGGGCATAATTTCCACTGGTGCAGCAGGAGCAGTGACACCGGGACACAGGCCAGAGTAGCTCATTGCACTCGGAATATTGCTGTGTTTCCCAGTTCACACATCAGTCAATGGCGCGTTTCCTTACTTCGACTAGGGCCCATGACAAGCTGTCAACCCACTGATCCCAAACCCACTCTCTCCACCGTCAGAGCTTTGGTCTGTCATAGACAGTTGTTAATTCCAAGCTGTTTGCGATTATCTTCCAGTACACAGTGCTGAATGTGGCACCCGCTTCAGGGCTTTAAGTGTGCCGAGTCTTGCCGGTGCTAAGCACCGGCGCTTCTTCAAAGCAGTTGCAGAGACGGGTCCCTATCGGGCTCTGCATTTCTGCCCTCACCCTCAGGGTGGGAAAGAAAATCTTAACTCTGCATCAGTACCCCTGCTCAAAGACTTTGATGTAACTTCAAAGAGACTCGTTTTAGTTCTTTCACAGTCTCGTCATTTTAAAAACTGAAACATTTTCAATATTATATACAACACAGCCATAGTCGTTGCTTATTTATTTTATGCTGCTAACAACCATTGACAAAGCTGATAGCCCTGGCTTGTTGTAGGTGTAATGTTACTTGTTGTATTATATATCTGGATTCAAAAATTCAAAAAATTCAAACATATGCAAAAAAAAAGCTAATGCCAATAGAAATGCCATTTATTTAGGGATACAAAAATGATAAAAAAATAATGAGCAATACCAATAGCTCTACCTATAATATTGCCGAGACCATTGCATTGTAAATACTTGTTTTAAATATCACTTGTTGACAAGACTATAAAAATAAACTTGACTTCAAAGGTCGACAAAAATCTGAGCCTTCACTTGTTGCTCCATTACAAGGTCAGGCTTCCGAGGTGGTACATTAGACTTTTCTGTGGGATAACCAAAATGACAAAAACACATAAAACTATTAAATGTCTATCTATTTTAATTGAGTCCATTGTCAATTTACTATAAACGTTGTTCACTGGTTTAATTATTAAGCATTCAAATACATTTGCCTTAACTGTTTTTGTCATTTTAATTGCTCACTGTTGTTTGTAATTAGTTGCTCTTCAAACCTCCACTGACTTGCTCTATTTCGGTTACCAAGCAACAGACTTACACTTCAATCCAAAGCTTGGCCTTTTTGACAGGGCGTGAGACAGACACATGAAACATTAGATCACCCAGCTTTGTGCAGAATGTTCATCTGTATTCCCACCATATGCATGTCGACTTATGGACCTTTCGATCATTGAGTAAAATAGTAGCTCTGTTTTTTAGTTATTGCTTGACAGCACCATTGTCATGTTATGAAGATTTGTAGAGCGCACTGTCACACGGGAGGGTATGCTGGTGCTGAGCAGGTGTGAGTCCTGTCACACCTAGGGCCTGGTAGGACTACTCAAAATGCCAGGTCTTCAGCTTCTTGCAGAATTTGAGAAATGTGGAGGAGGCTCTTATGTGAAGCAGCAGGTCATTACACACTTTAGGAGCAATGTAGTGACTTGAAAGTGTAGTTGAGGAGTTTGAATTGTACTCACTTGTGGATGGAGAGTCAGTGGAGATCCTTCAGGTGCGGTGTGTTATGAGTGAGGCGTGGGAGGTTGAGAGTGATTCTGGCCGCTAAATTCTGAATGGTCTTCAGACTTCTAGTTAGTTTTCTGTTAATCCCGGAATAGAGGGTTTTCTTCTAGTGCAGATTGCTTGAAGTGCTTAATGTGTTAAAAAAAATAAGTGTCAGGGCTCTCGTCAGGAGGCTACTGCAGCTTGCACCGCACATTACCACACATTGCCCCTGCTATGCTGCCAATGATTTTAACAACACAACTGCTAACCATCATACTCCTACAAATGTGACAATTTAGACTATTCCAGGCTCCCAAAGCGATATGAATGGTTTGGGCGGCAGACAATAGTCATTTTTAATGTTTATTGAATTAACAATTAAGTGTTGTGGTCATTTGTAAATTAACCAAGCAGTGCCACCTTGTGGCATACTGTCATGAGCGCAGGTGTTGACAATTAAGTGCCAGTGTCGAGCAACGGAAACCACTGGCTCAAATTAAGCACTGATTGCCTGTGACCAGGGTGTGTGTGACGGTTTTGTAGGTGCTGATTGGGAGCCATTTGAAAATCTTCCTTAGTATCTTCAGGGTACGGGAGCATGGCTCTGACGGCATTGACTTGGGCATTCATGTCGAGTTTGCTGTTAGTGATGATCCAGTGGGTCTTGGCGTCGGTGGGGGCAGAGGGTGTTGGTCCTAGCTCTGTTGGCCACCAGGTAGAGTATCACAGTGATGTGCTCTTCCCGAAGATCACAATTTCGGTCTTGTCAGTGTTCAGCTTTAGACAGTTGGATTTCACCCAGTGGGCAATTGTAGTCATGCAGCACTGAATTTGATCTGGCTACTGGGTGTGTTGTCCGTGAGGGAGAAAATAAGTTGCATGTCATTGGCATAGGAGAGGACATTGATGTCATGAGAGTGGATGATGCTGGCTAGAGATCATGTATGGGTAAAGAGGGTCTCAGGGAGGATCCTTGTGGAACTCTGCAGATGAGGTTGTGGGTAACAAAGGTACATGGTGCCAGGCTGCCTTACTGGGTTCTTCCAGTCAGGAAGGAGCAGATCCATTGGAGTGTGTGTTCTTTGATTCAGATGTCATGTAGGTGTTGGATGATGGTGAGGTGGGAGACTGTGTCAAATGCTGCAGAAAGGTCTAGGAGGATGAGGGTCACCATGGGTTCTCTATCCAGAGTCATGCGGATGTCATACGTGGTGGTGATGTGGGCAGTTTCTGTACTGTGGTTGGGTCTGAAACCAGTAGTGTCAAGGAGTTGGTGATCGTTGAGATATTCGGTGAGGTGTCTGTTAACGATTTTCTCTAGGACGTTGGCTGGGAATGGTAACAGGTAGATTGGTTTGTAGTCAGTAAGCATTGAAGGGTCTGCAGAGAGTTTCTTCATTAACTGGAAGACAGTTGTGTGTTTCCATGCCTCTGGAAGAGTTGCAGAAGAGGTGGAGAAATTCAGAATGTATGTGAGCATGGCGCTGATGGATTGCAGTCCTCTGGAATGGGTGTGGTGGGGCCCCTTAGTGAATGGACTTCAGGGTGCCAGCGGTTTCTTCTGGTGTAATGAAGGGCCATGTGGTTAGCTTTGATTCTGTTGCAGGCCTCATTTGATCAACAGAAAAAGAGCTTTAAGAAGCACTAATAACATAGGGGTTTTGGCTCCGCCCACATGTTACTTTACTTCCCTACTAGATTTGATTGGAGTGAAGAAGTGTGCTTCTGTTGAAGAAGTGTGCTTGTTTTTTACAGATTTACTCAATACTGTACGTTGAAGATAGTTATAGGAACAAGTCAATAATGAAGGCTCCAGACCTGAGATATTTTTTGGAAAAAGTTATGTCAGGTGCTGTAGATCTGACCTGTTTATTATGAAAGTTATTGCAAAGGCAGTATAAAGCATATATTTAAGCCAGTAGGCCTTTATGAATCGATTGTTATTATACTGTGTTAAGGCCCACAGAGTAGTATTTTCTAACACATACCCAGGTCAAATACAGTAGGAAGGAGCTTTGCATTGTGTAAACTTGTGACCAAAACAAGAGGAAGGGATTTCACATTGTGAACTTCCTGACAAATAATATAGGAACGTGTTTGAAATTGTGAACTCCATGCCAAACACCATAGGAAGGAACTTTACATTGTGAATCTTCTGACATATGCAACAGGAAAAGGTTTTACAGTGTGAGCTTTGACAAATACAATAGGAAGAGGTCTCACAATGTGAATTCCCTGACAAACATCAGGAAGATGCTTTTCATTTTGATCCATTTCACTGATAAAATAGGGATGGGTTTTACATTGTAAACTCTCTGCCAATTGCAACAGGAAGGGGTTTAGTATGAAAGGTCCCCTTTTTTAGATCTGGCCACAGTAAATGCTTGGTGTCTTGAGAAAAAAACTTAATGTTCATTTCAATGTACATTCTGCATCTGCCTAAAATGTTTTATGGGTTTCACTAGGCAAAGACCACATGATTATCTTTATGTTCAAGTTTAATCCAACAGGCCCGCTTTATTGGTTATTAAATGCGGTGACAAAGGAAGAAGGCCCTTGTTTTACATAGTGAATAACTCGGCAACTGTAGACTCGAACATTTTGATTGCAAAAATACTCTCGTTTTTTAAAAGGTCCTTGTAGGACCATTGCCTGCTGGTACACAAATTGTCACATGGTACATAGCAGATAATGGAAGTAGACTACATTTGCAGGGTTGGTTGCACCAAGCCTTATTTCTTCAGGGTACATGATTGCACCCTTGCTAATCTGAAACGGCCCTATTGGAAGGGTTCCCGTTTGTTATTTTACCTGAAATCCAGTAAATATTTATACATTTGATTATATATTTATTTGTATGTCCAATAAATAAGATTTTTATGATAAAGCAGTGGCTCCCAAACTGTGGTACCTGGACACCCAGGCGTCCATGAAACATTCCCAGAGGGTCCCCAGGCAGCAGTTTTAAAAACACTGCAAAGTTCCTTGTATAATCAGCAGTTGTCAGACAACAATGAAAGTGTCAAGATAACACCAGTGATTAATATACATGCTGGAGAGAGAGGGGAGTTTAGCCCACTGGCAGCCTTGACTCATCTAAGGTAGTGCATATGGTTAATATGCCTGCTTCAAAGAACGTGTACTATGCATTTCAAAAACCAGTATTTTATGTGCATAGCTCAGTGGGTTACTGCTTTTTTCACATAGATTCTTTTGTTACTGTACATTTCATAAGTTTCAATCGTAATCTACCAAGTGAGCTACGAACTGCCATCAAAGAGCTGTATTCAAACTGCATGGTACAAGTTAGTAAGTTATGTTTTTTCCCCAGTCTTTCATCATCCTGATGCTGCTATAAAAGGTTTGTTTGGGTAGAAATAAATTCTTATTATTAAAGTGAGCGCTAACCACTGTGTTATTTTCTGAATCCTAAGTTTGTGCTTCTCTAGACCAAGCACTCTTCAAAAATGCCTACCAGTATGCAGGACATGTGAATCCTACACCTTGTAGTCCTTTCTTCCTTATGTAACATGTTTTATACACTGATTTACACACGTATGATTCATCATCTCTGTATGCGTGTGATGTAAAGTGCTCTGACACCCTACACTGGTATGAAAGGTGCTATAAAACAAATGAAATACATGTGACAGAAAGGCTAAGGAGAGATGAAAGGCACTGTTGAAGGATGATAGTGAGGGAATCATTGAAGAGCCCCACAAAGAATTGTTGTTTCCTGGTGAGCAGAAGGCCATCATTTACTATGCTTTAAAAGCTAATACAATTCAATACATAATGACAAATGTGTTGTAGAATGAACCATTTTTTGCCAAATTTTCTTGGGGGAGAGCCCCTAAAGCACCCTTTGTAGTGGTCAGGTTCACTTGCTGCACTTGGCATTAGGCCTGGGTGGAGTTTGCAGAGTTCCGAACAAATAAAATCCTCCATACTACGCAGGGTTCCACAAGTGGTGAGTGCATTACGTCACGCCATTTGCGCTGATTTTTAGCACCAGGTGCAAGAGGGCGCTGCTTCTTTCTGCCACTTGAGTAGATGTTCTACTCGAGCAGCAGCTCCTTAATGCGAACGGAAGGTTACTCAACGTGAACAGTTGTGACCATCCACAACTGCCCGCATTGATGAATCTCGCCGGGAGGTGATCTGGAGGAAGATTTTCCTCGCTCGCCAACTTAATGTATTTAATAATACAAATCTTTAATAATTTGAGTATTTGTTTACTGTGCACTTGTTTGCATATTTTTTGTGAATTACTTTTTTTGATGTTTGAAATCTAAATAGTACAAATTGCTTGGAGGTCCTGGACTTCAAGTAGTGACTCATTGGAGGTCCTCAGGAGTCAAAAGGTTGGGTACCACTGTTATAAAGAAAATGTTTGGCTAAAATTTGATTTATTGAGTGTTAATGTTGTGCTTTGGTGTAAACTGAGTTTCTATCTCAGAGCACCTCCTTGAGTTAACCTTGGACTGCTCTGCATAGTTAACCTTAGAAGCAAGTGTTAAAATGCTAGAAATTCTGACTGCCCTGGGACCTACTGACTCAAATTTTTCTAGTAAAATAGGAAATGGTTTTACATTGCAAGCTTTTTGACAGTTAAAAAAGGTAGGGGTTTTACACTGCAAACTCCTTTCCAAACACCATTGCAAGGGGCTTAACAAGGTGAACTCTCTGATAAATGCAAAAGGATGGGGTTTTACAATGCAAACTCTCTGACAAAAGCAAAGGCAAGGGGTTCTACATTGAGAACCCTCGAACAAATAGTTGGGGGTTTTATTTAGTGAACTCCAGAACAAACACCATAGATGGGACTTGTGGGTGACCAATATGAGAGGAAGGGGATTTTCATTATGAACTCTCTAACACATGCAATAGGAAGGGGTTTAATACTGAGGTTACTTTTTAGGTCTTGCAGCAGTAAATGCTTAGTGTCTCAGAGAGTAACTATATGCTCATGGCAATGTATACTTTGAGTGTGCCTAAAATACTCAATAGGTCTTTCTAAGCAGTGACCACATAGTCATGTTTTTAAAATGTTAGCCCCATATAGGAACATTACTCGGTTTGAGGATTAAAGCCTGCTGGTTTGGAAATTGACACCTGATGCCTAGCTTATAATGGGAGCAGGCTACATTTACATGGTTAGTTGCCATCTGGTTTGCAATCTGCCACATGATACCTCACTTATGATGGGAGCAGGCTATATTTACATGGTTAGTTATCCTCTGTGATATTCCTTTAGGGTTTGTGATTGGCACCACGTTTAATCTGCAATGCCCCTAACAGAGGGATCTCAATTTGTAATTCCATCTTAAGTTTTGAGAATGTCTTGCTTCAGTCATATGTTTGATGACCAGTAACCTTTCGAATGTGAATGCTGATAAAACACAGATGTTGGTTGTAAGGAAACATCCTTGGATTAGGGCCTCCATTTTACAACTACTGGCTTCGCGACCATTCCCAGCCCCTGCTAATATGACTACAAATGTTTGTGTTACGCTGATCTTACTTTCCGCCTGCACGTCAACAAGACCACTAAAACATGTTATTCCCTTGCTCATTGAAAATACTTCCTTTCCTTTTTGTTGAAGGGAGAAGGCTAACGATCCAGGAAGCTATATTAACCCTGTTTGGATTACAGAAATGCAGTCTTGCTTGGCTTACCTTAATATCTTATCTATGAGGTGTTTCCCAGGCCATGATGCATAGGTCATAACCAGTCAGGGACAGGCCATACGGCGGTGATGGCTGCTACTGCCTCCTTCCCCACTCAGTAGTTCACATACCCTTCTTACTCCCATGATATGGGTTCTGTGTCCAGTGTAACCGGTGTGTGTAGCGGGGTGATGTCTGCATCACTGAGTGCCACTGACACATCAGACTATGAAGGTGATGGGGCAGCTTCACTGTGTGCCACGGACACATCAGAGGTTGGAGCTGTGTGTGTCGATGTTCCCTGCTGCAGTCATCTGGGAATGGCTCAGTGGCATAAATGGCAAGATGAAGTACTGCAGGGCATTGAGGTCCCCAGCTACTACTCGCTGGTGTCCATCCGTGTCAGACATCCTTCCAGCCTGCATCCGCTCCATGGTCTCCATTGACCTCCGCATCTGTCCCAAGTCTGTGCTGTCATGGCTGGTGCCTGTCTGCCCACGCAGTTCAAGTGTACGATTCAAGGCACCAGCGAAGTCAGCCAAGGTCTGTGGCAGGGCATGGTGCAGACAGGGGGAGTCCAATAGGGACTGTACGTGGTCCATGATGGGACTCAGACACCCACGTATGGCATCGAGTTTGGCTGCCATGAGCTCGAAACCCACCCGCAGCTGTTCAGCCAACTCCACCTGGAAAGACCACACACGTTGTATGTGCTCCATGTATTTTTCGGGGGGGTCCTGGGAGACAGCCGTGGTGGTGTGTGTTTGCTGCTGTGTGGTCTGTGCAGGTGGTGGGGTTTGGGTTGCCAGTGCCGCAGTGGAGGTGCCGAACAGTTGTTGATGGTGTTCGGTCACCTCCGTGAGGAGGATCCAGTCTTACTGAGGACTAAACCTCGTCTTCCTCTTCCTCTTGTCCTTGCCCATCTACGAACACGGGGTTCCTGGCTGGTCCTCTGTGGGGCTTGTGTTGTCGGGCTTGTCCTCTGCACTCGATCCGGGTGCATCCTTGTTGCTACGCAGTTTGAAATGTTATTGTGCTTTTTTTTCTTGCTTTTATGTTGCCACCAGGCGCGTGGGATTTGCAGGCCTGTGGCTGGTCTTCGCTGATTTTTGTGTCGCGATTGTCCTCATTGCATGATTTTTCACGTTTTGCATTTTTGCGGCGTGGCATCAATTTTGACGCTGACATTTGACGCGTTATCTGGTGTCTATCGCATGGTACTGCCTTGTTGTGAATTCCACGTTGACATGGGGTCATTTTCTCGCGATGGGCTGCAATATTGAAAGTTGTATTACGCTACTCTTGCGGTAGTTATCACACATTCTTGTGAATATACACCTTTGTATGGTGCACAAGGTACTTGCTGGCACTTCTTCTGTATCTATGTATGTGGTACTTCTATTGGGCAATATAGCCAAAAGGCAGCGAAGCACTGTACAGGGTAAAAGACAAGCATAAAGTCAGTGAGTGATAGAAGACATAGCTGGTGTATTCCCTGTTAATGCACTATGATGTAGTGTTATTTAAAGAGATGCGTCTACAACTCCTTCCAAAATTGGAGCAAGATTGGGCTGGTCCTGATATATACGGTGATCTTGTCCCAGATTCTGGGTATATTGATCGAAAAGATGTGTTTCCTTGTTGTTGTTTCTTTTTACACTTCCTAGCCTCCAGTCTAATGGTGTCCTGGCCCGGGGTGCACCAATAAACAACAGTGATCATTTCAGCTCTTCTTGCCCTCGAACATATTTACTCCGCTTGTCATGCACTCTTGCTTGTGCTCATGTTCCATTCAACCTGAGCAGGGTGACTCTTTCTTGGTGCTTGCAAACATTCCCAATATTAGATGTAAAAGAATCTGCTGGTGTGAGTGGAACGTGAATGGTTTACCTGTGAGTGTGCAGGGTGCAGCACATTAAGGCCAGACTTATTGGTAGTGCCAAACATTGCGGTGAAAACAGAAAATGATCTGTCTGTTCAAATCGAGTCGATATAGGGTTGATTCATGTAAAGTGCATAGTTTATCAAACCACTTGTGCACTGATTTCCTTCTATACATAGTCCTTTGCTTTAGCTTTAAATATTGTCAGAAACTTTACCACAAATGTGTTTAGGCGGGTGTACTCGGTGTAGAGTGCCGCAATCAGGGCTTGTCTGCAGGTTTGAATTGTGGCTATATTAAAAGCCCTAAACAGCCTCTTTCTACTTTCAGGTGGCATAGCTAGACAGATGCAGAGGACATGTATCATAGTTTCCTTTCCCACACTGCATAGTCTACATCCTACTGTCTCTGCATCTTTTAAACAGGCTGGCATCTAATCCAATGTTGGTCGAACTCCTAGGCGGCGTTGCATGAACCTGAACTGTGTGGTGAATGAATATCCAAGGTCAAAGTAGGGCTGAGGTTTTAGGGACATGTAGGTGTTAATGATTTGCCAGGCGTGGGACCACTTTGCCAATGTTGCTTTGTCTTCCTGCAAGGAGAGGAATCTGGTCATGCTATTAAGTCTTTTTTTAATTCACCGGTTAACACCTGGATGTTTCATACATTGATGGCTAGTAACAACTGCAGGGCGCCTTTTAGAAAACATCTTAATATAGATTTTGAGTTCTGCTTATTTCGAACCAGACTCATGCAGCTAATGAGTTTTCTTTGGCCAGTTGGTATCTATGGCACATCTTGAGAAAAGAACTTTGTGGCCCATGCTTGTTTTATAAACCCCAGCTCAAGGCACAATTGTGCCTGGAATGTGTAACACAGAAGCTTATATACAAACCGATATGCTTTTGCAGTCAATTGGTCTAGCAACCTGGCCTCTTTTCCTGCTTCGATTTCGCAGCCATTGATGATAGTCGGTAGGAATTTTGCTGCCGTAGACTTCTGTAGTGGCCCTAGAATGAGGCATCCAGAGATCTTGCGATAGTATGAAATCCTGAAGGCAGGGATGCAGCTTTAGATTTCATTACTTCCATGTGTGGAGCAAAGGTGCCCCAGGAGTCAAATACCAACCCACTGTACTTGTATTGTAAGTGGGTGGTTAGCCAGAGACTATTAATGTTCTATGATCTGGGTGTGCTTAATTTCTTCAAGAATATCACTACTTTTGTTTTCTTGGGGTCAATTTCAAGTTTATTCTAATTTGTAAAGCAAAGGAGAGCACCTAAGACTTGCTGCAGCCCCACAGGCGTCATGCTCAATATAAGCAGGTTGTCGGTCTACAGAATTTGAGTGAGGGGGCGGCCCCCAAGTTTAGGAGAATCAGTGTTTTTGATGTCCAGCTCTCTGGACAGACTTGAAATATAGATGTTAAAGAAGCAAGGGGGCAAAATCAAATGCCTGCTTCAAGCCAACAATGGTGCAAATTTCTTGGTGCCGTCACCTATATTCACACTTAGCCACATTTTAGAGTCCAAAAGTTGGATAGCTCTGAATTTATTCGGATGGGATCCTAACACTATTTAGTTTCTGCCAGAGTAAGTCTCAGGGGATCCTGTCGAATGCCACCATAAACTCATTATAACCTGTGTGGAGCATTGATTTTGCTCTGAAGGAGTTTTCCATGCAGAGTGCTAGTGCTGCCAGGGTGGAGAGGGTACCCTGCCTGGCACAAAATCCTGTTTGGTTCCATGGGATAAGGTCCAGGCTATCTACCCATGCTAGAATATCTTGTAATTCTAAACTTGCATGATGTTTGGATTCAATGTCAAGTAAAGCGATCAGGTGATAATATGCATGGTCACCTCTGTCACCTCCTTTGAAAATTGGATGAATAATAGATCCACACCAGGAGTCTGGGACACCCTGTTACAAACTTAAGATGCTAAATTTCTGTGCCTGGGACTCAGGGATTATTTTAAAGAGAGCTGAAGGCAAGACATTTAGGGCAGGGGCCTTGTTTGCTCTACTTTTCCTTAAATAACTACTATGGAGCATATTTTTGTGGCCTGCTTTCCCTAGTACCATTAATTATCACTGTCCTGGTCTTTGCGGGGACTAGTCTTATTCCCTGCCTGTATACTTAATAAACTATGTGTTTCACTATTGATTTCCTGAACTGAGTTCAAAGTAATTTTTTATGCTATTGCATGCTAATTCGATGATGTGCATATTGATGACTCTTTCTTATCAGATAATCTAAAGATAAAACACCCATGCATAATTGGGGTGGTGTTGTCCTCAAGAATGTATGAGCAAATATGCCCCTGAATAGATTAGGAGTGACAATAAATCAAAAAGCAGAGTCAGTTACATAAACCTTCTTGAGACAGGATAAAAGTTAGAAACCATGAAGGTTTAGTAAACATCAAGATCATACAAAAGGCAAAAATGTGGTAAAATCATTATAATCTCATATAAAGGGAGTTCACATGAATCTTTTTGTCCTCTAAGAATCAGGGCAAGCAACTCTAACCTAATCTGCACTGTACTGGACTCTGGCTCAACTGCAAAATGAGCCCTTTGTATACCAAAATACACATCAAAATCATACAGTCTAAATAAAGTGAGCAAAATGATACATACCATCCTCTGTATTGAAAGTGCCATTAGATATAATGCACTTGTAATTTGGCCGACGGTAAATCCATCACATTTCTGACAGAGTAACCCGTCAGCTGAACTCTAAGTCAGGCCCTTAATGTGTCACAGGTAATCAGCGCTTGGGAAGTACAGATGAAGATTCAGTGCAGATGGAAACAAAGTGTTGGTTCATGTTTAAGGAGAAACGAGCTGAAGAAAATACATTTGCAGCATTTAAAGATGAAGAATGTTAAAGTTTGGAGTGATAGGGGATTCAGATGTAAAAGTTGTAAAATACTCAAATCTGGCAGCAGGATGTTTACCCTCTGTATCATTACAAAAATCTAGAATATTTCTGCAAACAATTCAGAAAATTATTCCTCCACAGTGAACCACCACAACGTTCTAATGAACAACTACAATAAAGACATTGTACATTAATGGCAAATAATACAGTTAGCATCTAATGAAGACTTGTAGGTTGATCCATTACTTTTCAATACATTATTGATGTACTGCGTGTTCAAACTTGTGACAAAGCCCGATCTTGATAAAGCCAGGTTGAAATTTTACTAATGAACTCAAAGAGACTGTAATCTGCACTGCCAAGAAAAATGAGGAACTCATCCATGGCATGTTAGGGCCTTAAAACAAGGGGGAAAAAGAACCTCCATTCTGACAGGTTCCATGGTTTTCCTCCCCTGTGGAAAATAGAGCAGGTGAAGGGGGAAAGAGAGAGAAAAGTTGTTGCACAAAAACGTCAGAGAGGAATACCATTAGGGAAAGAGAGGCAAAATGGAGGGAAAAAGGAGCAGGTGACACACTTGGAGGGACAGGGAGTGGTTGATGTGCAGCCTCATAATCTTTCTGAGCTATCATGTGACACACAGATGATGTAATTGCAGCCAACACCTGCTGCCAGGGCCTCAGGGCATTTCACCATTGCAGTCTCCATCCCCACCCTGTTGGCCTTGAAGGGCAAAGCAGCACAGTGTCAAGCAAAAGCAAGCCAAGGATGCACATTTTCAAATGAAGTGTGCGAAGTGCAAACCAATCAGGGCAGAAAAGACAATTAAAAGAGACAATGGGAATGTGGGGAAGATGGAGTTTCGGGGCAAGGGGGTCCCCTTACTTGCGATACTGAGGTGACAAAGCAGCGTTGTGTGCAGATTTAGATTCCGTATATAGGTTTCCCGATGTATGCCCTTATATAGGTACAATTCAAATTGCCTTTATTTGAACATAGAAATCCGGCCCTTATTTTGACATTGTCCATACAAACCAAATACAGGCATGGCCACCTACATCCGTCCATCCACGACACAACAAATTCTTGGAAAACCAGACCCTGAAGCCTTTAGGAATTTCCCTCAGCTTGAATATTGATTTCTCCAAGAACACATTAAGTATGCATGAACATCTATTCCTTAGAGGTTCATTCATGACGTTCCTCTGCCCGACTTTTACGTCAATACTGGCATTCCTAGATACCTTCAAGGAATAAATATACCAGCACTTGCCCTGGCAAATTTCGGTTCCCAGAGGATTCGATCCAACCCAGACTACGCGGTTCGCCACGGCAAGTTCGGAAGGAGATCGAGTTCCAGACTGATGCACTGACCTGACGCTGCCATCCTCCTTGCAGAGAATCCAGCTCCAGTGCTCTCTGACTTCCCTAGGAGGTTAGACTATTGAGTCTAGAAAAGAGATTCCAACCTCTCTCATTCTAAGGTATGGAGCTGACTAGAACTTAGAGAAACTTTTGGAAACTCTTGGCTAAACTAAAATATAGCTAGCTATCCTTTAGAAATGGCACCTACTTCAAACCTCGTACTGCACTTAGGTTAGGTACATTGGGGTAGAACAATTTAGAAGCATCAGATGAGTATCACATTTTAGCTTATGTTATTTATGTATGTATTTTGATTAACATATGTCATAGCTACAAACCATGCTATTGCAGTATTATTTTATCTTACTGCTAACCTCATACATATTGGACTTCGCAGTCTGTCTTACGATTGTAGCAATTCATATCTCTTGCATGAGAAATAAGACTGTTCACTAAACCCTTTTATTGAAACGCCCGTCTCTCTATTTCTGTGCACCTCTGTAGAAACGAAGCATGCACGATTGACTGAGTGAAACTGTTATCTATTGTTTCCACGATTCTGAGACTGTTCCGATTCTAAAGGGAAACAAAGTTGTCATGTTTATGCATTTGTCAGAGACTAATCCCTTCTTGTATATTTGAGAAATTTCTAGTGACCTCTGAGTTAGCTGGCACACACAAGTAATTAAGTTTAATGTACTCGATAGAGACATACTGACCTTAGTCCTATGTCAAATCTATAGTGTATGTTATTCCAATGCGCAGAGCCTATCAGGGATATAGGAACTACACTACAGTGTCATCAGTGGTGGTAAACAACTGTGCAAACACGGAGAACAGAGTGCGGTGACCAGCATCAGCTGAAAAAGATTGCGACACAGCACCCACAACCTGGAGAAGGAAACCAGCACCACCAGTAGCCAGAAGCCCACTGCTCAGCAGCCGTGGACACCAGGACTAGGACTGCCAACTTCAGCTGTTGACGTATCCGAGGTCCATCTGGAAGCGGTGATGAGGACCTGAAGCAAGGGTGGATCAGCAGAGATCACCAACTCAATTGATCCTTTAGGCTGCATCGGGAGCTGTAGGAAGCAGAAAGGAAAAACATGGGCAAAGAAGTGTGTGGTGTAACACAGGGGCAATGCATTGATCGGCTGGTTAAGAGGACACAGGTTTAACTCCCAGATCCTGCCCCTTGACAGAACATGTTTTAAAGAAAGTTTCCAACGTGGGACGTCAGCAAAGGTAACTCGCAGCATGAGTGTGGCCCCCTTATCAGAACTTCTACAAAGGCAGCAGTGCAATGTGGGGGCAGATCCCACAATCCTACCAGTCATCACCATTTTCTGATTAAGACTTTTATCCAAACCTGAAAACGCGACCCTCAACAATGCAAATAGAACCCAAATGTGCATGCCAAACCAAACAAGTGTGCACCAGAATCAACGCAGCCTTCACTTGCCAGTGGTAAATTGCAACAGGTTATTGCTATGGGCCTTAATTGGATATATTTCAGATTTATCTGCCACAGGCAAGCTAATTTTGGCTGAGTTGTGAGAATTGGGGCATAATCGTGAACACTGTTGATTACCCTACACACCAGCACTACATAATGCATCTGAGCAACAAAGGACCTGTGCCAAACAAAACAAAGGATAGAGCAAGAAACAAGGGGTAGCCATGTCTGAATTAGAGACTTTGCCAGCCCCATGCAAGCAGCAAGGTTTGAGGCAGCAAAACTTGGAAAACAGGGGTAAATGACGCCTCTGCTGGCGGGTGTGGAATAGATCCGAAGCCTGCAGGCCAAGGCCTGCAGCAATGGCATGTGGTGACAGTGAGGAAGCAGGGAGAGAGCAGCAAACAGAAGCGGAGCAACCTGTGGAAGGCAGTTAACAACAGAACTAAAATAGAGGGGGCCGATTCACAGAACTAACTTAAGACAAAATCCTAAACTTACTACTTTTGGTATTCACAGAAGTTAGGGTTTTGTCAAACTTAAGACAAAATCCTAACTTAAGTCTGCCTTAAGTCTGTCTTAAGTCTGTCTTAAGTTTGTCTTAAGTCTGTCTTAAGGTCTATCTTAAGTCTGTCTCAAGTTTGTCTTAAGACAAACTTAAGACAAAATCCTAACTTCTGTGAATACCAAAAGTAGTAAGTTTAGGATTTTGTCTTAAGTTAGTTCTGTGAATCGGGCCCGAGGAGGCCAAAAATGGAGGACCCAATGTCTGTAGCTAGCATGGCGGAGGCAGAATCCAGCAGGAAAAGAACCAGCAAGAGCAGAACAGGTGATAAATAAGCGTGGTTGTGCAAGAATGCCTAAAGTCAATTGCATGTACATTATTCTTGGATCAAGGGAGCACTGCACAGGCATACAGCAAAGTGCAAATAGTGTAGACAGAGCAAATGCGAGGCCAGACTCTGCAACGGTCTCTAAGATGGGGGGCCTCATTGATGGGGTGTTTGCCATAGGGCAGTGCACCAGGCCTTGCTGATGTGCTGCCCTATGGCAAAAGAAAAGGGCAGGAATTCGCCGTATCTATTATATATGGCGCATTTCTGTCCTTTTCCCCTGTGCCGGCGCAAAAAGGGGCTGCCGTGCACCAACCCAGGCACCTTTGCACAATGATGCAAGGGTGCCAGCGTTGCGGGGATGATTGTTTTTGTGCAGGAATGGCCTTCCTGCACAAAAAAAATCACAAGAGGCTTTTTCCTCTTTCTATGTGTGCTGCAGAATTACGATTTCTCGTAAATCTGGGGCAGTGTCAAAAAGCCATGAATGGTGCTAGGAACGCTCCCAGCAACGCCCATGGTACACCCCTTTCATGCAGTTTTTGGCGTGAAAGGGGCACATATTTAAAAGGCCATGAAAACCAGTGGCACATTGCGCCTCCAGAACATCAAAAGAGTGACGTTCTGGCGGTGCAATAGTGCTGGTAGGCCCTCCTAGATGAGGCCCTCGGAGTCTAGACAGGGTAGTACATAATGGGGCTGGAGGGTGGGGACATGGCCAACCAGCCCCCCTAATGCATTCTGCAGGCACAGGTAATACAGGATCAATGAGGACAAGTGGCAGGTCATCCCCCGAACACAGCAATAACCCTAGCAGTTTGTTATGCACTGAAAGCTCCACAGAGGCGATAACTGTACCACTTCAACAAACCACACCTGTGGGCTAGCACTGACAGCACGTACAGAACTGAATGCCACCATTAAACCCAGATGGGCATGGGTGGCCAAAGTAAGCCAGAATGGGATAGCGGCAAACCAACACTAAGTGGACAACAGGCTAATTCCTATGTCAGGGCTTCACAAAGGGTAGCTCCATGTGATAACAAAATCAAGAGGCATAGCCAGCCTCATTCCACAGGAAGTCAAAGAGTGCATTTGGAGAAAATAATTTATTGACATTTCTTGATTATTTGAGAGTCAATTAGAGGGCTTGGCTCTAATGACTAGTGACAAGTAAGAGAAGAAAAAGGAGAGAAAGATGGTTAGGAAGGCGAGTGGCATTGATAGGACATGTTCAGGATCATGGCATGCAAAGATTGTAGATAGGTTTCCTCACCGTGCAGCTAACCTGTGGCTATATGAGGCTAGAATACATGCGGCACAGAAGCTATCCCAGGAGGAGGTCTCTTTACAGTATGATAAGGGATTATGGTTGATCATGTAAATGTGGCCTAAGATGGATGGGGACAAAGAAGACGTGGCAGGTTACAATCACAAAATGATGGCAGTTAAAGACACGGGAGTTAAACTGGACCGTTACTTTCATCTGTCATGGTTCGGGGGATGGCAGGACAAGCCCAAGTTCCTTAATAGGGCAAGGCTTTATTCTTGTGGTAGAACCATGAGACAGGGAGAAAACCTCCAGCCCTGTGATAGAAATCTGAGAAGAGGGAGTGCTCCTGGGGCCCAGCATGGTAGTTTAGACAAATATGTGCCTCATCTGGTGGTGGACACTCTGCTATGGATTACGGCAAGAGAAAAGAAGCAGGGGAAAAGAAAAAGGCACACAAGCAAGGTGAGAGAGATCACAGGACTAGATCGAGGACGTACAAATTCCATTTAGTAGACACGCATGTAGACTGCCCAAGAGCTTGAAAAAGAATTCAGACACCCATATGAGGGATTGGTGATCGCAACGCCAACCAAAAAACTGAGAACACCAGCAGAGCACTCAGGAGCTGTTAAAGAAAATATACAGGAAAAAAGCTGGCCGAGGAGCATTGAAGGCCCATTTTAAAGGTTCTCATTCATGGAATCTGGTAATATCCCTCTAGGGGTGGTGCCCAAGAAGGAACCGCCCAATACAATCTGATCCACATCTATGGTTTCCTGAAGGCGAGTCAGTAAATGACAGAATCAGTCAGGAACTCTGCATGGTGGCCTACACGTCTATCAATCATGCCTTAGAACTGGTCAGGGTGAGAGGAAATAGGGCTCTGATGGCAAAGGTGGGCATTAAATCTGTATTCAGATTTTTGTCTGTTGACCTTGACAGCTTTCATTTGCTAGGCTTCCAATTCAAGGATCAATATAATTTTGACAAATACATGCCTGTGGGTTGTGCAATATCATGTGCATACTTCCAGTGCTACTTCCAGTGTTTTAGCACATTTATGGGATGAACCCTTCACAAGCAAACACCCCAGAGGGGGCAAGGTACACCACCTGGATGGCTTCCTATTTATAGGGGACTCTACAACTGATCAATGCACCATCCTACTAAACAAATTCAGTTAGATCTTAAGGATCCGGTTGGTGTAGAAAAAAACAATGACGCTGACATCTAGAATGGTATTGCTAGGAATAGAACTGGGGCTGTATTACAATGAGTGCCCCAAGAGCGCAACGGGCATTTGCGCCCGCTTTGTGCACCCCGGGGCACTTTGGTATTACAAAAGGGGGAGCAGACACTTGTTGAGAGGGTGTTCCCTCATTTGCATAGGGGTGTGCCCTATGCAAATGAGGGAATTATTTGCCTCTGCACCCGCACCATATTACAGACGTGGGTGCAGAGGCAAAGAAGCTCTCAGGGGGCACACTCATAGTATGCCACCTTCCAGGTGGTGCACTGTAAGTGCGCCCCCTGAGAGCAACCTTCTGAAGGGGAGATATAGGACCCCCCAGACATCCCCTTGCAGGCGGTTGCAGTCAGTGACTGCACCTGCCTGCAAGGGGATCTCTAATCCCCTGTTAAAGTGCAGGCAGGTGCCGCCGGCACTGTGAAAACACGGAGCAGCCGCTTTGTGTTTTCATATGAAGGCGTCGTCCTGGGGGCAGCACATGCATGGCAATAGAGCGCATTGTCATTGATTGCGCCCGGCGCACCTTTTAAAAGGTGCGGTGGGTGCAAACAATCACAATACGTAATACAGACCCTGGACTCTTACCAGTGATACGCCCAGAATCCCACAAGACAAAGTAGCAGGTGATAGTAGCACCGTCACATGAGGCTGTTGGTGGGTATGAAGCATGATTTTGTGATGTGGCATTCGTTCCTTTAATGGCAAATTCATTTAGAAGAAGAGTTGGAGGACAGCAAGGCAAATTGGACTTTCCTCCCCGTAATTGTTACCCTCCCACAGCAAACAGATTGTTGGGTGTTGATTAGGTATTCTGTGCTTGTCTAGGTCATATCGAACAGGGCCATTCATCTGTGGGGCAGGAGGTGGGTCCTACTGATCAAGATTAGACAAGAATTGCTTGAGGTCTCAAGAAGTCTAAGCAGGATGACCATGGTGTGGTCTGAGTTAATACCAAGGATGGCATGGAGGGGGAGGATTCTAACAGCCTGGTAGAGATCAAGGTACAAACTGAACTTAGTAGCAAGCAACGTTCAGTATGAGAATTCATCAGACATTGTTTGATCAATATAAGAATCCCAGAAAACTACACAGGGAATGGGGTATACTTAACAGACAATGGTCAGGACATGCAGCAGTGTGTGAATAAAATTATTTCTTATTTTTTTAAATGAAAAAGAGAGAGTTGAAGGTAGCCCCCTCTGTGACAGTAACGCCAGGGGTGGATTGGCCGTGAGCTCCACAGTCAGAAATGGACTGAAAAGACTCGTAATGCATGCGTCCGGTGGCGTCCACTGTAGGGGCCTGTGTTCGACCTCATGGTCACAGGTTCTAATCCCAGCAGGTCCACTCAGCCTTTCATCCATCTGAGGTCGATAAAATGAGTACCAATGAGTTGGGTAACAATAGATGTAATTCAGTACCGTGAGGCTTTCGGGTGATATGTGTGCTATACAAAAGTGCATGTTATGATATGTTTTTTGTACATATAACGTGACAGGCTGCATGCGAGCGGACCGTGAGAATGAAGTGAAGTGAAATGAGAATGAAGTGTTTGAATAAACTGTGGCTTTTTGCTCCTAAATGAGTGTCCTTGGTCTTGAACGGTGTATTAACTGGTTATACACACAATACAGGAGACTGGCAGAATGGCACAGACTACAAGCCTTGCTAGACGAAACTTCTTGATGCTGCATGGTGTGTGTTCCCACAGGACTCTCACACTCTTTCAATGGTAGCTTAGTCCGCTGCGAAACAGAGGGCGAAAGCAAGTCTAGACAGTGGCAGAACTTCAAAGCAACTAGAATGGACACAAAGATAAAGATGCATGGAGTAGGACCTCAGAGAGGCCTCACAACAGAGGAGGGGAAGGCGAGAGCAGGTAGAACAGGGGATACAGTATATCATGCTGGAGCCACTTTAGGGGTTATAGAAGACATGGCAAGTGATTGCACATAGAGAAGAAGAGATGTGAAGTAGAATGAAAGTTACCACACCTAGCCTCTGTTAGGCTGCTGATGTCCGTCCATAAGAAGTAAGTTACTCAGAATAAAGTGAAAGTGCCTTATTTCCCGGAGAGCAGCCAAAGAAAGAAGACAGGTTCTGTGACGCAGCCTGCTTGGGCCTAGGTGTTCAAGTTCTGATCATGCTTGTGTGTTGTAGCTTGATCGTTTGCTGATGAAGGTTTGCATGAGTAAAGTTTCCATGCAAGATATTTACACTTTTTGCAAAAATAATTCTTACAAGAAATTATATATACATAATTGCATTGAAGATCATTCTCCGACAAATCACAATTTAAAAATATAAATTGTTGCAGATCACTTGTGAAAATTACATACTATGCAGTATTAAAAACATTATTTTTCTGCTGCACATTATAAGAAAAATCGATATTTGTATATTCTGTGATTTTCATGTACACATTTTGTGTATCTTTGTACCCAAATAAACCTGAATCTATCCTTCATCTATTTTACAAAGACAAAATATTGGATTATATTTGGTGTTTCAACTAATTGTTAATCTAAAACTCGGGAGAGTGTCTTACATTTAGTGTTAAAATCTTAATATTCTTGCCTTATTTTATAACGGGAAAACGCTACATACATTGCTGTGTGACGTCTCCTAATTTAGGCCGCGATCTCGACAGCCGTGGTGTGTGAGTGGGATGAAACAACATAGCAAACACGATACCACACTGTGCATTTTTTTACCTCACCTGTTCATTTCAAGTTCCATAGTTCAAAAAGAGGCCTGTGGTAACACTGCGATAATGAGGGCTCATTTGTTGCCTCACTGCACTCGCCGCGAGAACCTGCAGAATTCAGCAGAGCTAACATTTTTTCCAATGGAAGTCAGAGTATTTACTTTAATTAAAACTGTTCTTTTTGAATAACAGGAATTTATGAATTCCAGTCAAAACCACCTCCTTCAACCACTAATTTAATTCTATCTGTGTGATTGAATTTTCCTGGCTCTGATTTTTACAGGCAGACTTTGTTAATCACCATTTAATTTCAAAAGTAGCTGTAGTGAAGTTATAATGGAAAGCACCTGGCATGATGGTCACGAGGCGCAGCTTTACTTTATAATCATCTCATCAAAGGCAAGAACAGGCTTCCAAGGCAATGTTTAAAGCAGTTACATTTCAGCAGCGAGCACAATGCACAGCATTTGGCTTCAGCCTACACACTGTCAACAGAGAATGACACATCAGTGCTTTTGAATTGCATGACCTACTTATCTCTTTTTAAATTATTTTCAAACCATTGCTTTGCTTCATTTCATCCCCCGGATGAATGTGGACTTCTTGTGATTGTTCTTGATAAGTATAGCACTAGAGAGGCATGTGAGGGAGCCCCTCAGTGTTGTTTATCAATACAGAGTTCCTGGATTAGCCTCCAAAATGATGTCTTCAGTTTGAGAATTGTAGCTGATGGCAACGAAGTGGCAACTGAGCTAAGAGAACCCGTTTGTGTATGTTAAGCCTTCTAACGTACCCTCTTGTCAGAAAAATGCTTAATTTGTAAAAAAGAAATAAGGCCACTGCAGCTTGCACCATCCATTGCCCCTACCAGTGCTGCCAATGGCAATACCAATTCAACTCCTAACAATCACACCCAGTGCTTAATTTGTAAAGAAATAAGTGCCAGGGCTCTTGTCAGGAGGCCACTGCAGCTTTCACCACACGTTGCCCCTGCATTGTTGCTAATGATAATAACAACACAACTACTATACATTACACTTCTACAAATGTGACAATATTGGACTATTGCAGGCCCCCAAAGCTATAGGAATGGCATTGGTGGCACCTAATAGTCCCTTATAATGTAAATTGAATTTATAATTAACGGTTTTTTTAGTCATCTGTAAATTAGCCAGATAGCGCCACCTTGTGGCAGACTGTCACTAGAGCCCGAGTTGGCAATTAAGTGCCGGTGCCAAGCACTGGGAACCACTGGCTCAAATTAAGCACTAATCACACCCTAAGAAGTATGACAATGCATACTATTTCAGACTCCAAATCTATAAGAATGGCTTGGTTGACAGTGAGTAGTCATTGTTAATTTATAATCAATTAATAAACAGCTGTTGTTGTGCTCATCCCTAATTGGACAGACAGCGCCACCGTGTGGCAACCTGCCATAGGAGCTGGTACAGACATTTAAGTACCGGTGCGGAGCACCAGAAATCACCGGCTTTATTTAAGCACTGAGAAGCATCCTTTTAAATGATGCTCTTTTCGAATCCAGTGCTGACTTGTGTGATGTCATAGATTGAGAAGTCTTGTCATCCAAAGGATACTCTCCTGATTCGGTTCTTGCTGTTGGATTCTTTGTGGGAGATTCTGTTCTTGCTTAGGACCAATCCATAGGGCACACCTACAACATCCGCAAACAGTGTGAGATTCCCTGTCACAGCTATCAAACCGCGGTTATTGCCCCCCACATCCTTCATATCCAGGTACCCTTTGGATTAAAGGAATCATTGATAATAGTTTTTGCATCCAGAATTCACAAAGCTATGAGGATTTTTTTTATTTGCTTGTGGTACCCCAAACAAGAGTTTTCAACCCGGAAGCAAAGATGGTCCCCGTTCTATTGATAGAGTTCAACATATAATTCCCTTTACAAAATCAAGAAAGAAATGGAATACTCTGAAAAGGAACCTCAAACACCTAGGGGCTTATTTAAAAAAATTAATGCAACAAAACGCAGCAAGCCAACTTGCTACTCTGCACTTTACTGCACTAAAGGGAGAAGGCAGGAATGTGCAGTATTGAACATTAGACAGTGCATTTCTGCTCTCTGCCTGCAGGGGCGCATAAACTGCTGTTCCTTAGTGCCAATAAGGGCACCCTTGCACCATGGTGCAAGGGTGCCTGCATTGTAGGCAGGGTTATCTTTGTGCAGGAAGGAACACCTTCCTGGACAAAAACAATCCTCAGAGGCATTTTCCTCATTCTATGTGTACTGCAGAATGCAGCACACGTAGAAAGAGGAAACAACAGGGAGAAACAAAACTATTTCTCCTTGTTGCGCCTCTGGTGGGGCGGCGTACAATTCTGATGCATGCCCAGGTCTACCAGTTTTGGTAAATCTGGGAATGCGTCAGAATTCAAAGGTGGATGAATGGGAACACCCACACTCCACCCATGGCACGACTTCCTGCCACAGAGTAACTAGTGGTGGATTGGATGTAGCGGGCATTGAGCGTTTTCCCAGGAGGCTGCAAGGGTGGGGGCCAGTTTTGCAGTGGTTGGACCGGTTTATTTCCTGGAGGTCGGTTTTGCAGCGATGCTGCAATATCGGCCCCCAGTACCAAAAGTAGCAGTGCTACACACTTGCACATCCCTCAGCCCCCAAGGGGGCTGGTTTGACAAAATTGCCAGCGCTATTTTGGGTTCCCAGTCCAGTCCTGAGAGAAACGCAAGGCAGCGATTTGTGCTACCTTGCGTTACTCGAGATTTAACAAGCTACGCAAGGTGGCCTTGCTTGGTAAATCTCATTTTAGGTTTTGTGTCACACTGCAGCCCCTTGTGTGGAGGAGGGCAACGCAAAACCTTTAATAAATTTGGCTCCAAGTATGTTTATTAAAAATATTCTCAGCCCCAGTGCCATATTCTCTATTCTACCCCAACAATTGTTGTTCCTATTGGATGGCAAGTTACTTGATCCAATGTTGCCCTGGCATGACCCACTTGGCACCACGGATATTTGTAAAGTGAAAAACCTCCCAGTTTTTTACTCACAGGTTATACAAACATCAAGGGGCTTGTGGAATTATTGGAACCTTGATCCTGTACCATACAGGACCCCTAGAAATAATTATTTCTGTTCTCTTAGGCAGTAGGACTGAATAAATAATACCAAGATAAAGATAACTTTCCATTTTTACAAAGATTCCCTGAAATCTCTTATTAGCAAACAAATTAAGAACAACATACTTCTGAAATTATTTGGGAATGGAAGAGAGAAACCCTCTTAGCTATAGACCCAAATTACCAACATTTGTATCCTAGATAACTTAGAAACTTGGCATCCTAAAATAGCACATGGCCTGCAATTTAGTGATTCTAAAGAACGTTGACTACCTACACAAGATCACTGGGGACTACTATGCAGGTTCCATGATAAAGACCATATATATATATATATGTACACACCACACACACACACACTATATATATATATATGTACACACCATACACACACACACACACGCACTCACACAGGCACACACATATGTATTTGACTTTTGTATGGCACAAACCTATAAGAAAGACTGCGATGTACGAGGTCAAAGGCAAAGGTACAATCAATACCGAATTGTAGATGGCAGCTAGGTTCCGATAAGTGAGGCTGACTTTTACTGTGTTGTGATTTAATGTTCTTTAAAGAGGTTCATTTTCACTTTTGTCCTAAATTTGAGTCGGGTTGGGTGGTCTTGATGAGTTTCTGGATGTCCTTTCTGACCTTAAGTGCATACCTCTTTGTCTCTATTCTGATGGTGTCCTCCTGTGGATGTGCCGAGAGCCAGCAGTGATAGTGAGCCATTCATGATGAATTTGTAGATGATGTAGCTAGTTTTGAAAATTGCGTGAGTCAGCAAGGGGAGCCAATCGTGTAGGTGGTGGTGATTTGGTTATGTTTCTCATGGATAGGGGCTCTGCTTCTTTCCAATAATACTTCACTGACATGCAGCCAGAATTTTTCAGCAGGGATCCAATAATGTCATAATTCACAAGTCTTGTGGTGTATTAACTTCAAGAAAAGGAGATTCCCAGCTGCTAACACACGTGCAGGTACTAAGGAAAATGAATCAGATGACAGTTAATCCTTGGGTTTCACAGGATGTTAAATCCCTTACTAGCACATATTTAGGGGTCACATTTTAACCCATATTCAATCAGTGTCTTTTAAGCATCCTGGAAAATTCAGGGAGGTTTTGATCTACTTGTATAGTCAAATGCTTTCAGTATCCACATGCAAGCTTTCTTCCAAGATTATTAATTCCTTTCTCCATAATTTGTTCTCTCCCATCTACACTACTCAATTTATTTTCTCACACCAACAAGCCTTTGAACTTTTATTCCCCCCCTCACTCAACAATGAGCTGTACTTTGTGTTCTTGTCATCGTATAAAAATAGCCTTTCAAGGTTGCCTCTTCCCATGTTAATAGCCCTTTTTTGTCCTTTTGCTAATTTATTATTGTTTTGATGTTAAATAGTCCTTCCTGCTAACCTCTCCTCATGTTAATAGCTTTTTGACTACTTGTCAATTTAATAATGTTCGTAATCTTGCCATGTCTGTGTATTTATCCTATTGAAAAACTGTCTTTACTGTAACGACCAATGCTCATGTAAAGCGCTCTGATACCTCCGGGTCTAGCCAGCGCTATATAAAACCTTTCAAATAAATGAATAAATAAATAAATACATCTCAGTCTTACAACTCAAGGAAGAAAACTTATTTTTTGTAACCTTTATTTATAGTTTTTCATCAATAGAAACAACAGCAAGCTGCGCAGTGGTTGATGGCAAGGGGGAACATGTTGCAAGCTCAGTAAATGTTTACATTCACAAACGTATTTGTCGTAGCAATGGCAGTGCAAATCCAATAATGCATACATTGTTCCATTGACCCTAGCTAAACGAAAAGGAGAAAAAAGAGAGGGAGAAAGAGAGAAAGGGAGGAAAGGGGGGTGGAGAGGGTCTCTCTAGCCATCACCAATGAGATAGCCAGTGACGGCCCGTAACTTACATGCAATCGGCCGTTTGCCGCATTTTGCAACCCCCCACCCTGCCCCTCCTCTGCGCCACGTCACCGCCCCGGTAAAACGCCCTACACAGGCCGTCACTGGAGATAGCATTTTGGTGCAGAAGGTAACTTCACACATATTCCCACACACTTCCGTCGGGGCCCCGCACTTGTTCAAGGAGATAAGTTCTGAGGAAACTCTGCAGCGGTTCCCATATATTCTGAGGGCGTGACTGCAGAGGCATTAATTCCCAGAATTTAGATAGTTGGTTATGGCAGAACGCCGCATCCATAAGCTAGTCATTTCTGCACGGTTTGCATTTACGTCACCAGCAGATTGCTACCCGCCTCTTAGCTCATAACAGCATCATAGCTGCCAGCTTCCTGTTATCTGTTGGTACATTTCTCACATATCCCAGGAGGGTAACCAACATTGCTTAGCATTTCATCCAGCACATCAAAAACGCACGCCCAGTACCCCGCCACATCCGGGCACTCCAAAGCCAGGTGCAGGAAGGAGGCCTCCGGCAGTCTACAACGAGCGCACCTTGCATCCACACTTAGCCCCACTCTGCACAGCCACACTGGGGTCCTATGCAACCTATGGATACATTTAAAATGTATTAGCAGCAGCCTATAGTTGGGTGATAGTTCCCTAGCCTGTGCGCAGCAGTAGGACCACACACCCTCCTCGAATGGAGCTCCCAGGCCTTCCTCCCACTCGTGCTACGCGCAGGGGGCGCAAACTGGAGAATCGAGCTTCATGCCGGAATATAAGTGGGTTATGAGTTTACGGGGTGAGGGGTTGGCCAAAAAATGCCTCCAGAATGTGGAAAGTTGGTGGCGCAATCGGGAATGATTCATATTGTACATGCAGCGCCGCTCTCAACTGAAAATATGTCATTCTATCTAGAAGGTCCGTGTGTTCGTCCCCGAGTGCCGCCTCCATTCTAATGAAGGCGCCATCCGGGAACCCCCGTCCCATCATATGTAACTGCAGCCCTCGTAGTTGATGGCACACCCCCGCCTCAGCGGTGAAGGGTAGTGCTGTGTGTCTAATGAGAGGTGCGGGTGGTGCACAGAGTGTGTACAAGCGTGCCCTCTGTTGGAGTTGCGGTCATGCCCATAATGTGCAGCCTACCGTATTGATCTCCGCCCGAGGGCGGCTTTGAGGTCGGGAACATTACCATGCCATTACGGATCGGGTCCGCCTGATCACTCTCCAGGGCTGTATGGGCCTTGAATGGAGTCGGATATAGCCAATGGAATCCAAATTTAGCTTGTGCACAGCTGTGGGACAGCTCCATGTCTGGAGCACCCAGACCCCCTGCTCAAACGGAAGCATGAGAGTCTCCCATGCCACTCGAGGCTGCCCACCGCGCAGGCGAGGGATATTAAGTTTGAGAGAAGCCTCCTCTTAAATCCCTATGTAAGAGGGAGCGGTAGATTAACAAAGACATAGAGAAACTTGGGTAATATTACCATTTTGGCAATGGCAATACGGTCAGCCAGAGACAGTGGGAGCAACTTCCAACGGACCAAGTGACTTTCCAGCCACTCCATGAGCCTGCCATAATTGTAACGCCACAATTATTCGTGATCCCGACTGAGCCAGATGCCCAGGTATTTCACTGGGGATTCTGCCCACTTAAGTGGAAGTTCTGACTGGAATATGTCGGTGGCAGCCGTGAGCAAGAAAATCATGGATTTCCCACAGTTTATTTTGATGGCCGAAAGGCCACAAATCTCATGATTTCGCAGATGAGAGGGTCAACATGGTCACCGGATGTTGAACATATAGAGTCACATCGTCTGCATACATGGACACCAAGATCACCCGGAGGGTGAAGTCAAGACCTCGCCGTGAATGATGCTGCCGCAGCTGAGCCGTGAGCAGCTCCATAACTATTGCAAAGAGGAGGAGCGTCAAGGGGCACCCCTGCCTCGTACCGCGAGCCACCTCGACTGGGGATGAAATCACACCGTTGACCTGTAATCTGGCCATCATGGTGGAGTACAGTAAGGCGACCTTTTTAAGGAAAGCAGGATTTAGACAAATGCGGACGAGAAGTGTGAACAGATATGTTATGTTAATAACATTTATTGAGCCCACGAATACCCAGAGGTGTCTTGGGACTAGGACAGTGGCCACTCTAGCTTGTCAAATACCTTGGTAGCATCCAAGAAAACGGCAGCGGTGAGGAGAGAGGGATCCACCTCCTGCATGACCGCAAAAAGGGCGCATAAGAAGTGCCCCTTGTCGGGGACAAAGCCACATTGAACAGGTCTAAGTATCGAGGGGAGCAGCGGGAGCAGTCAAGTGGCTAACAGTTTTGCAAGGATTTTGTTATCAAGATTAATCATTGATAGTGGCCGATAGGAGTCACACAGCTGTAGGTCCTTGTTCGGTTTGAGAATGGTCACTATAAGTGCCTCCCAGAGAGCAGGGGGAAGGGTGCCCCGCTCAAGTGATTCCTCATACATGTTGAGGAGGTGAGGTGTCAGTAGTGCCGCAAATTCCTTATAGAAGGCAGACGTGAGTCCTTCTAGTCCTGGTGCTTCGTCCCCAGGCATGGCCCGAATCACCCTAACCACCTCTTCCTCCAAGAAGGTGCATCCAAATATTTACAATGCGCATCACTCAACCATACCAGTTCTATCGAGTCAAGGAAGGGAAGCAAATCGGGAAGCACCTCTCACTGGCGCGCAGTATATAGGAAAGAGTAATATGCAAGCATTTCTGCTTGTACAGCTTCCTGACCAACAGTGATTCCATCATCGCCATCACGCAGCTCTCTGATGTATTTGTTTGCCCACAGCTTTTTTAGCAGGCCTGCAAGAGTCTTCCCCGCTCAGTCCTACTCACCGTGTTGGCGGGCCCATGCCTCCCTCCCCAGGAAATGTGTCTCTCTATGCGCTGCCTCCTCGAATTCTGCTATCTTTGCCTTAATCTGTCTGAGAATCGCCAGCTGGCCATTCGCAAAATATTCAGATTCAAGCGCCTAAATCTCCCTCACGAGGCGCGCGAGATCTCCTTTAAGCGAGCGCAAGACTGCCGCCTGCTTGGCGATGCATTTGCCCTTAATAACAGTTTTAAATGCCTCCCATAACATGGACGGGGAGTCCACCGAACTAGCATTTATCTCGAAATATTCCTCTATGACAGATCCAATCTCCTCTCTGAATACCTGGTCCCGGAGGGCACCAGCCGGAAGCCTGCAGCTGAAGGCCCTGCTCGGTACATCACGCAGCGCGAATTCCAGCAATACCGGGGTGTGGTCTGAAAAGGTTATGGCAATGTGAGCACTGTTACGTACCCAAGCATCTACATCACGGGATGTGAACCAGTAATCAATCCTAGACCAGGAGGGGCCCGCTGTAGATACAGGTACCCTTTTGACTGAATTAGTGTAGGTGGCGCCAAAAGTCAACTAGTTCATGGTCTTCCATGAGGGCCATTAGCTGCGCTTCCACGCATGGGTGGGGTCGGCGGGGCCCACTGGATCTATCTCACTCTGGGTCAAGAATTACATTGAAGTCCCCTCCCAGAAGATTGCCCTGGAGCCCATAGACTCCGTCAGTCGCCATACTTCACCAAAAAATAGGGGGTCATCTATATTGGGGCCGTAAACCGATAAAAGACTAATGGGACGACCTCCCAGTTCCCCAGCCACTATAACATATCTCCTTTGGGGGTCGCATATCGAGGCGCGCGTGAGTCACTTGAGACCTTTTCTAAGAATGATGGCTGTGCCCCTAGCACAGTTGGAGTATCCCGCAATGAATTTTTCACCCATTCATCCTGCTCGCAAGAGTGAACACCTGGTGCCCGTCAGGTGAAGTTCCTGTAAGGAACAAATATCCACACCATGACGATTGAGAAGCGCTGCCACTAGGCGCACCTTTCTGCTACCATTCAAGCCGTGCACATTCCAAGTTATCGCTTTTAGTGTGTGCATTCCATCAGCATTCTCACCCATTCATGCATTTCCATGTATCCATGCGTGCCACTTCAGGGGCAAAGCCCATTAACATTGGATGTGAGACCGGAGAGGAGAACGAGGGGGGGGGATGAAAAGAGAAAAGAAAAAGCGATGTAACCAGTTTAACTCAGTCATTGCCCAAACAGCCCACCCCGCACCTACTACAACCACCGAAATTGGCTGAAGAGCATGTCCCCTACACCAAATAGGCCGCAGCAGGCCAACAACAAGATACAACATTGGACTCATTCCAGGGGGTGCTCCAGAGGGAATGGTGTTTCCCAGCGGTTGGATGCTGAGTGGCTGGACAGGAGACACCCGCAAATCGTAGTAACTTATTTGGTCGGGTAGCCATGGTCGGTTCTTGCATGCCTCATGTGTGGTATATATGTCACCTGTAGAGGTGCGCAAAAAGAGATTAGTCCCTTCTATGCAATGAGGGTTCACCAGCCGAGCATGTCTCGTGGGGTTCGATCAGATTCTCAGTCATTTTCCCTGAGGGGGTCCACAGCTTACAGGTTCTTCTCTGCGAAGGCTGCTGGTTTAGAGTGCATAAGACTTTGTGCGAACTTGGCGGCAAGCTTGGGGTCCATGAAAAAGGAAGTCTTGCCGGAGTAAAAGATGCTAAACTTCGCCGGGTAAAGCAAAGAATACTTAATGTTCTGTTGCTGTAGCAGACTTTTAACCGGCTCAAATTCTCGTCGGGCCGCCTGGACAGAGAGGGTGAAATCGGGGAAAAAAGAGATCACATTGCCTTGATATCTGGTTTCCTGAAGATCACGTGCCTTACGCAGCACAACATCGCGATCCTTGTAGTTTAAGAGTCTCGCTATGATTGGTCTGGCCGGGGCACCCGGGGAAGGTCTCGGGCCCAGGGATCTGTGAGCGTGCTCGATGATGCACATTGCTGACAAGGCCTCGCCGAAGAGAGACCGGAGCATTTCTTCTACATAGTCCTCTACTCAAGTCATTGCTGTGATTTCTGGGATGCCAAGAATGCGCAGATTGTTGCGCCGGGACCTGGCTTCAAAATCTTCATTTTTATTTCTTATGACCTCCAGCACCTTCTCCATGTGGAGCAATTTGTCATAGGTCGCCATCCACTCATCTTCTAGCGTGGAGGTCTGTTGTTACACCTCTGAAATGTTCTCACCATGGTTTAATACCTTTTCCCTGAGCCGGTCTAGGCGGTCTGACATTGAGTCAATTTTAAGATCAATCTCCAACAGGGACTGTTTCAGGTCCATGAACATGTTGCAGATGTTTGGCTCGGGGGTTGATGTCGGGTTCATATTTGTTTCTGCATGTTCCTTCACTGGGGGAGTGCCTCCCCTAGGGGTTTTACGTTGCTCGAAGGAGATCTTCAGTTGCCTCACATCCGTTTTGCCCATGGCTCGCTGTCTGGTCGCGGGGCAGGGGAAGGCTTCCCACTGGGGCAGACTTGTCAGATTCTGACTCTGTCTTGCAGTGGGGGGAAGTGCATGTGGAGCCCTCTTGCCAAGGGGACAGTCCTCCTCTTCCCCACAGTGAGGAGATCCAGCAGGGTGTCAACCTCGAGATCCCCCCCCATTGTACAGCATTTGAGGGGGTCCACTCTTCCAGCCACAGAGGATGCTTACTACTCCGGGTCCCCTCCCCGTCCCTGGATTCGCAGCCAGCGCAGGACCACCACAGAAGGCAGGGGGAGAGAGGGCGTCAGGCAACCCCCAACTTGCCTCCCCACTGCCAGGTCAATCGGTTACACCCAAACGCTGCCCCACTGTCGCAGGTGGCACTGCACCAGCAGTCCAGGCACCCCGCTGATCAGGTACTTTGCAGTAGGGCTCCCGGTCTTGCCACCAATGTGCCCCACCAGCCATGTTCGTGCTACTCGATGCAGGCTGCAGTTGGGCCCACCAAGCCTGGTCAGATGTCCCAATCTATAGTGAGCAACATCCGGGGGGGTCACCCTCATAGTCGCTGTCCCAGCCCCCCGCTGCTGCCACCGCCAACTTGCAGGTCCACTTTTGGCACTCGCTGTGCGGCTCCGCACCAACCTGCACCCGCTCTTCTGAGGACCAGTGATCCCGTGCAGGCCGGCCATCACGCTGCAGACTCCTGCAGTCACTGCAACTTAGGCCTGCTCAGTGCAGCCGCAGCCCCCGCCGTGTGATCCTCCAACTGACTCCCCCCATTTAGGCACACCCAGGCTCACTTCGGTTCTGGTCGGTCGGGGGTCCTCCGCATCCCTGATTCACTAGGGCCTGCAGCAGGGTTCGCAGATGGACGGCCACACGTGGCACGGCGGATCCCAATCTGCGCTGTTCGCGGCCCTGCTCATCGCAGCTGCACTAGGCTCACCCCGGTTCTGAGCCCTTGGGGGCTCACCAGGAACCTCTACACTCCCGGGCCACTGGGGTCCGGAACAGGGCCTACCAATGGAAGGCCTCTCGTCGACCAGCCACGGCAGCGAGCCCCAAGCAGCACCGCCTGTGGCTGCGTCCGCTACAGCTGCCTCCTCACACTCTGATCAGCCCATTGTGTGTCTTCAGGTGGCCGCACTGGGTCCAGTGTCTTGTCGGTGGCTCCCGTGTCCCTGCTCCATATCCGCAGACGGGTCCGTCTGTCCCTGGCGATCAGCTTGCAATCAGCGGTTACAACAGCCACTCAGAGGCACCATCTCACATTTTCAGGCTTTGAAGGTCGCTTGAACTGCGGGATAAGTAACGGATGGGCAGTCCAGCCGGCAGAGCCTCACTAAGTGGTGACCATCTTGCAGCCGGCACTCTAGCGCCTCCCCCAAGGAAGAAAACTTTAACTTCCTTGCAGGTGCCTTAGAATTCATCCACTTCTTTGAGAGGGAATTTTCATCTGATTGCTTTCATCTCAGGTGGCACTAAAATCCAGCTCAATCTCCAAAAACAACACACATCGCTGCCTCTTCCAGTGGCTCATGGCATTATGGAGTTTTGGTTGTGTGAGGCAGGAGTTGGAAACCTTAGCTCTTTCATGGAATCCACCACACTCACCTAAGGGAAGTGTGGCAAGGGGAGGAATCAGGAGTGATCAATCAATCAGTGTGTATATTTATATAGTGTACATCTGCCAAAGGCTCCCCAGTGCTAAACAAAAGAGAGGAACCAACAGCTAAATAAAATCAGTCAATGTCCAAGAGCCAAGTCTTCAGCTAAGACAAAAAAAGACTTTTCTTCTCCAAAAGCTGCAAAGCCAGTGGAGGCATATTCCAGGCTTTAGACATCAAAACTGAAAATGATCGGCCTTCTCACATCTTCAGGAGAAATCAAGGGTATATTAAAAGTTTGGGATGCTCGGATATTAAGACACAGTCAGGCTGATGATGACAGAGCCTGTTGGAAAGATATTTTGTAGCCATCTGATGAAAAGATTATAATGCAATCACTAAGGTTTTATAGGTGATACGCTCTTTAATAGGAAGCCAGTGAAGCTTTCACAGATGAGGACGAACCAATTGATTTTTAGGCAGTCCCAGGAGAAGCCTGCTTGCTGCGTTTTGTTCAATTTGAAAGCGATTTTACAAATGCGATTTAAAAAATAAGATGGTAAATCTGGATTGGTTTAGTCCAGTCTGGAGGTGATGGATGCATGCACAATAGTTTTCTATGTGTCTAAGTGGACACATTCCAGTGTTTTCTTCAGCTCCCATAGCAAAGCAAAACAAGACCCAGCCCCTAAGGAGATCTGATGGCTAAAGGAAAGAGTGTTGTCAAATGTAACCCCTAGATTTCTTGCCACAGACATAGGCGGAGCCCCAAATTTCTCTTGCCACCAGTTGTTGGACCTTGCAGAGGTAGAGCATCCAAAAAAGCAAGATCTCTGTCTTAGATGCATTGCACTTTAAACAGTTCCGATTCATCCAGTCTTGCATCTCCGACAAGCATTTCTTGAACAAGATGGCTTCAATTTGGGCCTGCTTCCCAAAAGAGAAAATAAGTTGGGTATCATCAGCGTACAAAAACCCTTGATACCAATTTTTTCAATAATGCAGGATATACTGTTAAGATAATGCAGGGCTCAATGAGGAAGACGCTGAGAAGAAAGGCTAAAATAATATTCTTGTGATCTGTCAAATGAAAATGATTGGATCTAACCCAAGGCTGTAACACTAGTCCCCAAATTGGTGAATCTTGATATCAGCACATGATGAGAAACAGTGCTGAAAGCTGTTGACAATTCAACTAAATGAGGGAGGCAATCTGACCCTTCTCAAGGCGCTTTTTGATCTCCTCAGATACCCCAAGAAGGGCCGTCTCAGTGCTATGCTTGGAGGAAAAAGTCTGATTGAGACAGATGGAGTAAATTGTTGTCTTTCAAATATGTACTCAATTGGTTTACCAATTTGTTGCAAAATTAGAGCTGCTGCCTTGAAAATCAAAACCCTGGTTCTGGGTTTGCAATTTGGACTATAATACTCAATGATATTCATCAAATAAATACTTTCATCACTGCCCACTGGAAGATGAGCAATGTTTAAATGATTCATTGCATGCTAGTTTGGAAAAGAAAGGACTCCAGGTGCCTAGCTTGTTGTATGACATACAGTGTTTAATTTGAGCTGGTGGTGGAAATTGGGTTTACCAGCTCTCCTTTTTAGGGACTGGCATTTATTGTTCTTCATCAGACTTTGACCCAAAGCAAGAGAGAGAAAAACACACAAAGGGTAAAAAAGGAGGAAGAGAAAGATGGCAAAGTTGTGACAAAGGGAGAAAGCAAGGACAAGAAAGAACCTGCTAAAGTGAGATAAAGGGTCTGGGAGTGCATGATGGTGGATGAAAGAGGCAAAAGGTGTAATCAAGACGAGGCAGCCTTGGCATTCAGCTTCCCTGGCGTTTCATAGCTGTGGGCATGGGCTTCTGAGAAAATGTGGTGTCTCTTCACTTATTTGTTTACAAATTAATCTGGTGACAAAGTGTTTGAGCAATTTTCTGCCTCAATATTGAAAGCTATGAAGTGATACTGGCACCCTACAATCCATTTAGCACTGTGATAAAAGAATATTTAATGTCTGAGACTCCTCGCAGGCATGAAGGCTCCTTATTGACTTCCCCAGCTTTGAGCAGAGAAGACTGCACTCCACACAGTGGTCCTCACGCTTGCACTCATGAGTAAAATCAAGGTCTAGTTCTGTGCTTGGACTTACTCAGAATATACACACCCATCCGACACTAGGATCATGCACTAAAAACATCACAATCTGTTGTGAATGCATTAACTTTGCAACATCATACAGGAAACATGAGAAGTAGAGCGCATTTCCTAAGGCATGTAGGGTCCCCCCAACTGTTGAGTTGCATGGTGCACCTAAAAGATACTGACAGTGTGGCTTCTACCAGACTATGAAAGTCTCTAAAGGGGCGCCAACCCATCTGCAGGTAGTTCATCATGGACCCTTCTCCCCATCAAGGAGTTCCTGGAGTCAGAGTTTCATTCCCAAAGCATAGAGGGATTAGGGAATAAGGGTGAGGCTCTTTGGGTTAAGTGCAGATTCACCAAATTCCGATAAGGAAGAGAATGGAAGCTGTGGAAGATGAGGTAATGGAGAACTAAAAAGCGAGACCATTACCCACTGCAGAGGTGTGACTTTTCCATCTTCAGTGCACTTCTGGGTCACTAGGTAACTTAAAAAAATCCTGTACATTTGTGTTCGCATACATCATAATGCATGCATGTGCATATGTCATAACTCATGCATGTGTCTACTGAATGACGTTGCTGGCAACAGCAGCTGTATCATTGCATTTTTTTTTCCTTTCTGTTTTTTTGCTGATGCTGCTCAGCATCGGCAACAGCTTTGTATTGCCAATAGGTCTGCAAGGAGAGACCTATTGTCTTTGCCAATACGTGTTTCATAATGAAAAGCCCACCTATCTAGGGAGATTTGCCGTATAGTTAAATGGGAAAAGGCGGGCTGTGGGAAGGAGAGGAGAGTGTAAAACTTTCAATTAAAGCCTTGGAGATGCTGTAAATTGTTAGGCATGTGCTGTGTGAAACGTTGCTTAGAGAATGCGTCATCATAGGAAAACAACCGGTAAGGCTCCAGGTTGGTTGGCTTTATTAGATGAATGATAAATTAGGAGTTAAATGTGCCCTACTCAAGGGAGAAAGAGTGCATAGGATATAAAATGAATTTCCAAACGTGGTCACTGCAGTGCAAATCAACTCAGTCCCAGAACTCTACCATTCGAAATGTTGAAGCTCAAAACCAAGAGAACCAAGCATTGGCATAGCCAATAGGTCTCGCCTTTGGGACCTTATAAGTGTTTAGCCATGCAACAGTTAATGTTACTGCACCAAGGATATTGTGCTGGATAACTAAACACTTAAACGGTCCCAAAGGCGAGACCTATTGGCTATGCCAATGCTTCTTAGCATTTGAGTGTGATTATAGAGGTATGGGCGAAACCATTTAGGGCCGTTCCGTCCAGAATTTGATGGCCTGTGGTGTTGAAAGCACTGCTAGATAACAAGGGTATAAGAAGTCGGGAATGGGCACAAGTGAAGGGTATGACATGAAATTCCAAATGTCAAAATCATAAAATGTGTGATTTAAGATATGGATGTCGTTTAAGAACAAATGTGTTATTTTCTTGAAAGTTAAAAACAACCAATAACTGCATTGTAAATAGAGACACGAGTTTTCCATTTTTACTATAAATGCTTCCCTCTCTTTATTTTAAAAATCACAAAGAAGTAGAGGTTAAGGATCTGATTTGCAAAGGGACTTACGTGTAGTAAAGGTACAAGTGTGGAGTCTCTGCACTCTGGGCAGCCTCTCTGTCCAGCGCACTGCAGTGAGTGCAGTGCGGAGATTCTGCCATGAGTGAAGAGACACGTAACTTTATTGCATATTAGTCCCTTTGTAATTTGAGCCCTAAGCCTTCATTTAAGGGTCTCACCATATGTTCAATCATGTCTGCTAGATCAAACGTTATGCATATAATCAGAAGCCCTAGTATTAAAACATGCCATCTTGTAATGTGCCATACATTGTCATTACCTTTTCTGTTTGCGAAAGGCAACAGTTATCGAAAGTAGTAAAATAAACTTTTACTAAACTCACCTTGGTGAAACTGCAACGATTGCTACTGCTTATTGAGGAGCATAAGGGCTGGTACCCAGCTAATGCCCCGTGCGCTCATTGAGAAAAGTGTGGGGTGACCAGCAATATCAAAGGAGAGGCAGAACGATCTAAGAGTATGAGCATAGACAAGAACAGAGGAGAGGATAGGATAGTGGAATGAAGGGTCCCGAACACAGGAGAGGGTTGAGTAGTCGGTTACAGGACAGGCAGTTAGTGCAAAGGGAAACGCAGGGGCAACTGTTGGATGAAAGAGGCAAAGATTTGATGAAGGGAGGACGAAATGGTTACAGGGGGGGGCACAGGGTGGATTAGCTACTTTCATAAGAGGAAACGTTTGTTAGGAGGATGTTGTGTTAAATCGAAATAATGTAACTGCGCAGGGTTGAGGCGAGTGAGGACTTGAGCACTGTGGACTTATTATAGTGTTAATCTTGGAGCAGATGTAGCAGGGTGAAGTCATGAGCAGGTAAGGATGAACAATAGAATACTGATAATTGAAGATGATGGAGAGAGTAAAGAGCTGAAGGTTTGCACAGAGCGCTTGTGGATGGTGAGGTAATAAGGTCCTGGAAATAGATAGATTTGACACCTCCTAGATCATTATGCAGTGTATGAAGGGCTTGCTTATTAACCAAGAAGTTAGCAGTGAATATGTGCTTTCGCCATTTATGTACTGCTGCCCTCATTTACTGTTATGCGCTCTTATTTCAAGTGTAATTCATGGCTGAGGCCTATCTTTGGTACAAGGTGGATAATGAAGCAGTTGTATGAGCTGTAGTGCAAGACTGAAGTGAGGTCTTTATGAAGATCACGTGGAAAGCAGTGAGAGCAGTGGGGTCCTGTTTTCTACAGCAGATGGGTACATGAGAGAGCGATCTACAAGGAGGCGAACTGATTTGCATGTGAAATGTGTGATGTCAGATGGAGCGATGATGGGTTTAGATTTGGATAAAGTGTTTGAAATTAGCATAAAATTGAGTGGCTTACCTTGCTTGTGGGTGGGATTAAGGAGGGTGTCATTTGAGGAGTGATCAGACAGAAGTGGAGACACTGCCGAAAGCATCAGTAAAATATTTTGGCAAGTTATGGTCACACCAGTGAAAGCAGAATAGTTTGGTGAAGGCAATAAATAGGTGTGTAGCATAATTTCCGCCAGCTGTAACTGAAAGCCATTACTATATAGTTACAGAGACGAATGCGTTTCCAGATGTTTGGAATGAAAGAGGCTTATGGTGCGAGTCCTAATGAGAAAACATCTTGTCATCCATAATAAAACACTGACCAAGGAGAGTAAGATCACATAGGTATGCTTTACTAAGGTAATACCTAAAACAAAACAAATGTTAGATTGGTTTTGAAATAACAGTAAAATCATGAGTCTGAGTCTTAGGACCTGGAAGGCCAGTGCAATCAGGAGTGAAATACGGACAGTATTGGAGCATGCTAGTATAAACTATGTTCAGGATCCTTTGAGACACCTTTAAAAATACATTTTAATACAAGTAAAAGGGATAGCTCCTTTCCGCTCCTAAAGCGTCTTTTTTTTAACGCAGAACAAAATGCTGTATGGTGCTCTGTAAAACACATTAGCGCCACCTGGTGTATTTCATGCAATACGGCCCCAGAAATGTTCTGCCAAATGCAATGGATCTCCGTCACATAAACAAAGGCAATAAAAATCAAACATCAAAGCGGCGAAAGTGAAAGTAATCGAGCAGAGCATCAAAGGGCTGGGTGAGAAGGGAGGGGGGAATGCAAGGGTCAAAGCGGCTAAAGTGAAAGAAAGCTATAGAGAAGGGAGGGGGGAGTGGGAGCAGCTGTGCACATGCATGTGATCGTGCACTCAAGGTTTAGGCCAGCCAAAAGACTGTGGGTAGCACTTTGAAAATCCCACATACAAAATGTCTCTTCGAGCCTTTGGCTCAGCGAGACTTAATAAGAAAAGAATAGAATAGAATAACGAAGTGTTACATTTCGAATCCCAAAAGCAAACTCTAGAAGGCAGATTAAAGTATGATGGAAGAGAGCTGGAAGTACTCTCTGTTGTCCTATCTGTCATGACAATGTTCCTCTAAACCAGGGGTACTCACAAACTTTCTCTCGGGGGCCAAATTTACAGTGTGGTTTGTGGCTGAGGGCCACACCGGTGGAGGCGGGGTCAGAGGGGGAGGGGCGGGGCTTAAGCAAAAAAGAATTGTGACCATGAGGTTGAACACAGGTCCCTGCAGCAGACGCCTTCGTCCACTGAGCCACCAGATCCGGCATACACACATCTCTCTCTCTCTCCCTCTCCCCCTCCCTACCCTCTCCCTTCCCCTCCCCTCTCCCTTCCCCTCCCTCCCCCTCTCCCTACCTCTCTCCACCTCCCTCTCCCTCCCTCTCCCTCTCTCCCCTTCCCTCTCCCTCCCTCCCCCTGTCTCACTCCCTGTCTCTCTCCCTGTCTCCCTCCCTCCGTCGCCCTCCATCTCCCGTCCTCCATCTCCCTCCGTCTCCCTCACTCCCTCTATCTCCCTCCCTCCCTCCATCTTCCTCCCTCCCTCCCTCTCCCTCCCTTCCTCCATCTCCCTCCCTCTCCCTCCCTCTCTCTCCCTCCCTCCCTCTGTCTCCCTCCCTCTGTCTCCCTCCATTTCCATCCCTTTGTCTCTCTCCCTCTGTCTCCCTCTCCCTCCATCTCCCTCCCTCCGTCTCTCTCCCTCCCTGTCTCTCTCCCTCCCTGTCTCTCTCCCTCCCTCTCCCTCCATCTCCCGTCCTCCATCTCCCTCCGTCTCCCTCACTCCCTCTATCTCCCTCCATCTTCCTCCCTCCCTCCCTCTCCCTCCCTTCCTCCATCTCCCTCCCTCCCTCTCCCTCCCTATCTCTCCCTCCCTCCCTCTCTCTGTCTCCCTCCATCTCCCTCCCTCCGTCTCTCTCCCTCCCTCTTCCTCCATCTCCTTCCGTCTCTCTCTCCCTCCCTCCCACCCTCCCTCCCTCCCTCCCTCTGTCTCCCTCCCTCCGTCTCCCTCCCTCCCTCTGTCTCCCTCTCCCTCCCTCCCTCCGTCTCCCTCCATCTCCCTCACAAAGAAAGAAGGGGGTCTGGGAGTTATTGGGCCTCAGTTTATAATAAATGTGAGATAACGTGTGCCTTGGTGCTTTCACTGTATCCGGGCAGACTCGAAATGGTGTCTGCATAAAGCAGACGATGTGAACGTGAAATCGAGCGCAGTTAACGGCGGCGTGTTCCAGGGTGACCAAGGGTGGTACACTTATAACATCCTGGGCTCCTCGCCCAGTTGACCGGGGGCGAGCGATCCGTGTGACTACAATTGAATGGATGGACACGGAGACAAAGGCTGACCGAAGCGCGGGCTTCGGCTCCAACGTACATCATCCAACCGGAGGGTTCCCTTTTCTCCACAGCTCATTGGAGAGACAGCCTGCAGCCTCCGGTTGAGTAGCCAATCGTTGCACACTGCGGGCTATTTCCGAACGTGGGGCGGGAGCTTCAGCCAACCAGAGCAGCCCTCCGTCTTTGAGTGCATAATAGGGCTCTTGCCTGCCTGAACTCCATTCTTCCTCGCTCGTACACCGGTACGATGTCTGAAAGGTCCGCGGGCCGCCAAGGAAGGCTTGCCGGGCTGCTGGCGGCCCGCGGGCCGTACTATGAGTAACCCTGCTCTAAACAGAAGAGATAAGGCCTTATCACGGTCTCATGAACGGATTGGTCATTGCCCCCCTATGATTGTACATGAAGTCATTACTTCTGAAGCTCTCGTTCACCTTGTTCAGAGGATCATCCTTGGAGTTTTATGACCCTATAAAAGGAAGTCAACCTTCGGCCTCATTCCTCTATATGGTCACAGAACTCCTTGGTGACATGTAATATAGGATCCCTGTTTTCCATCTCAAAAGCTGAATACAGACAGAAAAGCATTTATTTTCCATATTCATATTTAAATGTGGATAAAAATTGAAATTATTTTGTTGTTTGAGTGATTCTAAATGCTACGAGTCATGACTGACAGGCCAATAGCTGTGCGGATTGTCAGGTAACGGCTTTAAAAAACAGAAAGAGATTTTAGGAATGAGGCTTAACCAGCAGTATATATGCACAATGTTGATACTAAAATTTGCATGTCTTCATATAAGTGCATTGATTTATTATCTGTGGGTGTTCATATCATTGAAACCTGTCAGGCATTCAAGTGTGTGTTCACATTTATTATTTATATAAATGTGCAAGTATACTAGTTTCGGCTTCATCTTTTCACTCACCCCCCACAAAATATGGATAAATAAGGTAAAATTAACAAAAAATCAATGTGGAGGAATACAGATGGAAATGTCAAAAAACATACGTACCATACATCTGGTAGCCCTATTTATAATGTACTGGGGGGGGGGGTGGTACTTTAACCCATATATAATACCTGGGTGCCTGCAATCCCTCTATGAAAGCCACCGTCTCTAATTTCCTTATTACAGGTAGCTTGTGATATTTCCGTTTGCCTGTAATAAAGAAATGGTGTAGCTGCTCAACTTTAATAAGTTATTACAGTTGAGTTCTATCACAATGCCTGCTGCCAGAGCGAGCAGCCAGGGTCAAAGATGGGTCACACATCAAAAGTACAGCTGCTGTTTAAAGAAGGAAAACAAGAACTGCCTTTTCCATCTTCTGATATGTTTTTGTAAAATGATATCATTCAGCAGAAAGGAGATATTTATGGCAACATTTGTATGTTTTTTTCATGTTATAGGTCATTACAAGAAGATAGAATCATTTGCATGGCATAAAGCATGCACCATAATGGGCAAATGTAGCCAGGTACATATAGTGGCACTAACATGGGGGTAAGAGTATTCAGATTGGAACACAATAACAGATTTGGCTGGACGTTGCTGGCCAATTGATGAAATCTTTAAAACATCTTTCAGACGGCACTCTGAAGACATTTGCTACATTTGCTGAAGCAAAATCTGATTTTGGCCTGGATGCAGCAGAATTTTGGAGATACCAACAAATATCACATTGGCACATTACTGGGGCCACAACCAATCACACTTCAAGAATCAAAGCTCCTGAAATACTCAAAGACCTGGGGCACTGATAAAGGGAGCTCTCCCCACTATATAAACTACTGACAGCTAAGAGATTTTCAGACCCAGTAGCACAACACCTTGAAGAGCGGTGGTACAGAAAACTGCAACTGGGACATACCGACAAAGATTGAGCAGAAGTTCTGTGGATGCAAGATAAGCATTCACAAGAAGCCAGGTTAAGTTTGTGTAATTATAAAATATTGCACAGATGGACCTGGCCACATAAGAGGCTAAGGGCAGCAAACCTATGCCGAACTTAATGTTGGAGATGTGACCAGGCCAGCTGTGGTGTTGTACACATAATATGGGAATGTCCCGTGTGCAAGGCAACTGAGTGGAGATCTGCAGAATGGTATAAGAGGTGTGGGAAATAGGTAGAAAAGAGAAGGGTGACACAGTTGGTTAAAGGCAATAAAGGATTTATCCTCATTATGAACCCTGTATAATATGAGATCGTAATGACTGCTCAATGGTGGTACCCGTTTTTACCTTCCTGTAACTAAGCATTGTTAAAAATAATAAAACAAGAAGATAGAATCTCTGCATGTTTCAACACAGAAGTTGTTTGATCTGGGTTAAATGAAATTGATCCTAATATCTTCTGGCAAAAACTGCTAATTGCTTTTCGGTATTTCTAACCTCGTAGTGCAGAGTCTGATTTTATTCTTTCTGTCTGCAATGAACACGAAAGAGCAAAACACTGAGGTTTTAGTGGTTTGTGGGAAGGGTGTTGGTGTGACCATGTATTATAAGGAACAACATACCCGCTTCCATAAAGTCATCTTGGAGTTCCGTAAATCCATAAATGTACTCAGCCTTTGGCCTCATCCTTCTCTTACTCATGGAACTCATGGGTGACTTGCAACATCCAGCAGGAGGGTACTTTATTCCATATATCTTCTCTTCATCACATTTGGGGGCATATTCTCAAGGAGCGATCGTCGAGTTAACGGCACTTTATCACAGCCATAGTCGCGATAAATTTATCACCCCATTCACAAGCTGGTGTTAACAGCCCATAACACCAGTTTACCCGCGATAGCAGCCGCAAAAAACATCGCCACAGATGACCCCGGCAACTATCGCTAATGAGATGCAGAGTAGGCATTCCCGTGCCAAAAGCCACGACAACACCACTCCGCAACATTCTCAACGACCAGCCAGATCGGCGAAAAGACCACGAAACATGCAATAAGGTGCGTTAGCAGCAGAAAATTAACACCTGCTCTGACCTGGTGTAAAGTCGGATGGCAGTCTGCACCACAAAAGGGACCCCCGCCCAGACCCACACCTGAAGAACAACAGATGCCATGGAGCCACTGAACATGCGGGACGGACACCCAAGAGGGCCCAAAAACCCACCGCCACCACCCCCAGAACCACCCACACCCCCCGGACACCCACCGCCCCCCCGACCAACACTGAGGCAGCGCAGACAAAGTCAGCGACCCTCTGAAAATGCACCAACCTCACAGACCCAACACCAGAGAATGTCATTGCCCACTACATGCTCAAAGGGACAACCCTCCTCCGCATCCTGACCACCATTGCCCACAGGCTGACGGTACCACCACAGCGGACAAACAACATCCTACCTCAGACAAAGCTGCTGGCCGTGCTGCACATGTTGGCCTCTGGTACCCTCCAACCAACATCCGCCTGAGACAGAGGAGTCACACAGCTAGGCCAATCCAAGTCCCTCACAACGGTCATGGATGACACCATCAGCTTGGTGCCCTACTATCTATACTTCCCACACACTGCTCAGGGACAGCCGGAGACCAAGCAAGGCGTGTACGCCACAGCCGGCTTCCCGCACGTGTCAGGGGGCAATTGACTGCACACGTGTCCTACTAGTGGCCCCTGGCAACACTGCACACAATATGCTCAACAGAAAGCGCACATATCCCACCAATGTGCAGGCAATGGTGGACCACCGGGGAATCTCTGCCAATGCCGCCGCCAACCCAGGCAGTGTGCATGATTCCTACACCTTCCGACAGTCCATCATCAACCTGCGCCACCAGGATGGTGCCCATGGAAATGCACTGCTCGATGGCCAATACCAAATGCACACACCACACACCTCAACTCCACAATCATGCAACACACAACACAGGAAATGCACATTTCACAAGCTCACATACAACATGCACACCCACCAGACATGACAGCACAACTCACTGTGGGAACCTGGACTAGCCATGTACATTAGCCATCAACTGCATGGCACCTCGGCCACACAATAGCAGAATGTCGGAAGAGGTGGGGACCAGGCATGTGCGAAGGAGGCAAATGACCCATGAATGAGACTGTACACAATGCCAAGTGTGGCATGGATGTGCTGGCCAGACTGCAGTATGCAGACCACACACATATCTATGTCAACACACACACCGCTGGTGTCTGGAGTGTAGTGGACAGTGGACGCAACCATGTCACCCTAGCCAGTGGGGAAGATCGTGGAAATGTAGCTTGTTACGTCCCCTCGTAAGTGTGAGCGGAGTGGGCTGGCCCGGCAAACGCCAGGCCAGCGTAGAGGTGTGAATATAAGGCACGTAACTCTGGGCGCGGTCCTCTTCCGGAATGCTCAACATCTCTGCCGGGGCGGCGCCTCTCACCCCGCCACGAGGACGACACCATGAGCGGTGTTGCCAGCGATCCTGTGCGCCTGCTGCACCCCGGGATGCTGGTCTCCGAACCAGTCCTGCCCGCCCCTGCGCACCCAGGTCTCAATGCCCACCTGCCGACACCAGTGTGTGTTGAAGAGGGCCCACCGCATGCCGGTGCAATCTCCAAGCCCGAGGCCTGTGACCTTGGCAGCCTCCTCAGACCATTACAGTCTTCGCAACACAGGCCCGCAGTACTCCTTTCTCATTGACGTACTCCACCGGCATGCACAGCGGGCAAGTAGGTCACACATTTGGAACTGAGTCTTGATTACAACATGGCAGAACACATTAATTATGGCTGAGTGTATGTCACCATACACCCTTTGATGTGGTGCCACCAGGTCTTAGTAGTACATCACAACTGCAAGATTCTGTGGGCCCATGCAGACTACTGCTCTCGGCCTACGCTGCGCTCATGTAGGTCACAGAATTGGAACTGAAAATTGATTATTTAAAGGCAGAGTACATTTCATTGCACACAAGGAGAGGCGTAAGAGGATGACGCGTTGCATTTGGGAGGAAAAACGGATCATCGTTACGGAGGTGATCGAACACTACCGACAACTGCCCTGATGTCACTAACTCTGTGCATTGTGAGCCTACGACATGGGCTGTGGCCCACTGCTGACCGCTGCCTCCGGCCTACACTGCGGTCCAGTAGGTCACAGATTCTTGATTTCGCAATGCCGGAGTTCGTATCAGTGTACCGGCATCATCGCAGACTGCATCCCCTCTCAGCCCCGATGCCACTAAGTCTGTTCCTCGACATTCATGGACACTCTCTGGTCGTACATTGGTGGCGTCTGAGTCTATGATCTAGGGGGTCGTTTTTATCCTCATGCAGCTGATACCGAATTGGTGGTGGCGACGAGGCTGTAGCTTTCTACTCCTCCATTTGCTGATTCCGGATAGCTTCTGCCCTCTGCATCATGCCCTGGAGGACACCTGCCACTGTTCCCCGAAACCCTCCACCACATTCACCTTCGACATCGTCGAGGACGCGGTCAGTCTGCGTGGCCCTACCTCAGTGCACCGCAAGTCACCGCCCCGTAGCGGGGTGCCTGTGCCAGCCGCTGTGCATCTAGGGCCACTAACTCTGTGCTGGTCAGAGAGGTTCTGAGATATTGGATGGTCTCTGAGGTGATGGCTTTGGGGTCACCAACGCTATATGTCTGTGACCATGCGCTGTCCGCTGCCTCCGGCCTCAACTGCGGCCCACCAGGGCTCACACATCAAATCGAGTCCTGTACGGACCGGATGTCGCATCACCGCAGGAGGCACACGCCACCACCGCCAGGACCAACTCCAACCACCAACAGCCAGTGTCGAAACGGTCGTACTGGCAGACTGACGGAGTTGCTCGCACCTGTCATGGATGCCATCTTCTGCCTGATCCCCTGATCAGCACTTCAGGTGCCACTAACTCAGGGCACCACGAATCATCGTCCATTACTGTTTTGGTTATGTGCTGTGGAGAGCCCACGCAGCAATGTCACCTCAGGCAGTGTGGGAGACCTGGGACGACAAAGAGGAAGATGATGCAGGTGTGACACCCCCCCACTGCAGCTGCATCAGGAATGTCCCGAAAGGACACAATCCTAGACATTTTCTTCACATGAGCGTGCTCAGCTCTAGTGCCCCAACCACAGCGCACTGCAACTCACAGACACTTCTGTTTGCTCATTGTGTGACCTCTGGACTTGCTCCGGCTACCTCCATGATGCTCCACAGTTGTCCCTGTAATGCTGGTGTTATCTGTTTCCGTATTCATGGTGTTCACTGTTGTATTTGTTGCCAGCACCAACAACTCCCTAAGGGCTGGCTTGCACTCACCCCACACACATCCAGCACAGGTATCACTGTACATGTGACCCTGCCAATAAAGGGGACGGGCGCACATGCCCGTAGCCAGTTGCAAAAACTATCTGCGTGTGTCCGTGTGGTCATGATGTGTGCACGGGGGCCCCGGGCCCTACAACATTACATTGTGCTGTGTACAGCGGATGCAAACCATGTAATCGCAGACTGCGGGTTAGAGCTTGGAGATGTAGCTTTGTCGTCAGCCACTCGATATGTAAGAGGGGTGTACTGGGCCGTCATACGGAGGACCAGCGTGGGTTTGTGGATGGTATTTGCGGGGCTCTGGGCGTAGTTCAGTACAGGAGATGTGCAAATGCATGTGTCTCTGTCGCAGTGTGGGTCTCCTTTGTGGGATGTGGGTGGTCCCTGATGGGAATTTGACACCCTGTATGTGATGCAGTTTGGCTCCCATGAGCTCTGACCCCACCCGCACCTGTTCAGCCACCTCCTTTTGGCATTCTGACACCTGGCATTGGAATGCGATGTGTGCCTCTGTGAAGTGTTGGGAGCCAGCCGTGGTGGCGGGTGCTTGCTGCTGTGTGGTCTGTGCAGGGGCTGGGGTCTCCTCTATGTAGCTTGGCTGCCCTGCTCCTGGGGGTGGGTTGCCTGAGATGTCCATGAGCTGTTGTAGGGCATCGGTGTCGAATGTGTGGTGGTTGTCTCCGGCATCACTGATGGGTTGTCTAGTCTGACCTGCTGGAGGTGTTTTTTATTCCTCTGCAATGTGAAGGGGAGATGCATGTTGAATTGTATTGTATTGTATTGTATTGGGATTTGTAAAGTGCAGGAATCACCCCCGTAGGGGTATCTCCTTGCTATCGTAGCAGGAAAGTCAGATGAGCATAGGCAGACAGGTTTAAGCTGTGAATAATGCTGTTTTCTGGAGTTTCCTGAAGCTGAGCAGATTGAAGCATATGCGCAGGTCCTTGGGCAAGGTGTTCCAAATTTTGAGGCTAGGTGGACAACGGTTTTGCCTCCTGTTCTAAACTTCTTACACCGGGGGACCACCAGCAACCCTTTACCTTTCGATCTAAGAGTCGATTCGGACAGTAGATTTTGAATTTGTCTGACAGGAAGCTGGGGCTCGCACCATATGTTGACATTGTGTTGACATTTATGTTGGCGCATTTTTCTTGTTGACATGCAGACTGTGTGACAATGTACATTGTGACTGTTTGGGCGGTGCTGGCAATTTGAGGGGGGACAGTGGACATTTGGACTACATGACGGATGTGAGGTTGTACCCGTACATATGCATCTCACAGTTCCCTGCTCTGTCAAATGTGATTGGCCTGTTTCTACGCATGAGCGGACCCAGTTGTGTCCCCAGTTCTGCAGTGTCGGTGTTGCACTTTGTGCCACATTATCATGGGATGTGCTGTGATTGCTATGTGTGTGTGCTGCAGTGTGCCACGGGGATGAGAAACATGATCCTGGGTCATTGTGGGTGTGCAGTGTGCTATACTTACTTTTGCATGTGTGCCATTGTACCCATCTCCCCCGTGCCCCCAGTCCTTGGTCGTTACTCACCCTGTTACTGTTGTGTCAGGTCCTCTCGAGCTGTGTCCATACTCCCACCTCGTTGCACCGTCTCCACACTGATGACTGGCCTCCATTTCCTCCAGCTCCTTCTGTGGCGCAGGACTCCCACCTCCTGTCGCTGTTGCTGCCTTCCTGTTGGCAGAAGCTTTGTGCCTGGTTTAGGTTTTCATGTCATGCCAGCGCCTCTTGTCCTCCTCTATTGGCCTCCTCGACACTCTGGCTGCATTCAAGGTAGTCTGATTGTGGGTCAGTTGCTGGTAGTGTTCTGTCACCTCCATGACGCTGATTTTGTTTTCCTGCGGACTGCACCCCATCTTCCTCTCCCTCTTCTCCTTAACCTTCCCCGACCCCGTTGTTCCTTGCTGGTGGTCTGTGGGGCTTGTGGGGTTCGCGTTGGCCTCTGCGCTGGGTCAGGGTGCATTCATGTTGCTACGCACTTTGAATTGTTTCTGGTGTGTTGTTTTTGTAGCTTTTATAGTGCATTTTCCCGCCAGATGCGTGGGCTTTGCAGGCCTGCCGCTGGTTTTCGCTGCTTTTTGTATCTCGCTTGGCCTCATCACAGCTTTTTTTGCGTCAGTGTTTCGCATTAATGCAACGTGGCGTTGATTTTAACAGGCCCATTTGACACGTTATCTGGTGACTATCACATGGTACCGCCTGGTTGTGAATACTTGGTTAACACAGCGTAAATTTCCCGCGATAGACTGCGATGTTGAAGGCTGCATTAAGATACTTTTGCGATGGTTATCACACGTTCTTGAGAATATCCCCCTTGGTCACCAAGTCACAATTCAAGAGTCTCTGCACAGCTGAAAACTTTAATAAGTGGGAGGAATTGTCTCAGCCCCATCCCCTGTTTAGCCAAACCAGCCCCCCCCCCTCCCCCCTGAGACAGCAGTAATCTGCTGTAAGCTGTTTAAACTGTGTTTAATAGGGACTGTGCACTTTGTTTTTGGCCAGGAGAGGGAGTAAATCTTTATACAAATAGTGTTGTTGGAGGATAAATTTGTCAGGGCATTACCAACGTGTGGATTGAGCCTGTCTGTCTTCTAGGAGATTTCTGAATAGAGGAGCAGCTTCCAACTCCCTGGCCAGAATACCTTGTCTGAGGTAGCTGGGACCTTATATAGTCTGATATTGTTTGGTACATGTGTACACTGATTGGTGGTTGTATCTGATGTTTGTATTGGATTAGGGTTAGTGTCCTCATTGGTTGGGTATTTGAGGCTTCTGATTGGTTTCTGGGTCTGTAATTCAAATCAAAGTAGGGTTGGGACTGGGGCTAGGGTTAGGATTTATATTGGAAGTAGGTACTAGGGCTGCCTGTGTTATTGGTTGTTGGGACTAGGGTGGGACTAGGGCTAGGGTTAGGCCTTAAAATTTGAAGTAGCGATTAGGGCTTCTGGTGTTTTTGGTTGCTGGACTAGGTGTGGGACGTAGAGTAGGGTTTGGCTTTCTGATGAAAGTAGGGACTAGGGCTTCCTGTGCCATTGGTTGCTTGGACTAGAGTTGGGACTACTGGTAGTGCTAGGGCGTCAATTGGACATAGAGATCAGGGTTTTTGAAACTGATTGGGTGCTTGGACTAGGGCTAAGATTGGCTGTAAGGTCCTGGTCTCATATTGGTTCTAGATTTTAGGGCTAGTGTTATGATTGGATAGTGTTAGGGCTAGGGTTGCCATTGGCTGAAGGCGTCACCTGACTACTAGGGCTATAAACGGCCAAGGCTTAGGACACCTCAACCCGGGCGGCGAGGCTAAGGGTGGAGAGGACAAGGGTGAGTGCCTGTTTGAGCCTGTACGAGACTGGTCGGGACCTGGGCCAGAAATGCTGCCCATTTTCCCATTTATTAATACCCACCCTATGTATGTGTCCCTCTGTATACAAGCATTAATTTCACTATAGATATGTACCTATCTTTGTGTTTTTCTTTGTATAAACATTTAAAATAATTATATTGTTATATAAACCAAAAATAAAACAACAACAAACATATATATATATATATATATATATATATATATATATATATATATATATATATATATATATATATTACCTACTGGCGGTCGCCAGTAGGTAGTTATAGTTAGGACCACGTTTCCATAGGAAATCCGCAACATTCTATTTTGAATAACTTTGGCGCCGGTCGACGAATCCTCGCAAATTTTTCAAAATAGGTGGGGCGCTACGCTCCACTCCTACCCTGAAAGTCTCGGGGGGATTCGTCAAGCGGGGGCTGAGATAAAAGGGGGGTCCCAAAACGCGTTTTTCCCATGCATTTTTCCATAGGACCTTTAGACAGGGCTACAGCCCGAACGGCTGAACAGAATTACTAGAAATTTGGCAGAGAGGTAGTCCTCAGGTCAAGGAAGTGCCTTTTGTAGGTTTGGTGTAAATCTGTTCAGTAGATTCTGAGAAAATAGCCTTTAAATCAATATATATATCTGAGCCAGCTTACGGTGCGCTTACGGTATGCTTACCGTACGCGTACGGTGGCGTGCGCGAGCGCGATACTGATTGGCTCTTGGATCTTAGTAAACATTCGAATCGGCCGAAACCAGGAAGCGGCGGCCGCCATTTTCTCTCTCGCACTGAGAGTGATTTCTAAAATATAAAGCCAAAAACATGTAAAGGGGCTGTTTAGACAGCTCCCACACACATAGCCATGTTGAGGGAGTCCCCAAAGATCCCCCAAGGCCAAAAACGGAATTTTTATTTTTTCGGTAATTTCGCCGATTACGCTTACCGTACGCGTACGGTAAAAAATAAAAAAAAATAAAAAATTATCCACACTCTCTCCACCCCGTGTGCAATTGGTGCCCGCAGGGCACCAATTGTGCATGGATTATTAGAGATGAGATAAACTAAAATATTTAAAAAAATAATAATAAAAAAAAAATTATCCACACTCTCTCCACCCCGTGTGCAAATGGTGCCCGAAGGGCACCATTTGTGCATGGCTTATAAAATATACGAAAAATTAAAATATTACCTTTCAAAACGAAGTGCATCATATGTCCTCCATGTGCGCACGGTGCGCGAAGCGCATCGTGCGTACATGGCCCATCTAGCGTAACGTGGGCACGCGGTGCGCATAGCGCACCGCGTGCCCACCGTGCGTGCACGGCACTAACTGTGGGCGCGCAGTGCGCGAAGAGCACCGCGTGCTCACTGTGCGCGCACGGTGCGCGCACGGAACGAACTGCGTTAAGTGGGCGCGCACGCCACGAATGGCGTAAAGTAACTTAGCATTTAAAAAACTGTACAAATTCACTGAAAAAACCATAGGTTTCACACACGTTATAGTTAGGAATTAGCATTTAAAAAACCTTGCAAATTCACTGAAAAAACCATAGATTTCACACATGTTATAGTTAGCGGAAATTTTACTGATAAAAAAACCAATGAAATTCTCCCGTTATAGTTAGTGCAGGCAACTATAACTCACGCGACCGCAATCTTCTGCTGATGACATATGTGTCTTTATGAAAAAAAAATATTTGTAATATATGTATAGCTAAAAATGTATGGAAGAAGACATGGGCAAATAAGTGTCTAAATACAGTATTAGCATCAGCAGAAGATTGCGGTCGCGTGAGTTATAGTTGCCTGCACTAACTATAACGGGGGAATTTCATTGGTTTTTTATCAGTAAAATTTCCGCTAACTATAACATGTGTGAAACCTATGGTTTTTTCAGTGAATATATATATATATATATATATCTTTGGACTACATGTACTTGCTTCCATTGTGCATCTATGTACCTCCATATACTTGGTTGGATCTGTCTGTCTGTTACTTTTCTCCTGAAAAATAATATCCAATGCACTGCCCTATTTCTCATCCTGTACCTCAATCAATACATCTTCTACACCCACTCTCTCATTTATCCAAAAATCCCCATACCACTACTATGTTCCCCAAAATAACCCTGTCTTGACTCTCTCCTACTCTACCCCTCCTTGCATCATCTGACTCTTCTTTTACTATACCGATCCCCCACAAAAAACCTTTCTAAACTCTTCCCTCCGACTGCTCCCCTCCAAAAACCCTTTTTACTCATCCAAAAGCCTCCTCCTACTGCTATGACCTAGAAAAAGAAATCCTTTACTCTTCTATCCCTCCACTATCCTTTTCAATCAAAATAACAGACTAACATGTTCACTTCTCTAATTCCATATTATACTATACTAATTCACCACTAATCCTTTATGGGTTCCAGAGTAGCGTGTGCCAACAAAGCGTTTTAACACCTCATCAGGGTTACAAGCGCTATATAAATGCAAACTTTCTCCCTTTTTTACCCCTCCCCAACTCTTCTCAATCCAAATAACTGACTAACATATCCACCACTCAAATGACTTGATATTTCACTATACTAATTTTCAACACTAATCCTTTATGGGTTCCGGAGTAGCCTGCTACTCGCCAGTAAAGCGCTTCAACACCCCATCAGGGGTAAAAGGCGCTATTTGAATGCAAACCTTTCTTTCCCTTCAATCCCTCCGCTATCCTTCTCACTCCAAATAACTGACTAATATCCACCACTCAAATTACTTTCATCTTTTCACCATACTAATTCACCACTAATCCTTTATGGGCTTCCGGAGTAGCGTGCTACTCGCCAAAAAAAGCGCTTCAACACCCCATCAGGAGTAAGAAGCGCTATATAAATACAAACCATTTTTTCTCTTCTAGCCTTCTGCTATCCTTCGGAATCCAAATAACTGACTAACATTTCCACCACTTAAAATGTACTTGCATCTTTCACTATACTAATTCAACACTTATTCTCTATGGGTCGCGGAGTAGCGTCAGGCGTAGTAAGCGCTATACAAATGCAATTACAATACAATACAATACAAAGCTATCCTACCCTCGGCGGTGGATGGATCATCTCTGAGCCAGTTAGACACGGCCTTACATCTCATACCAATTAGTGCGCTAAGCTTTCCTCGAGGCGATATGTACAGTAGTATAGAAATGTATCTAATTAAATAGGCCACAGGCCACCATAAAGTGGAATAATCTTAACAGCAGTTAGTCCCGAATCGTTTACAACTGACTGAATACTGTGGAACCTCTTTCTAATCAGTCGACTAACCTAGAGTAGGCTTAGCTGTGCTTTGTTGGTGCCTTAGTCTGATAACTGTATTTCGTTGTTTTCAGCGTGTCAATGTGACTCATAGGCTGCGTTTATTTTTAGAAATACTTCCACTGCTTGAATCTGAAAGATGCTAGCTGATAAAACAGACTCAAAAATAATTGAGGACGAAGCGCCATCTAGTGGTCTTGTGGCATTATTCTTTTCTCGTAACTTTCTGCGGTTTTTACAGCTTGATTTTCTTAATCTTGGCATGCTGCTAGACTTCTGACATCAAGTGAAAACATAGCATGAATAGATGAGTTGTTAAAAATTGAGGGATGCCCACTGGTCACTCTCCTATTACAATTCGCAAGGGATCACAGTGCTTTAATTTCGATTTCTAATACCGAGTGTCAAATCGCAGTGCATTGCGAAGTCAGGGGCATATGTATCAAGCCTTTTTCCCGTTCGCAAACGGGAAAAAGCCTTTTGGGATGGATCATCCCAAAAGGACATCGCAAAATAGGGAATCGCAAATTCCCTATTTTGCAAATGCATTTAAGGAATCGCAAATTGCTATTCCTGAAATGCAATTCTGGAAGCACCGAAATTGTGCGAATTTGACTTAAGAAATCGCAAATTACCACCAACTTCAAGTTGGTGGTAATTTGTAATTTCCTAGAAAAATGCACTTTTTTGCATTTTTCAAAGTGCCATGTGGCACACGGCATGTATGTGCGCCACATGTACACACATGCATATTTCAGGGGTGCAACAGGGTGTCCTTTTGACACCCTTGCACCCTTGAAATTGTATTCGAAATTTGCGAATGTCTTCCCATTCATTCCTATGGGTCTTATAGGCCCATAGGAATAAATGGGGAGGAATTCCTTAATTGTGCATCGCAATTTGCAATTAAGGAATATGTAGGAATCGCAATTAATATTGCGAAACCTACATACATTTCATTTGCGAGTCCTTAATAGCAATTCGCTAAAATTCGCTATTAAGGACTCGCAAAACGATTTTTTGATACATATGCCCCTCAGACTTTGTACTTGGAAAGTCATTTGCACTGATTTTGCGAATGGAGAGTTTTTTAGGCAACAAGCTTGATGTGTGTTTTTCACTATGTTGGCAAGTGGCTTTTGATTGTATCTGCATTTGTACTCATGTGTAGAGGCCAAATGCCCAGTTGGATTTCCATAAAATTTGGCAGGATTATAGATTATGATGTGCAGATGATTCTTTTTAGTGTGACAGGTAAGTAGGGTATGTATTTTTTACCTGATAAGGCATTTAAACTTAGTGATATCTGTTGTTGTGGTAGTTTTGCAAAATGTTGCTGTATTTTGTAAAACTTTTATGGTACATAGCGATAACATGGCATTATGTGATTGACTAATGACTGTCTTTATAAAAGTTAAAGGACAGTCATGTTGTTTTATGGCCACCTTAACCTGTGTTTTGCGTTAAGGCCTTAGATATAGGTAAGTATTAGTTTTGATAATTTTCTTTACCTATTACCACTTAATTAAAGTTGTAAAAGATAGGGATTATTTATGTTTCTATATATTTGTAAAAAAACGAGTTTCTATAGATTTAAAAAAATATATATTTGGAGTACCGTGGTACTGCCTTAAAAGAAAAGAAAATTACATGTGATTTTTTTTTATAATACACTGGTATACTATATTTTACAAGTATCAATCATTCAATCAAGTGACTTGTAAAGTGCGACAGCTCACCCGTAAGGATCTCAAGGCACTGGGGGTGGGGGTGAGGGGGGGCTGCTGATCCGTTTAAGGCACTGTGGTACAGTCGAAGAGCCACGTCTTGAGGTCCTTCCTGAATTGAGGCAGTGACGGTGATTGCCTGAGGTGGAGAGGCAGGGTGTTCCAGGTCTTTGCTGCGCAGTAGGAGTAGGATCTTCCTCCAGCCGTGGTCTTGTGGATATGTAGGATGGTGACCAGATCCAGTTGGCCGGAGCGGAGCTCTCTGGTGGGTGCGTGGAATGCGAGGCAGTGGTTGAGGTACTAAGGTCCCGTGTCATGTGGGGCTTTGTAGGCGTGTGTATGGAACTTGAAGGTGATTCTTTTGTTGACTGGGAGCCAGTGGGGTCTCTCAGGTGGCCGGTGATGTGGCTGTGTTGGGGGATATTGAGGATGAGTCTGGCAGAGTCGTTCTGAATGTTCTGCATTTTCTTTAGGAGTTTCTGGGTGATGCCAGAGTAGAGTGTGTTGCTGTAGTCGAGTCAGCTTCTGATGAGTACATGGGTGACTGCCTTTCTGGACTCAGTGGGGATCCACTTGAAGATCTTTCAGAGCAGGCGTAGCGTGTGAAAGAAGGATGATGAGACGTCGTTGATCTGGCGGTTCATGGTGAGCGAGGAGTTCAGGATAATGCCAAGGTTTTCTGCATGGTCTATGGGTGTGGGGGGATCTAAGATCCGTGGGCCACCAGGAGACATCCAAGGCAGGGGGGGTGGAGTCCAGAATGAGGATTTTGGTTGTCTCTGAGTTGAACTTGAGGCAGCTGTCCTTCATCTTTGTGGCAACAGCCTTCATCCCATTGTGGAAGTTGTTCTCAGTGACTGTGGGTTCGTTCGTGAGGGAGAAGAACTGCTGGGTGTCATTGGCGTAGGAGACAATGTTAAGTCTGTGGTTCCTGAGGATGGCTGTGAGCGGGGCCATTTAGATTTTGAAGAGTGGGGCTCAGGGAGGAGCCCTGAGGCACTCTGCAGCTGATCTCTGTGGGTTCAGAGTGGAACAGTGGTAGTCTGACTCGTTGTGTTTGACCAGTGAGGAAGAAGCAGATCCATTCCAGGGCTTTGTCGCGGATGCTGGCGTCAGTAAAAGTCTTGTGCATAGGGTGTCGAAGGGGGAGGAGGAGGGCTGCAGTTTTACCTCGGTCAAGGAGGGTGCAGACACAATCTGTGGCAGCGAGGAGAGCAGTCTTGGTGCTTTAGTTGCTGCGGAAACCAGATTTGGAGGGGTCCAGGATGTGGTGCGCTTCAATGAACTCGGAAAGTTGGGTGCTGATGGCCTTCTCAATAACTTTGTCTGGTTAGGGGGCAGAGAGATGGGTCTGAACGTCTTGAGATCCTTTGGGTCGGCAGAGGGTTACTTCAGCAAGGGGTTGATTTCTGCATGTTTCCAATCTTCTGGGAAGGTGGTGGAGTTGATGGAACAGTTGACGGTGCGGCAGTTTTCGGGGCAATGGAGTTGCTGGCTCTGTTGAAGATGTGGTGTGGGCAGGGGTCAGAGGGTGCTCCAGAGTGGATGCTCTTCATGATCTTGAGGGTGTCATCAGTGGTGAGGGGAGTGCAGCTGCTCAGGGTCTGCTGGGGTCAAGCGTCGTTGGGTGCGGTAGTTGTGGGTAGGGTGAGAGGGTCTTGAGTATCGAGGCTGTTGAAGCTATCATAAATCTCCTTAATCTTGTGGTAGAAGAAGGTGGCGAGGTTATTGCAGAGGTCTTGAGGGGGTGGGATGTCTGCTGTCTCTGTGCTGGGTTTGGCGGATTCTTTGACCACGGAGAAAAGTTCTTTGCTATTGAGTGCAATGACATTGATCTTTTCCTGTAAGGCCACTTTCTTTGTTGTTCTAATGACATGGTGGTGTGCAGTGACAGCGATTTTAAAGACTGCGTGGTCTTCTGGGGTTTTGCTGCTCCTCCATCTCTTCTTGAGTTGTCGACAGGTGCGTCTGGTCTCATAAAGAGTGGGAGAGAATTAGCTGGCTTTTTTTGAGTGTCGCTTGCCTGGGGCTGTCTTGAGGGGAGCCAGTGTGACGGCGCAGATGGAGATCCATTGATGGTGGTTGCGGGCTGAGGTATTAGTGTCCATGGATGTCAGTGGTGGGGTTTTGCTGAGGGAAGTGGTGAGCTGTTGTTTGGAGACCTTGTTCCAACTTGTGAGAGGGTAGCAGTGGGTGTGGTGGTGTATGGTGGGTTGGGTGAAGACGTGGACACAGTGGTGGTCGGTCCAAAGAAGCTCTCAGGAGTGGCTGAAGGTGATGTTGCAGCGGGCGGAGAAGATGGGGTCGAGCGTGTGTCCAGCTGAGTGGGTTGGGGAGGTGACCAGTTGTTTGAGTCCGGCGGTGGTGAGGTTCTCCAGCAGAGACGAGGTGTTTTTGTTGTTGAGGTTGTCCAGGTGAAATTTAAGCTCACTGAGGAGGATGTAGTCTGTAGAGGCGAGAGCGTGGGGTGCAATGAAGTCGATGATGGAGTCTCTCAAGGGTGGACAGGGTCCGGGAGGTCTGCAGATGAGGGTGCCATGTAGGGTGGGGTTCGGGTTGGTCTGGACTTGGAAGTGGAGGTGCTCCATGTTGGTCGAGTGGTCGTCCGAGTGGGTGGTAAGGCAGAGGGTGCTTTTTTGTTTGATGGCGATGCCTCCACCCGGTTTGCAACCATGGCCCATGCAGGTAGGAGAGGTGGGTGGTGGGGCCGTGTGGGGGGATTTCAACAGATGACGACGAGGGAAAATTAAATATTTATTTAATTTTCCCTTGTGGATGTCTGTCGAATCCCCCCCAACCCGGCCCCACCGTCTCACCTCTCTTACCTGGACAGGCCACAGCTGCCGGTTTGCTAATGCGGTCCTTGTGAATGATTTTGAAGCCGTGTGGTATGGTAGAGGTGGTGTCAGGGGCTGAGGTGGAGTTCATCCATGTTTCCGTGAGGAAAGTGATGTCGGGGTAGACCAGTAGGTCCCAGATCTCCACGGCGTGTTTGTGTTCTCTTTCAGAAATATATCAGAGGCAGCCTTGTCCAACCTCAGACACTGTCTGGTTGATATTTCAACATGGATGACTAAGAACTGTCTGAGGTTAAACACCGATAATACGGAGGTTTAATTTTTCAATCAGCCATCTCCCCCCCCACTTGGACTTATGGTGGCCCCCCGAGCTCAATCCCCACCTCACCCTGTGTCCTCAGCCAGGAACCTAGGATTCAAGTTTGATTCCGCTCTCTCCTGTAAGACTCAGATTAGCCATGTCTCTTCCCTATGTTTCTGGAAAAAGAAGTCTCTGCGGAGATTTCTCCACCTTCTTCCCTTGGACTGCAGAAAGACAGTGGTTCATGCACTTATCACGTCTCAGATAGACTATGCCAATAGTCTGTACCTGGGTCTACCTGACTATATGATCAGGAAATTACAGACTATACAAAATGCGGCCGCCAGGCTCATTAGAAATATCCCTATACGACATCACATATCCCCCCATCTATGGAGTCTACACTGGCTGCCGGTAAAAAAGAGGGTGGAATTCAAGGCACTCACTCTTGCCTACAGGGCAATTAAAGAAACAGGCCCCTACTACCTGAGAAAGAGACTCCGCAATTACCATTAGACAAGGACCCTGAGATCTAATCACCAAGTACTTTTGGTTACCCCCCGCTTTAAAAAAGACAGAGTTGGTGGCTGATCTTTTACGGTAAGAACGGCCCTCCTATGGAATTCCCTACCTGAGACCATAAGGAATGCCAACTCGGAATTTGCCTTTCGCAAACTCCTAAAAACCTGTTTTTTCAACCTCCCTTAGCCCGGATACTCATAGGCAGTTCGCTTCCTCTATCTCTACTCCGCAATTAGCGCCAGGACACCTCCGTCGGAGGTAGCTGTGCGCTCTACAAACTACAAAATAAATCAATAAAATCATGTGCTGAGCAGGATACAGCTGAGGCGGTTGGGTCTGGAATTTGTCAATCGTGCAGTGGCTTGGGCTGGTGTGCAGTGGCAGGCAAAGGTGCGGCTGCAGTTTCGGCAGGAAAAAGGCCCTGGATGTCATTTGGGGATGCCTGGCAGCCGCTGGGGTGGTATCCAGTGTGAAGGGCGTGGGGGATGTTTGTGTTATAGCGGTGGATGGCGAAAGGACCACGGTCACCTGGACCGCTGGGTGTTGTCCAGGTGACTTCAGCATAGCGGTGGAGTGGCCACGCAGTCCCACCATTAAGTAACGTGAGGGGGAGGGCTTGACAGCTGGGAGGCAGGAAAAGCGTGAAGCATTGGCCAGCCACGGTGACCCCGCACCCAAGATTATAGCTGCGACCACGGATCCGCATGGATCCACATGGGTGATGCACGGCTGTCACACCCCACCACGGGACACCCCCAGCCAGCAGTAGTCACTGGGGCTGGTGCCACAGTGCCCCTGGAACCACCCAAGATCTCGACGGGAGCCGCGGCTGAGTAAGAGCCCCACCTGGCGGCCTCTCCGCTATGCTGCCCGGGCTCCCCACCGGCCCAATCAAGGGCGTGTGCGATCGTGGCAAGCTACAAAAGGGGTAGGAGAAATGTGGGGAAGGATTTCCCTGGGAAAAGAAGGATCATCTCCTCCAGCCGGTGGAGAATCAACAGAGGCAAGTATATCAGCCTCTGTGCCTCTATAGTATACTGCAGTGTATTTTTAATTTTTAACTAATTTAATTCTTTACAAAAAACTCTACAGAGAACAGCAGTGTTAGACCTGTCATCCTTAGGGTGGTCTTCCACCAACTTTTTGCCTGCTTATCTCCTCTTTTTGCTGTATCTTTTTGTTGGCTTTAGAACTCTGAGCACTTTACCACTGCCAACCAGTGCTAAAGTGCATGTGCTTCTCCCCTAAACATGGTGACATTGGTATATACCTGATTGGCATATTTAGTTTTCTTATTAGTCCCATTTAAAGTGGTATACTATATACCCAAGGCCTGTATTCTAAATGCTACTAGTGGGCATGCAGCACTGGTTGTGCCATCCACACAAGTAGCCTTTAAAATCTGTCTCAGGCCTGCCATTGCAGGGCCTTTGTGTGTGGTTTACTGCCACCTCGAGTTGCTATTTGAAACCCCTAGTCAATCCTTAAATTCCCCAAATATAACACATAGGTCACCCCTAGTGGAGGCCCTAGATAGCCCTCAGGACAAGGTACTGTGTAAGTAAAAGGTAGGAAATGTACTTTTAAGTTTCACATGTCTTGGTGGTGACAAAGAGCTAAATTTGTTTCTCACTACTGTGAGGCCTACTCCTCTCGTAGACTAGCATTGGGAATTCCTTTAAACATTTTTAAGCTGTAATTCCTGATTAGAAAGGAGTAGCTAAGTCATGTTTCATATCTTTGGAATGGTAACTGCTGATCTCTAGTCTACCCTGCTGAGAAAAAGGACTGAACCCTCTCACTTATAGCCAGTGACTCCAAGGGCTTGCTGGCTTGCCTCTTGTTTTCTGAAGTCTCAGAGACTTAAAATATGTCATGCAATCCTGTTGGTGCTGCTGGACTCTGCATCTGTGAGTCCTACACTTGCCTGAGGTGCCCCCCTCTAATCCTGGGTCTCAGAAGTGGGGTCTTCAGCTGTTTTGCTACAAAACCAGCGCACTGTTACCACTGCGCCAATCTGAACAGATGCATCACCCTTCGATGCCGAAGCAGAGGCTTTTCAACGACAGCGGTTCTACAGCCTCCGTGCCCAATGCTGACGCTCGATGCAGCTCGACGACAGCACATTGCCCGCATCCCAATGGAGTTTGAAGACGAAGCACTGACCCGACTGCATGGAAAAGATGGAGACATTTTGCCCTCAGCATCGACACTTTGCTCCATCCAAGGTACTTTTTCAGCAGGACCTGCATGAGTCTCATAGCTGGCCTGCCCTCCATCGTGGCTGGCAAGAATTTTGGATTTACCCCAGTCCATCGTGACCTCAAGTAACCTTTTAGCGCAATAGACTTCTAAGCACTGTTTTTGCATTTATTCTTTAATAAATTCATATCTTGACTTCTACTGATTGGATTTTTTGTAAGTTTCGTCATGTTTTACTCAGAAAAATATTCTCTATTTTTCTAAACCTGTGTGGAGATTTTTTGCGGTATTTTCATTGTGTTACTGTGTTTGGGTGTTGTAAAAATACTTTACACATTACTTCTTAAGTTAAGCCTGCCTGCTCTGTGACAAGCAACCAGGGGGTGAGCACAGGTGTATCTATCTTCCCCTGACTGGGATTGAGGTCCCTACTTGGACACTGTTCAAACCTTTGCCAACCAGAGACCCAATTTCTAACAAGCAATAATAATGATAAACTACAGCCCAACTTTAAAAAACAAAATACGTGGTTCTACTCCAATGTACTCCCCTCCACTCCAGGCCACTCCACTCTATGCCATTCCACTGTATGCAAATCCACTGTGTGACAATACACTTTATGCTAATCCACTGTATGTCACTCAACTATACATCACTACTCTCTATGACACTCCACTGTATGCTATTACACTGTACACCACTCCACTCTATGCTACTCCACTCTATACTACTCCACTCTACATCACTCCACTATTTGCAGTTGTACTGTACACCACTCCAATGTATGCCACTTCTCTCTATGCCACTCCACTGTACGCCACTCTAGACTACACCACTCCACTGTATGCTGCTTCACTCTACGCTATTCCTCTCTATGTCACTCCACTGTGTGCTATTCCGCAGTCCACAATTCCACTGTATGCCACTCCACTAAACGCTCCTCAACTCTATGCTATTCCTCTATATGCCACCCCACATTACATTACTCCACTCTATGCCACTCCACTTTATGCTACTCCACTCTAACCCACTTCAATGTACGCTATTGCAGTCTAGGCAACTTCACTGTACGTCACTCCACTCAACGCTACTACACAGTATACCAAAATACTATATGCCATGACACTCTATGCCACAATACTCTATAATGCAACACTCTGTGTCATGACACTGTATGACACTGCACTCTACACCCCTTGAGTTAATGCCACTTGAGTGTACTCCACTCTACTTTACAAAACTTTACATCCCTCCACTGTAACAAAGTCTACTGCACTCTATGCTACTACACTGTACCACACAGTACTCCAGTCTATGTCACTGTACAACACTGTAGTTCACTCTATGCTGCTCCACTTCACTCTAGGCAACTCCCTCTATGACACTTCATCACAATTGTCTCCACTCTACTGTATAACACACTACTCCACTGTACTCTACTACTCCAGTCCACGCAACTCCATGGCACTGTATGTTATTGACTCTACAACACTCTATGGAACTCCACTGTACCACACTCTACTGTAAACTAACGCACTCCACTCTGAAACAATGTATTCCTCTCTAATAATAATAATAATAATATCCACATTTGTAAAGCGCGAACAATCACCCGTAGGCGCTGGGGGCCGTCGGGAAGATTAAGAAAGCTATTGCCCAGAGTCACATGGTGCTGGGCTAATCTGCCGCCGGTGCCGGGGATCGAACCGTGATCCTCCACTGAATTCCACTCTCTTCCACTACATTATACAACACTCTCTTCCACTCTATGCCACTGTGCAACACTACTCGATGACACTCCACTCCAAGACACTCCACGGCACTGCAGTTGATGACACTCCACTGTACGACGCTCACTGTATGACACACCGCTCCACTATACAACACATAACTCCACTCTATGATACTTCACTCAACCATACAACACTCCACTCCACTGCATAACACTTTACTCCACTGTACGCTACACCACTCCACTGCACTCTATTCCACTGTACAACACTACACTCTGCAACACTACACTCTATGACACTGTCCTCCTCTATATTTTACCATACTCCACTTAACAACACTCGACTGAATAGCACTTGATACTACGAATTGAAACAACATTTCTATTAAAAAATAAAAAACATTTAAATGTATTGAAAAAAACAAATGATAATGCTAAGTTATAGTTAGGAGGAAAAGGTTATTTAGTCTTTCTATACAGATCCAACATAAATGATGCAAACATTAGACATTCTAAACTCATAGTTATAACTTACATTTAGAATTTATGCACCACCTTCACATTGCTATACATCGCACACCTGCGTACACAATCTTGGCGAATCACTCGCCACACTACATTAACTCTAACTCACCACTGTACCATGCACTAGTTAAACCCTTGAATATTACATCCCTTATACCATATGAAATGATAGCATTCATACAACACTTATGATATCTCAATATATAAATTGTGACAACAGAGTGCACGGTAGAGTGGCAAGGTATAGTTAATATTTATATAGTTTAAGTTGGATTTGTTTAGAAAGAATTGACAACGTTTTCCTAACTATAACTTAGCCTTAACCTTTGTTTTTCTCATTAAATTATGTATCTATATATATATATATATATATTCTGCTTCACACTCCTCCGGGAAAAGACCCTCCCAAGGACAACAGTACTCACAGGGGCAGGTTCAAAGGCTTTATTACAGAACCTTAGGCACAGACGCGTTTCGGCTAACTGCCTTGTCAATGCCCCTGTGAGTGCTGTTGTCCTTGGGAGGGACTTTTCCCAGAGGAGTGTGAAGCAGAATGGATATGTGGGAGAACTTTTGCATAATCCGCACCCATTTGTGAGTGCATCCAGCTGGTGCATAGCGAAGCAGTAATATATATATATATATATATATATATATATATATATATATATATATATATATATATATATATATATAGACGTTTCACCAAGTGTATAACATATACGGATGCACTCCTCCCCAAAGAAGAAACAGCATTTCAAAATTGAATCACGAAGATTTAATTAATGTGCATTTCAGCCAAATAATACCCAACGCGTTTCGACGAACATATCGTCTTGGTCACGGGTAAATGTCTGTTCAAATTCAACAGTTAAATACATTCAAAAAAAGCATCGGAACAACGCACAAGTTTTGCGGAAATGAACAGTAAAAGAGGACAATAGTTTGCATATACTCCTGGCCGGCGGCATGGCGGCCATCTTGGAACGGTAAAGGCATAATACCATTTCCAACAACAAAAAGGTACCTCAATAAAGTTTTACATTCAAAGAGAAAGAGATGACTATATAAAACACAATGATGTTAATTCCTATTCCTGCATAAGTTGCAATCTGCCAATAATGTTGGTTGTATGTCGGTTTGCATGCTATATACTTACTAATTAAATCGCTACTTGTTTGAATTATTATATATTTTACATATATATATATATATATATATATATATATACATATATATACATATATATATATATATATATATATATATATATATATATATATATATATATATATTATCTACTGGCGGTCGCCAGTAGATAGTTATAGTTAGGACCGTGTTTCCATAGGAAATCTCAAAATTCAATTTTGAATAACTTTGGCGCCGGTTGACGAATCCTCGTGAAATTTTCAAAACTAATGGGGCACTCCGTTCAGCTCCTACCCTGAAAGTCTCGGGGTGATTCATCAAGCAGGGGCTGAGAAAAAAGGGGGGTCCCAAAACGCATTTTCCCCATGCATTTTCCTTAGGACCTTTAGACACAGCTACAGCCCGAACGGCTGAACAGAATTACTTGAAATTTGGCAGAGAGGTAGCCATAAGGTCAAGGAAGTGCCTTTTGCGGGTCTGGTGTAAATCTGTTCAGTATTTCCTGAGAAAATAGCATTTAAAAGCATATCAATATCTATACGCGCGTACCGTGCGCGCACTGAGCAAGCCCTGTGCGCCACCTTGCCGTGCGCGAGCGTAATTCTGATTGGTTGTTAGATGTCAGTAAACATTCGAATCGGTCAAAATCAGGAAGTGTCGGCCGCCATTTTGTCTGTCGCACTAGAAAGGAAAGGTGGAGACCGTGAACAGGGGGCAGGGTAGGGAGTTCTAGACCCCCTAGTCATTGTCAGGGGGGCACAGTAGGACCACGAAGGGCAAAAAAAAGATTTTAATTTTTTAAAAACATCGCGAGGTGCGCGCACTCTACGCGTACCCGAAAAAACCTTAAAAACATCACGAGGTGCGCGCACCCAGCGCGCACCCGAAAAAAAAAAGAAAAAAAAAAGAAAAAAAAATCACTTTTAAGTGTTTAGATATTAGGTGGCTCTAAAAAGAGCCCTTGTGTTCATTGAGTGTTTTTTGGTACCTACAAGTAAGTACCGATGCAGAGTCTAAAGTTCAAGAGGAAGACTCTGTTCCCTTCATCATTGAAATGTACACCGTCTCCTCTATAAATGTCTTGCATGTTGTAACGCAAGTTGTTGTGGTATATAGAACCCATACCATAGTCTCTGAGGAAAGCAGAAACAGACTTATTGACGTGCTTTCTTGCTTTGTCAATCTGCGGACAAAATTGGTTGGACCAGTCCCACTTTTGCCTTTGGCATATATTAGAATATACAAAGGCAGATTGAGGAAAAAGTGACATCAATTGCACAAAGGTGTCCTTAATAAGCATTTCCAGACCTACCCCAGTTAAAGTGCCTAGGTCATTTCCACCACAGTGCACAATAATAAGGTTAGGCTGCGGGAGATGTAGAAAGGTTTTCACCAAAGGCATTAATTGGTGCCACTTTAACCCTCTCTGACCAATCCATTTAATGTCTACATTTGGCAAAGCAAGGTCTCTCACCATACCTCTTTTTTCTGCAAATTTTTCACTCCAGAAGACATAGCTGTGACCTACAATCCACACTGTGAACATCTTTCAAGGAGAACAGGATGCACTCAGGAGGTGTCTTTCAGTAGAATGGCAATATGAAAAGAAAGACAGTTGAAAAATGGAGGCATACATACTTTTTTTTAATAAAAAGAACTCATTAGCTGTTTCAAACCATTCTACACTAAAAACTAGGCTGTATGTTTACATTTTTAAAAGCATCTTTCAAAATTGGACACTTTAATAAAGAAGTTTACAGGACAACAATTATCAATATCTGGAAAAACTTTTGTTGCAGTTGCAATAATTTTTCATGATGGACCTTCTATAACTTCTGGTCATTACACAGTTTATCTTAAATGTGAAAAAGGATGGACACTGTGTAATGATTCTCAATTGATTTTCAAGCAACGTTTGCCTTATGATTTACCCAATTCTTACCTAATTTTTCTGAAACCCAAATTTTAAATACTAACATCATCATTGGAAGAAAGCATTATTAAAATTTAAAAGAATTTAAATTGGATATTTCTTTCAAAAGAGATTTTAAACTTACCATTTGGCCGTAAGGAAAGGTAAAACAAACAATTGTGGACTTCTTTGACAGATATTATTTTGGAAAATGTTCTTTTGCAACAAGGTTTACAGACGTTGTTTTTTGGAAATTGTTATTCTTCTTAAAAGGTATTTTTAACATTTCTATTAAAGTATGTTTTAGTGAGGATACATTTGGGGCTTTTTTAAACAATCTTTCAGATTGTTTTTTTTGCCCGCTGTTAAATGATGACTACAATTGATTTCACTATTTTCAGTGAAAATCAAAACATTCTGAAAACAGCAAAAAAAGGGCAAAAAATTGCTTTACTAAATATGAAAAAACATGTACTGTTTAATAAAGTGTATTGTTGAATATTAATACTTTTTTTCTTTTTTTCAGAACTAGAAAGAAAATGTAGAAGATGTTATTCAGTTATCTTTGCAATTAAATAAAAACATTTAATTCTAAATTATTTATTTTGATGGTCAGGTAAGTTTAACATATCTGTATGTGTCACTGGTTTCGTTTCATGCTTCCTTTTCTTCACCTCTCCTTACTCTACTTTTCTCATTTCTCTTCTCACTCTCTCTTCCTGCTTTACTACTCTTTTGTAACTTCCTCACTCCTTCTATACTACCCCCCTAACTTTACTACCTCCATCACTAATTTTTCATCCATGTTTCTTTTTCTGTATCCATATGTCTTAGTCTTTTTAACTGCCTTACTCTTTCTCAGTTGTTTGCTCTCTGTGTCTGTATCTGTCACTCTTGGTTTGTCTGTTTTACCCTGCATTTCCTTAACATCTCTGGGGCACATTTACAAGCCACCTGCGCCACCACTACGTCAATTTTCTTGACGAACTAATGGCGCAGGGTGCTCCTCCATATTTAAAAGGAGAGGATAAGCCTCTCTGTGTGTCTTTTCCTCTCCTTGTAAATACAGCCAATTCAAATGCAGCACTAAAATGAGCTATTATGTTTTTTGGGTACCTATACATAAATACTGATGCAGAGTTTAAAGTTTAATAGGAAGACTCTCTTCCCTTAAACGGTGAAATGTACACCATCTCTTTTTCAATTACTTTGCCACTCCCCTCTCTTTCTCAGGGAGTTCCTGAAGGTTTACTAAAGGTGAAAAAAAATGATTTAAAAAAAACCAAAAAAAACCCATTGGGTGCGCGCTGGGTGCGCACACTCTAAAAAAAAAAAAAAAATAGATTCTAAAAAACAAGTTGTGGTGTTTTGATTTTAGGTGGCTCTAAAAAGAGCCCTTGAGTTAATGTAGGGACAGAGGAAGAACGAAAAAAAAAATAAGAAAATGATGGCCTCTCGCAAGGATGCTCCTCAAATTTTATTTGAATGAGATCAATACTGCTCTCACCCAAAGAAATAAGAAGACCACAATCCATGCAGTGTGTACTCATCCTCCCAAAACAAGGACGAATATCCAGAGGTGTGGAAGAAGGTGAAGGCACCGCTGCAGAAGAAGTGCTTGCCTGAGCTGCCGAAGATGTGCTCGGCTGAGCTGCTGCAGATGTCGTCGGCTGAGCAGGTGGAGGGTTTGCTCCAGAAGCTCGATGAAAAGTCACTGGATGCATTGCCTCAACGTGCCTCGTCATAGTATGAATACTAAAAGAATACTTCTTGTTAGGATTCCCATGTGACAAGACGCGCTGACACAGTTTGCAGGTGACCTTTGGTGCATTCACCTTCTTTTGTCCCTCTGGAAAAGTGAAAAACTGCCATATAAAGGAGTCTTTCTGCTTCCTCTGCCTCTGTCTCTCAAGAGTGTCCTGTTCACTCTCAGAAGATGGCTGCTGCTCTGCCATTGTATCTCAACACACAGATTAGCTCCTTCTCCTAGGGAATCAGAACTAACAATGAGGGGGGTGGGTGTGATTTTGGAAGAATCTGGAACTAAAAGTACTTTGAGCCAATGAAAAGTGATGTTTCTTCATCACATGACTTGCCATGAGGGGATTGGGTGTGGTATTGAAACAATATGAAACTGAAAGTAATGAAAACCAATTAGAAGTGTTGTTTTATTCATCACATACCCCGAGGTGCGCGCACCGAGCAAGCTCCCTTTGCGCACGGTCCAATTACGCATGCGCGAACGCGTATGCGCGCATGCACTTACGTACTATGCGCGTACGTAACACGCATACGCAGCACGCGCGTATGCGTAAACGTCAGCACGCGTACTCTACGCGTATACGGAAGTGTACCGCGTGGAGTACGTATGACGCACGTAAGCATGCGTCTGCACGCATGCGTACTAGGTGCGCGCTCCGAGCGCGCAGTAAAACGTATGTATGCGTACGTAAATAACGTACGCCGGAATTCATGTAAAATGTACGCAAACGTACTAGGTGCGCGCTCTGAGCGCGCACCCCAAGAATTTATATAAAAAAAAAAAAGTGGACATAACTTAAGAGAAGATATTAACTATGCTGTTCAACTTTATCTTAATTAAAACTTTTAAAAAAATGAGCCACACCAAACTAAAGGATACATTTAATATATAAATGTATACATAGGGAAGTTTTTGAAAAATAAATATTTAAAAAATATAATTAAAAAATACAAAAATTAGCATTTAAAAAACCTTTGAAATTCACTGAAAAAACCATAGGTTTCACACACGTTATAGTTAGGAATTAGCATTTAAAAAACCTTGCAAATTCACTGAAAAAACCAGAGGTTTCACACACGTTATAGTTAGGAATTAGCATTTAAAAAACCTTGCAAATTCACTGAAAAAACCAGAGGTTTCACACACGTTATAGTTAGCTGGACATTTTACTCGTAAAAAAACCAATGAAATCCCCCCGTTATAGTTAGTTCAGCTAACTATAACTTGCGCGCCCGCAATCCACTGCTGATGACGTCACATATTACATCACTCATGACATGGTCAGTGACATCACTGATGACATCACTGATGACATCTCAAATGACATCACTGATGACATCACTGATGACATCATCCTTGTGATAGTGTAGCACATCTTCTCACACTCTAATATAACCTTTGATACACCGACTAAAAATTTAAGAGTTCCATTCTCAAAACCATACATACTGCAATACCAATAACTACATACCCAATTATTAACTCTTAGGTCTACATACACCTCCACACACTCACCTGTACAGTCACTCATGCTTACAGTCACTCCATACAAAAGTATCATATGAATTTATACACACACCTATATAGACACTCACACACTACCAATCATCCATAGAGGTACTCTCACACTTACTCAATCATGCAAATAATCACACTCCCATTTACTCACCTAGGCAGTGAAACACACTCAAGTTCACTTACTCATAAAAATAGTATCACATTCTTACGCTCTTAGAGAATCATTGATACAAGCACACACTCATCCATACAGTCACTCTCACAATCACACACTCTCACATCTACCCACTTATATACTCTTACACGCATATATACTGCCTTTCACATATGTAGTTAGTCACACATGTACCACTGAGATATACATTCAATCCCTAACACACCTATACATACACTCAGCCAACCATACAGTCCATCACAGATGCAGTCTTAAAACCATGCACCCATAGAATCACCCACTCACACATCTATGCATAGAGTGACACACACCCTACCCACACAAACATTCATGAACCCATACAGATACTTAGACAACAAATCAATGACCCATGTAGAGACTCATATAGCTGTTCTCAAAACTATGCAGCCACTTATACACCAACATACAGACACATACATACATTTACACAGTTTAGTCACTAGTCTGCAGTAAGATACATTTAATGACTAACTTAAAGAATCATGTTATGCACCACAGAAAATCATCCATTTACACACTTGTACACCCACTTATTCTTAAACAGGCCTTTCCCTATATATATTAAACATATTGAAATTTTTCAAAAACACATACTCACTGGATGATGTCAGCAGTGATGTCATCAGTGATGTCATTTGAGATGTCATCAGTGATGTCATCAGTGATGTCACTGACCATGTCATGAGTGATGTAATATGTGACGTCATCAGCAGTGGATTGCGGGTGCGCGAGTTATAGTTAGCTGAACTAACTATAACGGGGGAATTTCATTGGTTTTTTACGAGTAAAATGTCCAGCTAACTATAACGTGTGTGAAACCTCTGGTTTTTTCAGTGAATTTGCAAGGTTTTTTAAATGCTAATTCCTAACTATAACGTGTGTGAAATAGGCCTGGGCGGTAAATTCCGTTCCGCTTGCGGAATTTCGGTAATTTCGCGTTCCGCGGAGAACGCGAAATTGCCCAAAATTCTGCTTTCCGCGACTTCGCGAAATTTTTTCTTGTTCGCGTTCTCAAAATGCGTGTTCGCGAGATATTTCTCCCCGAGCACGCAAACAGCAACCGTGAACAGGAAAAAAGCACCGCGAACAAGCAATTCCGCGTGTTCGTGGAATTTCTGCATGTTCGCGGAGATTTTTTACCGTTTCGCGGAGATTTGCGTAACGCGATTACGCAAATTCCGCCCACCCCTAGTGTGAAACCTCTGGTTTTTTCAGTGAATATATATATATATATTCACTGAAAAAACCATGGGTTTCACACACGTTATAGTTAGTAATTAGCATTTAAAAAACCTTGCAAATTCACTGAAAAAACCATAGGTTTCACACACGTTATAGTTAGGATTTAGCATTTAAAAAACCTTGCAAATTCAGTGAAAAAACCATAGGTTTCACACACGTCATAGTTAGCTGGACATTTTACTGATAAAAAACCAATGAAATTCCCCCGTTATAGTTACTTAAGCTAACTATAACTCGCGCACCCGCAATCCACTGCTGATGACGTAACATATTACATCACTCATGACATGATCAGTGACATCACTCATGACATCACAGATGACATCTCAAATGACATCACTGATGACATCATCCTTGTGACAGAGTGGTAGACCTCCTCTCACCCTAATATAACCTTTGATACAAACATTCAAAAATAGAGACTGAAATTTTCAAAAAAATGGACATACCAATACCAGTAACAAAAACCTATTCAGTAATTCTAAGATCCACATACACATCCACTCATTCACCAACAGTCCTGTACAGTCACTCATACGTGTACTCACTCATCATATGTACTCATACACCTATACATCCTGTTACACATTGTCACTCATCCATAGAGTTACTCACACACATAGTCACTCATGCTAAAAAAGAATCAAACATACATTTACTTGCATATACAGTTATACACACAGCACCACACTTACTTCTACGGAAACTTACACATACTTACTCTTTTAAATAATCACTTATAAAAACACATACTTATTCATACAGGAACTGTTTCAATCTCTCACTCTCACATATACTCACTTATATACACCAATAGTCAAATATACCAGTTTACAACATATTTAGTAACTCATAAAGACACTATTGAGGCAGTCATTCACTCACTAACACACCCATACACACACTCATCCACTCATACAGACATGCACACATGCTGTCTTCAACACATACAACCAGAGAGACAATCATTGATGCACCTATGCACTACGTAATACCCCCCCCCCATTTTCAGTGAATTTGTATGGTTTTTTAAATGCTAATTATTACCTATAACATATGTGATTCCCATGGTTTTTTTTTTGTTTTTGTATGATTTTTTTATTATAAATTCTTACATTAAATTTGTTTTTTTTTAAAAAAAAGCAAGTTTTTTTTTTTAACTTTATATTTTCTTAAAAAACTATTTTTTTTAAAAAAATAATTCTGCAATATATTAATTGTTCTCTTTTTTTTTTCCAAACAGGTAAGATATATTAGTATAACATAGAAAACCTTTTTTACTCTTTTTTTTAATTTTTTTTATTTTTTTTTAAGTGCGCGTACGGTAAGCGTACCGTAAGCGTACGGTTTACGTAATGTTCGTAATTTATCTACTCTTTTTGCGTATAGTTACGCAATTTGCGTAGCCGTGCGTACTGCGTATGGGGCGCGTAAGCGTGTACGCTACACGCGCACGTTACGCGGAAGTGTTGGGGCGTGCCCGTTATGCGCATGCGTGCGAGCGCGTGTCTTTTTTATGCGCATGCGTACTTTTACCGTAAGCGCTCCGTAAGCGTAACGTAAGCGTAACGTAAGCGTAACGTACGCGCACGGTGGGTCATGTGATCATGAAACAAAACTTTTGATTGGTTCAAAGTAGTTTCAGTTCCAGAATCTTCCTACACCACACCCATTCCCCTCATTTCTGCTTGTGATCCCTTAGGTGAAGGAGCTGACTTGTCTTTGTGATACGATGGCAGACCAGCACTCTTCTGCTGAGAGTGAGGCTAGCAGCACCACTATCAGGCAGAGAAAGAGGAAACAGAAGAGCTCTTTTATATGGGAGTATTTTACTTTTCCTGAGGGTGAGAAAAAAGTCAATGCTGCCTTGGTGACTTGCAAGCTGTGCAAGCGTGTACTTTCACGAGGTAATCCCAACAAGAAGTATTCCTTCGGGAATCACACTATGTTGAGACACCTTGAGGATGTACATCCTAGGACAAATGCTCGACATACTGGAGGAAACCCTTCAGTAAGTCAACCAAGCACATCCACAGCAGCTCAGCCGAGTCCTTCTTCGGAAGCTCAGCAGAGCCCTTCATCTGTGGGGGCAGATTCACCTTTTTCTGATCCTGTGGAAACGAACCATCGGTTTGCGAGGGTTACTATGCGGTGTTCATTTTGCCATGGTCTAATTGTTCATAGGGAGACCAGTCTTCCCCTCATTAACAACAAAATAGACCAGCACATTTGTCCTACCAGCTAATGTTCCCATTCTTCCTTTCCTCTGTCCCTGCATGAACACAAAGGCTCTTTTAAGAGCCAACCTTACCTCTCAACTTTTTTTTATTTTTTCTTTAAAACTTTTTTTTTTTTTTTTTACCGTACGCGTACGGTAAGCGTATTTTTTTTTTTTTTAAAACACTAAAAATCAATTACCACATCTCAAGATCCTTGAGGAATTAATAACTAAATACTAAAAATCTGTTTGAGATAAAGTGGAAGAAAGGGACCATGTAATTTCTGACTTACCTGACCCATCCAACAATTTAATTTTTAATTAAAATGTAATTGAAATTACTTGAAAAAATGGTTGGTTTTTTTCGAAAATTTTCTATCACAATCTGAAAAAAAAGAAAAAAGTATTAATATTTAATAAATCATTATATAACACACTACACGTATTTACATATTTTCAAAAAAAAAAAATTTGCCTTTTTTTTGCTGTTTTCAGAATATATTGCATTTCACTATAAATTGTGAAAGCAATTGCATTCATCACTTAACAGCGGGCAAAAAAAAAATAACAATCTCAAAGATTGTTTTAAAAAAGCCCAGAATCTCTTTTTACTTAAACATAACATTTTAGAAATGCATAATATTCTATAAAAATATCATCTAATAACAATAATTATTTCTTTAAAATACAGTCTGACAATTTTTTTTTCAGAAGCATAATCACAAAAATAATATATTTCAAGTAACTCCACAATATATCTGGTTCAATTTCCTTTAGGCCAAATAGTAATTTTAAAATTCTTTTTTGATTAAATTTCCAATGGTAATCTAATAAAATTCCAAAATTTAAATTGTACAGATCTTACCGATTTTCTCTAACATTTTGGTTTCCGAAAGATTAATTAATAATTAAATAAGTCCACAATATAATTGGTTACCTTTCCTTATGGCCAAATAGTAATTTAAAAAATATTTTTTGAAAAAATTTCCAATGGTAATCCAATAAAATTCCAATATTTAAATTGTGCAGATGTTACCGATTTTCTCTAAATTTTTGGTTTCCGAAAGATTCATTAAAAATTAAATAAGTCCACATTACAATTGGTTACCTTTCCATTAGGCCAAATGGTAATTTCAAAAATCTTTTTTTTTTTAAATTCCAATGGTAATCCAATAAAATGGTAAAATTGATTTGTACAGATCTTGCCAAGTCTCTCTAAAATTTTGGTTTCAGGAAGATTAGATAGGAATTTGCTAAATCAAAAGGCAAACGTTGCTTGAAAACCAATTGACAATCATTACACAGTGTCCAGCCTTTTTCACATTTAAGATAAACTGTGTAATGACCAGAAGTAACAGTAGGTCCTTCATGGAAAATTATTGCAACTGTTACAAAAGTTTTTCCTGAAATTGATAATTGCTGTCCTGTGAATTTCTTTATTAAAGTGTCCAATTTTGAAACATCAGCTTTACATCGTTGCATCATTAAAATTACATACTGTCCGTATTCCTTTAAAATTAACGTTGAAAACATGTCAGATTTACACTCACCGCATTCCATGCTATGATTAGCATCTTTAACTAATTTAGCAAAAGTGACTGTTTTACTTTCTGGCAATGTTAAATAAATAAACCTTTCAGAATCAACATTAGAGCCACATGTATTGTAACAGTTTTCACAACTATGTTCCCATTTATAAGAGACACCAAACATATTTTCAATGGGAACCCCTTCTTCTTCCAGTACCTGAAGAAAAAATATTAAGAATTCCTGTGCGTCTTGCTGTACATTTTGAGAAAACTGTGTTCGTCCTGAACATACATCTAAAAGTTTTCTAATTTCAGTAGCACTTTCTATTTGAGTTTTATCATTACTCAGCTTTTGAAAAAGGAGACTCAACTCAGAACAGAATCTTTTTCTCTGATTTACTATTATCTGCTCTTGCAAACTTTCCAGATAAAATGCAACATTCAGCACTACATTAGCGTAGCAGTTGACACCAGAGCTATTTTCAAAATGACATCCTACAACCTCTTCTTCATTTTCCTTTTTCTTTTTGCTTGCAATTACATCACTTTTTTTCCTCCTCTCTACATCCTCATTACAGATATTCTCATTTCTCCTTTTATGAGAAACTACACGTTTCTCTAACACAGGATACTGACCTAAATGAGGAGCATAGGTTCTTCTTAATCTATTATACTCCTTTACACAATTTGTATCAGCACTAACTTTTGAGTCATCAAAGTCTATCATGAATAAACCAGATAATGTTTTCACTCGTGACAAAGCTACATAAGCCATACCTTCTTTGAACACAGTTGAACCAATATTTACAAATGCACAATCTACAGTCAATCCTTGAGACTTGTGAATAGTTACAGCATATGCTAGAGAAAACGGAAACTGTTTCCTTTGTACATATAAGTCTTTCACAAGCATAAAACGAACTGTACAACGACAAATGTCTATAACTTCTTCTATCTGATCAAATTTTATTTTTAAACATTCAATTCCATCTTTTTTCTGATAATTAATAAAACCCACAACTCTTCCCATAGCTCCATTAACTAAACCTTTTTCAACATCCAAATTTCTCCTTAAAAATACTCTACAGTTCATGCAAACATATAGATTTTTTTCTAATCCAGCAGTTTTGGAAATGTTCTTCTCTAGTGAATCCAATTTATTTTTCAGTGTGCCTGTTAATGTGATAGTAATTCTTCCATCTTGAATTTTGTCCACTGCTTCCAATTTCCTGATATCTTCCTTTTCCAATTTCAAAAGCTCCTCATTGAATATTGAGCATTCACGTAGAGTTGGCATTAAGCAGATGACACTTTTCTTTTCTGCAATGTTCTTGTATATCTTCTCTGCAACTATTTCTTCCTTTGGAAATAAATTATGTAGCAACTGACTCTGTAATGCTTTTTTGCCAACTTCTGTGAGTAGTCCAATTCTGATATCTTTCAGAATACTTCCATATTCTTCATTGTTTGCTTGCCTCATGTTAGTAGTAAGTTCCTTGTACTCAAAGAAGGACCAAATATTTGCATTACCAATGCTTCCCAATGACTTCTTTGTGTCTTCATGTGTCACAGTATTAAACACTGGTTGTCCTTTAACTGGAGTAAGCTGTAGAAGATCCCCAAAAACTATGACATGTTTTCCACCAAATAACACGTCATAGTCTGTCCTTAGAGTTTGCTGCATTCTTAAATGCACAAAGGCAAGCATTAAGTTTGATACCATGCTCACCTCATCAATAATGAGAACTTGCATCTTCTTCAATACTCTTGAAACTTCCAAGCATGCTTCTCCAGTTAGCTTGTGGTATTGTATTTTGTTCTCATGCTCCACTGGTAACATTAGCAAACGATGTAAGGTGATTCCTTTTATGTTATATGCTGCTAACCCAGTTGGAGCAGTAACCACACAAGACAAAGTAGAATCCGTTTTTTGCTGTAGGTAGCTTCTGATGACTTTTATTAAGAAACTTTTTCCAGTTCCAGCTTGTCCGCTTACATACATCCTGATTGGATGAAATTATGTGCATGAGCACTCTTTTTTTTCATGTAGTAATCCGTGATCAATTTTGTTTCTGATCTCTTCATAAATTTGTTGCTGCTCTTCATTCAGTTGTCTTTCCAAATTTGGTAAGTCTATAAATTCTTCTTGAGCTTGATTCATAGCCGTTTCCACTTCATTCATGGCTATTGCAGCTTCATTTTCAACGATTGGTTGTCCTAGGGGATCTTGACTGAGTGTTCCTGAACTTTGGCTGTCTTGAGAACTGTCTCTAGCTACTTCAGCTGCAATTGTAGTTTCCTGTTCAATTTCTTCATTTAACATTTGCACATAAGTTGTGAATGTACTGCATTGTATGCTGTCTTTGCAAGCATTAAATGAATCTTCATAGCTTTGAAATTCTCCCAGTAGTTCATCCTCTGTACGCCATGGTTTAAACAGCTGTAAAAGAGCCAAGTAGTAAAATTCCTTTTTGTCAGTAGTGTCGCAACTCAGCTTCCTGTGATTTATCAAACTTCCTTTTGTTTCCTTCACCAAACATCCTTCCTCACCAATGACTTTATATTTTCCATTGTTGATGTGTTCTGCGACTTTCCGTGAATAAATATAGTTCTGCAGCACTTCATAGAGACACATGTTCTCCAGATGATGACTTCTCTTGGGATAATATGTGTCCAACATGTTTGATTTCAAAATATCTGTACTTTCTGGGTCATTCTCGGCCAAATATTCAATTTCTCCAACAGATTTCAGTACCCGATTTCTCATTGCTGCAAGGCCTAAACTTGCCCAAATTATTCTTCTTGATTTCGAGTAGAGACTTGCAGAAGATAACCTATCTGAACATTCGTAGGATCCAATTTCTCGATGCGATAACATCTTTAAACTGAAACTGTACAGCTTCTTACTGACAGTCTTCTCGTGAGAAATCTCTTCCCACATTTCTTTCAATTCAGTTTTTTCAGATTTAGTAATGTAAGACGTTACATATCGAGCAACAGCAATGGAATTGTCAGCTACATACTGTATATCCATGTTAGCATTCCACATGGATAAAATGACTGGGTTGTAGTCATTTATATTTTTTGATTCTTCCTTTCTTTTAAGGTTGTAGATATTCTTAGGTGATTTTCTTGTAATAGTATGCCTCACAGATGACATAAAACTGTTTACTCTTCCATTTGAAAGAACAGGTCTAGGAAATCCAAATCGACATTTGGTGTAGTATTTATCTTTGCTCTTGTATTACCGTCGACAGTATTTTCCACACCGATGACTTTGGAAACGTAAAACTTGCTCCTTTAACTTTTTCTCTTCTGTGCTTTTTGGTATAGCACATGTTGCATATTCTTCAATGTAAGATAACACTGCTTCATCAGCATCTGTTCCAAACTTTGGGGCATCCTTGATCCACAACAGCATATGAATATGAGGAGCACCTCTTGCCTGGTACTCTTTTCTCCAAAAGAAATCCTCTACTTCTCCAAGAGGTGGATTTTTTTTATTGCAGATGAAGGACATCATAGCCTCAAATCTATGATTGAAATATCTGCAAACATTAACCGGATCCAATGAGCACAGTTCTCCTGCTGTCTTGTATTCGATGTTTTTAATGTTTGAATTTGCCTCTCGTAGAAAATCCAGTAAATCATCCCAAGCGTACTCAGCACAGCTTAGGGTAAGGAACCATGTTGGTGTTCCTAAATTTCGTAACATGCATTTTAATTCACCATGGCGTCGGTACCAATATTCATTTGTCCCACGTTGACAAGCCATCAGATTGATCAGTTGTGTTTCCAAATGATCATCTCGGTGCTGCACTTTTTCCATAAAATCCTTAGCAGACACATTTTGTAAATGTACTCCACTTTTTAAAATGTGATTTACTACATATGATAATGCAGACAAGTCGCTTTCAAATAAAAGATGGAACAAATAAGGAATACTTTGTCGAAATCTGGGATCTTCTGCATATAGTCTTGTAGTTCGATACTCAGAAGCTGGAATCTGTTCTGGACGTTCATCGTATCGTCCTCCTTTTCCTGTAGGAAACAGCTGGGGAAAACATCGAGCTTCCAAGCTCTCCTCCCATACACTCACGGGAGTTCCTTTTGCTTTCTTCATCTGAAACAGATCAATATTGTCTCCCATAACTTCTTTTGAATGAAGAGGATGTATGCTAAAATGTTCATAAATTTCTTCTTCCTTTGACTTGTCCACTTTTTCAATTTGTCCAGTTGGTGTTTCTGTGTCTTCTTGTAAATCTTCTTCTTCTTCTTCTATATAAATTGATTCATACCATTTGTTATTCCTTTTCAAATACAAATTTGCTCTTTGTACTTTCCGTACATCTACCAGCTCCTGCCAAATCTTCTTATTCTTTGTAGGTACACCATTAACCAGAATAACTAATGGTTCAGTTTCCAAAGTATCTGCATCAATAGTTTCCATATTTTTTTTCAAATCCAAGGGCAAATACACCACTCTTCCTTTTAAACCTCTCAGTAAATCTGAAGGAGGTAATTTACCAGTTTTGGGCTCCATACGTACTATGGTCTGGAACGGATGAACACATTGAATAAGTATAGACTCATATGTATTTAATTCAGAAAGTTCGGCAGGAATAACATCCAATTCTAAATTATTATGTACAGCTCTGGTCGGCATTCTATTTTCCTCTAACTTGTTGTAACAGTATTTACAAATACGCTGATCTTCACCCATTTCAAAACAATTTTCAAGAAATATATATGTGGCAAAATCCTTCCACTTATAATTATCTTCATTATCACTTTTTCTTTAGAGATCAACATTCCTAGTTTGTTTTCTAGAATGAGTTCTGCGGCAACAAATACAAGTTATATTTGGTCTTTCATTAGAGATTATTGCAAATTTTGTTATGTGATCATTAAATGTCTTACTTACAGAGGGTTCTACATTCTCTTCCACTTCTTCCTCATTTACTGTGTCCTTTTCTGCACTGTCTTGTTCAGGACCAAAGTAACAAAACTGAATTTCATCAATAACCTTCTCTACATCTGATACTGATCCACGGAACAGAGCCCTATTCAATTCATCTAACTTTATTGCTGGACTTTTAGCAAAATACAACCGTCTCACAAACTTTCTCATTTCAGTATGATGAACAGCCAGCATCCTAAAATGATGAAAAACACTTTTACACACTTTTCTAGATAGACAAGCCCGAGAATGACCCTGCAAACCAGTATTCTCTCTCACTCTGCATGGATCTAGACTTTGAAGCACCTTAATCTTCTGTTTTACACTTTTTTTACTATATTCTCTTAGAAACTCACGAAATTTATCAATAGATTCCTGACGCACAGTGCAAATACTACTACAATTCCAAGTGTACACTGGGGCTTTAGGACGTCTCCCCATAGCCTCATCCGCCATCACTTGTACCTCATCTCTTGGAACCATTATCTCCTTCTCCATTATACAACCATTTTTCACTTCATAAGCACGACCTCTGGTGTCAACTGCATGCAGCAAACTATTACTTTGAAAATAACTCTCTTCATTAAAAAAAGGTTCACTACTTGAACTATGCATCCATTCTCCTAAAAACACTTTACAAAAGTTTGTTCTTTTCACTACTCTTTTCCTTTTGCTTTGTGATTTCAGTACATTAACCATTTTATCTAATGTACGCATCCTATTCAAAATTAAAATGAATAGTTTCCTTTTTAATTCTAATGCCTTTGCTGCAATGGCTTCAATTTCTTTTTTTCTCTTATAAAATTTAGCCTTTTGCTTATATTTCTTCACATCCTTTATCAAATTGGACATAACTCTTCTCTGAAACATTTTTCTACGTATCTCTTTAAACGCTGTTTTTCTGTTTAAGTTAATCTTTATTGTTTCTGAAGGTATATTTGCATTAACTAAATGCTCAATTTTTTCCTGTTCTTTTCTATTGAAAACATTCTTTCCAGTACAGACATTTTGTAAATTTTTCCTTTTTTTGAAGATGTTCTTTAAAAAATCTTTTGTCTGCTTACCAGAAGACTTTCTGTTTTTCCCAACATGAGCATCTCCAACTAACTTAGGTCCTCCAGTTGTCTTCAAATATAGTTTTTTTTTTGTGGTTTTTCCTTACTCTGGATTTTGTAGGCATCTTAAATTTTGTTCACTGCTCTTCAGCAATACCTGAAAAAAACTAAAAAAAAATTCCTTTTTTTTATTTAAATATATTACTACATTTTTTATGATCTTTTCAAATCTTAAAATACTAAGTACCCCTTTCCTACAAGTGAAAATCACAATAACACCTTCACAAATTAAATATCTAAAAACAATTCCTGTGTGCACACAGAGTCATGGTTTGAAATTAGGCAGAAAACGAAATTTATTTGCCAATTGGAAAGCACACTTCCTACTGCTTTTTTGGCAAGTGATAAGTACTTTTACAGTCTGACACATTTTGAATCCACTTTTCAGATTCTGAAAAAAGCACATGTCCAAACTGCTTTTTGAGACCAGCAACATGTGTAACCTGGGTGACTGACTACACTCCAGCAAGGGCAACCAGCCTTAGTGATGCTGAATGTATTTGCATTACTAAGTGCAACCTCAAACCCCACTCGGTTGTGAATACTGTGCATGATTCCACAGGATAAGCAGCTGGGTGTGTGCTAAGAGTCTGCTTCTGCATAAAAAAATAGCTCCCCCTTTCCATCTAATGCAAATGTAAAATCACCAGAGCAATACCAAACAGCTTTTTGAGACCAGCAACATGTGTAACCTGGGTGACTGACTACACTCCAGCAAGGGCAACCAGCCTTAGTGATGCTGAATGTATTTGCATTACTGACTGCAACCTCAAACCCTAAAAGTATTCCTCATTTATACCAGTACACCTTAATTTATGGTGAAAACATAGTCCATATTATTTTACATGTTTGTATTTGCATTACTAAGTGCAACCTCAAACCCCACTCGGTTGTGAATACTGTGCATGATTCCACAGGATAAGCAGCTGGGTGTGTGCTAAGAGTCTGCTTCTGCATAAAAAAATAGCTCCCCCTTTCCTACTAATGCAACTGTAAACTTACCAGAGCAATACGCAATAAATCTCTGCCTGTAATTCCTCTTTGCACACAGAGTCATGTTTTCATATTAGTCTGAAAACGAAATTTCTTTGCCAATTTGAAACCACACTTACTACTCTTTTTTTTGGCAAGTGATAAGTACTTTTACAGTCTGACACATTTTAAATCCACTTTTCAGATTCTTAAAAAAGCACATGTCCAAACAGCTTTTTGAGACCAACAACATGTGTAACCTGGGTGACTGACTAAACTCCACCAAGGGCAACCAGCCTTAGTGATGCTGAATGTATTTGCATTACTGACTGCAACCTCAAACCTCACTCGGTTGTGAATACTGTGCATGATACCACAGGATAAGCAGCTGGGTGTGTGCTAAGAGTCTGCTTCTGCATAAAAAAATAGCTCCCCCTTTCCTACTAATGCAACTGTAAAATTACCAGAGCAATACGCAATAAATCTCTGTCTATAATTCCTCTTTGCACACAGAGTCATGTTTTCATATTAGTCAGAAAACGAAATTTCTTTGCCAATTTGAAAGCACACTTACTACTCTTTTTTTTTGCAAGTGATAAGTACTTTTACAGTCTGACACATTATGAATCCACTTTTCAGATTCTTAAAAAAGCACATGTCCAAACAGCTTTTTCAGACCAGCAACATGTGTAACCTGTGTGACTGACTACACTCCAGCAAGGGCAACCAGCCTTAGTGATGCTGAATGTATTTGCATTACTGACTGCAACCTCAAACCCCACTCGGTTGTGAATACTGTGCATGATTCCACAGGATAAGCAGCTGGCTGTGTGCTAAGAGTCTGCTTCTGCACAAAAAAATAGCTCCCCCTTTCCATCTAATGCAAATGTAAAATCACCAGAGCAATACGCAATAAATCTCTGCCTGTAATTCCTCTTTGCACACAGTCATGTTTTCATATTAGTCAGAAAACGAAATTTCTTTGCCAATTTGAAAGCACACTTACTACTCTTTTTTTTTGGCAAGTGATAAGTACTTTTACAGTCTGACACATTTTGAATCCACTTTTCAGATTCTTAAAAAAGCACATGTCCAAACAACATTTTCAGACCAGCAACATGTGTAACCTGGGTGACTGACTACACTCCACCAAGGGCAACCAGCCTTAGTGATGCTGAATGTATTTGCATTACTGACTGCAACCTCAAACCCCACTCGGTTGTGAATACTGTGCATGATTCCACAGGATAAGCAGCTGGCTGTGTGCTAAGAGTCTGCTTCTGCACAAAAAAAAAGCTCCCCCTTTCCTACTAATGCAACTGTAAAATTACCAGATCAATACGCAATAAATCTCTGCCTGTAATTCCTCTTTGCACACAGAGTCATGTTTTCATATTAGTCAGAAAACGAAATTTCTTTGCCAATTTGAAAGCACACTTACTACTCTTTTTTTTGCAAGTGATAAGTACTTTTACAGTCTGACACATTTTGAATCCACTTTTCAGATTCTTAAAAAAGCACATGTCCAAACAGCTTTTTCAGACCAGCAACATGTGTAACCTGGGTGACTGACTACACTCCACCAAGGGCAACCAGCCTTAGTGATGCTGAATGTATTTGCATTACTGACTGCAACCTCAAACCCCACTCGGTTGTGAATACTGTGCATGATTCCACAGGATAAGCAGCTGGCTGTGTGCTAAGAGTCTGCTTCTGCATAAAAAAATAGCTCCCCCTTTCCATCTAATGCAAATGTAAAATCACCAGAGCAATACCAAACAGCTTTCTGAGACCAGCAACATGTTTAACCTGGGTGACTGACTACACTCCAGCAAGGGCAACCAGCCTTAGTGATGCTGAATGTATTTGCATTACTGACTGCAACCTCAAACCCTAAAAGTATTCCTCATTTATACCAGTACACCTTAATTTATGGTGAAAACATAGTCCATATTATTTTACATGTGCCTCACATTTAAATTTCTCCCAAAACACAAAATGATAAACACAACTTCAACAAAAGGAATTCCAATTCTATTATTCATTTCTTAATTTACCATATACATCCCCTCTCAAACTCTTAACTCACCTTTAAAATTAGTTAGTTGTGAAAGAAATGTGGCACTCAAACAGCAGATTATCAGAGCCAGGATCTCTGTTCTGTACACCTCTCTCCTCTCAGCAGAACCAGATAATGGCAATGTTTCCCTCTCTTTTTCCACACATATACATGTTAGTTTCAAATCTCAGTGCTTCCCCCTTTTTTTCAAATGTAATCACACATTTCTATTGGTTGAAAACCAACCCTTTTCCAACAGTACCCTTCCCCCAACTTGACTTCAGCCTAGTACCCTTCCCCCAACTTGACTTCTGCCTGCTACCATAGCAACTGCTCTTGAAACACTGCTGTGTAGAGTTAGGTCAGAAGTTCACCACACAATGTTTCATTTCCAAAGAGCAAGAGTGCTTGACTTTTCAAACCTAACAGCAAATCCATAGTAATGTTCTTTGGTAACACATTTTTCTGTACCAATACAAAACATGCTTCTATAAATTTACACATACAGCCTAGTTTTTAGTGTAGAATAGTATGAAACAGCCAATCAGTTCTTTAAAAAAAAAAAAAATATGTATGCCTCCATTTCCAAACTGTCTTTCATTTCTTTTTACCATTCTACTGAATTACACCTCCTGAGTGCACCCCGATCTCCTTGGAAGATGTTCACAGTGTGGATTGTAGGACACAGCTATGTCTTCTGGAGTGAAAAGTATGCAGAGAAAACAGGTATGGTGAGAGACCTTGCTTTGCCAAATGTAGACATTAAATGGATTGGTCAGAGAGGGTTAAAGTGGCACCAATTGATGCCATTGGTGAAATCCTTCATGCAAATCCAACACCCTGACCTCATAATAGTGCACTGTGGTGGCAATGACCTAGGCACTTTGACTGGGGTAGGTCTGGAAATGCTTATGAAGGACACCTTTGCACAACTCTTTTCACTTTTCCCTAAAACTGCCTTTGTGTATTCTAACATATGCCAAAGGCAAAAGTGGAACTGGTCCAATCATTTTTGTCCGCAGATTGACAAAGCAAGAAAGCACGTCAACAAATCTGTTTCTGCTTTCCTCCGAGACTATGGTATGGGTTCCATTTACCACAACAACTTGCGTTACGACATGCAAGACATTTATAGAGGAGATGGTGTACACTTCAATGATGAAGGGAACAGAGTCTTCCTCTTGAACCTTAGACTCTGCATCGGTACTTACTTGTAGGTACCACTAAAAAATCAAATCACTTCATAAACACAACGGCTCTTTTTAGAGCCCCCTAATATCTAAACACTTAAATCTGAATTTTATTTATTTATTTATTTTTTTTTTCTACCGTACGCGTACGGTAAGCTTACGGTAAGCTTACCGTACCCGTACCCCGCGATTTTTTTTTAAAATTAATTAATTTTTTTTTTGTACTTTCCTGTCCTTCTTTGACCCCCTTTCAAATGTAAGGGGGTCTGTAACTCTCTTCCTTGCCCCCTTTTCAAGATATCACGGGGTTTTTTTTGAGTGAAACACACAAAATGGCGGCCGCCGCTTCCTGGTTTCGACCGATTCGAATGTTTACTAAGATCGAACAGCCAATCAGAATCGCGCTCGTGCACGTCACCGTACGCGTACGGTAAGCTTACCGTAAGCGCACGGTAAGGGCACCGTAAGCTGGCTCAGATATATATATTGATTTAAATGCTATTTTCTCAGGAACTACTGAACAGATTTACACCAGACCTACAAAAGGCACTTCCTTGACCTGAGGACTACCTCTCTGCCAAATTTCAAGTAACTCTGTTCAGCCGTTCGGGCTGTAGCTGTGTCTAAAGGTCCTATGGAAAAATGCATGGGAAAAACGCGTTTTGGGACCCCCCTTTTTTCTCAGCCCCCGCTTGACGAATCCCCCCGAGACTTTCAGGGTAGGAGCGGAGCGTAGCGCCCCACCTATTTTGAAAATTTCGCGAGAATTCATCGACCGGCGCCAAAGTTATTCCAAATAGAATGTTGCGGATTTCATATGGAAACAGGGTCCTAACTATAACTACCTACTGGCGACCGCCAGTAGGTAATATATATGTATATATATATAGATATATATATATATATATATATATATATATATATATATATAGATATATATATATATATATATACATACAATATTATATTTAAAGAGGAAGGATGCAAAGACCCTCTCGCTAAGCCATTTTTCAACCCGGGGACCCCATCCCACGGGGCCCAATTTGTTTATACTCAGGAAGGCCCCCATTCCAGAGCCTAAAAAAGGCCCTGGGGATGCCATCCTCCCGGGTGATCACTTTAATTAAAGGGTGGGGGGGCAACGCAGCCCCCTCCCTGAGCCTTTAGTGACCAAGGGACCCCATCCCCAGGGCGGTTCACTTACGGTGTCCCGGGAGCGCACCCCTGGGACACAGAAGAATTCCTGCCTGCACTACAGTGGGCAGGGAAACAGTGTTGGCTTCCATCTGGTGGGAGCATTTTTAAATCTCCCACCATACGGGAGCAAACACTAAGTCTGTACCCAGCCAGCAGGAGCTTTAAAAATGCTTTTGCCGGCTGGGAGCAGGCTTGTGTTCTGAAACAGAATACATATTGCTCCCATTCGGAGAGAATGGCATGAATAACTGCTCCCTCTGGATGAGAGAAATGCCAGCTCCCGCACCATGTTGGAGCCAGGTGGCGCCGTGGAGCACTGGGGCTCTCCCGTAGCCCCAAACATGGTGTTTGGTGGGTGCCTTGAGTGGGAATTGGGGCACCACCGTATAAATAATGGATGACCCAGGGGATGGGGTGCCCGGAGCCATAACAAACTCAGGGAAGGGGTCACCACTGTCCCTCTTCCCTTTTTAATTAAATGATGTCCTTGGGGATAGGGTACCCCAAGGCCTAATACGGCTCGGGTAGAGGATCCTTCCCTCCCATTTTAACAAACAGATCGGCCCCTTGGAATGGGGTACTTGGTGCCTAATAAGTCTCTAGGAGAGGGGCCGCGTTTCCCCCTCCTCTTTTTTTTCTATTTGCCGCCAGGAGATGGGGTCCCCAGGGCCTATTAGGGCTTGGGGATGGAAGCTGAAAGCCCCTGTCTCCTTAGATTTTTGCCCAGAGGGATGGGTCCCCTGGGCCCAAGAAGGGTCAGGCCCACCTTCTTATTGTATTTGACCCTGGGGAATGGGGTTCCTGGTGCCTATTGAGGCTCATGGAGGGGGCGGCATGCCCCTCCCCTTGCATTTTGGCCCCGGGGATGGGTTCCCAGGGGCACTAGAAAGCTCGGGGAAGGGTGATGCACGCCCCCTCCCCTGTTTAATTGTATTAAGCCCCAGGGAATAGGGTCTCCAGGGCCTTTTAAGGCTTAGGGAGGGGTGCCACACTGCCCCATACCCATTTTACTGGAACTGACCCTGGGGATGGAGTCCCTCAGGCCAATTAAGGCTTGGGGAGTGGGCCACACTGCCCCATCCCTCTTTTGCTGGAATTTGGTCTCGGTGGATGGGGTCTTGGAGGCCCGAAGGCCAACCCTATGCTGCGCATGCCAAAGGCTGTGCATGGTGTGGGGTTGTCAGCCTGCTCACGGTTTGGACACAGGGCCTGGTAGCAGGCCAATCCCTGTGGCCAACCACCCACTATGCACAGCCAAAGGCTGTGCTCAGCGTGGGGTTGGCAGCTTGTTGGGGGTTTGGCCATAGGGCTTGGTGGCAGTCCAAGCCCTGTGGCCAACCCCCTGCCGTGCACGGCTGAAGGACATGTGCGGCGGGGGTTGTCTTTACGTTTGGTAATAAATCACTCATGACATGGTCTATTACATCACTCATGACATCACTCATGACATCTAAAATGAAGATGTACGATTTACACCAACTGAAGTTGAATGGGAGTGGGGCCTCGCAGCCTCCCTCGATGATCCTCTTAGTTTACTTTCCTGCACCAGCACAGACAGGGAAACATATATTTACTCTCACCCGGCAGGAGCATTTTTAAATCTCCCACCAGGTAGGAGCAGACATGCCTTCCCTGCCTGCAGAAGTACGGGCAGGGAAGGCATGTCTGCTCCCACCCGGCAGAAGATTTAAAAATACTCCCGCCAGATGAGCACAAACTTTTGTTTCTCTTTCTGCACTGCTCTGGGCAAGGAAACAAATGTTGGAAGTAAGTAAGAACAGCTGCTCCCTATGGGCGGGAACAGTGCCAGCTCCTACAGCATGTGGAAAGTGAGCGGGCCACAGGTGCCCTGAGGCTTCCCCCTGCAGCCTCCAACTAGTAATTTGTGGATGATGTGCACCCACCTCTGACCCCGTGGGATTGGGGTAGCCCCGAGCGGTGAACTCCACTCCGTTTATGGAGTTTGTGGAGTTTTTTTGCACTCAACACAGCTCGCGGGGTTCTGAAAAACTCCACTCCATGTAGAGGAGTGGAGCTTTTTCCTCACTCGCGCTCGCCAATAGTAACGCGAGCAAGGAACATCCAACACAAAACCACTTTCCAGCGAGATTTCTCAATGCGGGCAGTCGTGTATAGTCGCTACCGCTCATGTTGAAAAACCTTCAGTTCGCTTCGAGAAAGCTGCTGCTTGAGTAGAACTTTAACTCCAGCGGTAGAAAGAAGCAGTGCCCTCTTGCGCTGTGCATGATGCCATTCGCGCTGGACAAACACCTGCTGTGAAAAATCAGCGCAAACGGCGTGAGGTAACGCACTCCACCGCTTGCGAACTCCACAAAGCTTGTCGGAGTTTTTTTGTCACTCTGCCGAGGCCTAGATTGGGGTCCACAGAACACAAGGAGACACGGGGAGTGTGGCACGTGCACCTTCCTCTTTATTTACAATATAGTTCTGCCTCAGGGGATGGGGTCCCCAGGACCCAAGGAGGCTCAGGAAGGTGGCTATTTGCACTGCACCCCTTTATTATTATGGGCCTTTGGGATGGGGTCTCGAGGGCCCAAGGATCATTGGGGAGGAGGGCTGTATCCCCTTCACTTAAATAAAAACAAAGTCCCAATGGGATGAGTTCCCTGGGGCCGTAAAGACGCAGGGAAGGGGACTACACAGCCTCTCCCCAATACTTTTTTTAAAAAAAAGATTTCCCGGGTGGGCACTGGTACACCAACATGAATAATAAATAAGCGGCAGGAGCAGCTCATTTATTATTCACTGCTCCTTCACTGAGCGCCCCATAATGCCCTATGAGGGCTATTTACATATGTTTTGTTTTTGGTGATGTCCCTAGAGAGGGCACTAAAATTCTGTTTTCAATGTTCTGGGTGGTTGTGGAAAATTTTGCAGCCTCCTAGTGACAGTAGAAAATAAATAGAAATTAAATAGAGACATATTTTTTGATGTAAATACAAAAAATGTCTCTGACTATTTATTTTCATATTTTCACCCGAAAAATGTCATAATAAAAACTATGTAAAAAGAAAGTCACATTCATGTATTTTAATAAAACTTTAATAAATATGTTTGAAGTAATCAATATTAATAAACATACTATTTGGTGTATTAATGAAATATACATTTGATTAAAATTATTGGTGATTTTTGAAGAAAGGTATTAGATCTGCGTTATAAATAGGGGGTTTGATGCCTGGGAGAAGGGGGAGGGAAAGGGGAGGGGGAGTGTGGAGGGAAAGAGGGGGAGGGCGTCTGGCTGTAGGGCCTGGGGAAGGGGGGTTGGTCTCAAAGCCTAAGGGGAGGAGGAGTTTGGCTTTAGGATCTGGCCGCAGAGCAGCTCCTTTATATGGAGCACCCTACACTCTGCCACCAACACCATGAGTCTGCTCACTTTAAATGCATCTTTTACTAGCAGAGTTTTTAAGCATAGGATTAGCACAGTGACATCCGCACTGAGCTAGAAAGTGATAAAGCCTTTTGCCATTTTTTACAGCAAATTCTTTAAGCATAGGATTAGCACAATGCCATCCACGCCCAGCTAAACAAGCATTGGCATAGCCAATAGGTCTCGCCTTTGGGACCTTATAAGTGTTTAGCCATGCAACAGTTGCATAACTAAATACTTATAAGGTCCCAAAAGCGAGACCTATTGGCTATGAAAGTTAAAGTGATCGCGATCACGATCAAACATCAAAGCGGCCGCGAAACCGAAAGTAATCGTGGTAAAGCACAGCGCGCGCGCCCGCGCACATGCACTGTGTGAGAAGTTGGCCTGATGTATGATGTCACTAGTTCAATCTCCAGGTAAACATTGTATTCGGTGTGTTGGGAAGAAAAAGGCGTACTAGACAAGGGACCCCAACAACAACACATATCTACCCTCACGATCCATGAGTGACTCACAGAGCTTCCAGTCAATGCCCTGTCGCACCATGATTGCCACCCCCCTTGAGTAATTAGAATATATTGCAGAATATATGTGACCGCAGCGCTTGTGTATGAGTCTAGTGGAAGAGGCGCAGTTCAGGTGCGTCTCCTGTAAAAAGCAGATGTCGACATTGTGTCGAAGCAAAAAGGCATGGACCAACCTGGTCTTTCTATAATCGTCCACGAAAGTTCCATGTGAGGAAGTTCAGTGAACACATTGTTGACCATAGGGTATCTGTCCGGGTCCTGCGGCACCACTAGCTGCCACCACAACGCCCCCAATATATGTTAGGCAAGTAGAGGGTGTACCCTTTGCCTCCGTAGCGCACTACAGACCATGCTTAGCAACAAAGCTGCTGACGACATGCTTAGCTAATTGCAAGTACAAATATACAGTATCGACTGTGAACAAAACAATAACAACCTTACCCTCCAGGCCCCTCCCACATCAACCCCCCAATCAAGATGTGAATTACCTACCCACCCTAAACAATGATCCAACATTTTGCTTGAGTTAATGTACCTGAGCAACAAATTGAAACTTTCCCTGGAGGGCATGGGGTCACAGGTGTACTACCCTGCCCAGAGATAGGGTGGCGAAATTCGAGGTGAAGTGCCAGCACGTTGCAGTTCAGTTACAGAAAGTGTCGCCGTCTCGAAGGCACCTCCCAATAACTGTTATCAGTTACCGCCAACCCCAGCATATCACATTGCAATATAGTTCAACATACTAAACTAATTTAAGGGAACAAAGTCATTGGGAAAAGATATCTATCTGATTTCAGTCATTGTCGCTCAGACCAGCGTCAGAGACAGGACCAGTTTTCGACCTGTTGGTACTTTTCTTCCCTCCCACATGTTTGGCATACTTCAAAGCAGATTTGGCATCCGTGAAGAAGTGGACGTCTCCTTCATGCAACACTTGCCGGGTAAAGCAGGGCATATGATATATTGGCTTGTATTAAAATGCTCCTAGCGGGTAGGAACTCTTTGCGGGCAGCCTGAACCACAGGGGTGAAGGCAGGATAAAAGGAAATGTTATTACCTTTGTAATTGATGGTTTCGCGCTCTCTAGCAAGCCTCAACACCGCATCTCTGTCCTGGTAGTTGAGGATGCAAGCTAATGTCGGTCTGGGTGTTGCACCGCAATAGTTCATCTACATAGGCCTCCATCTTGGAAATGGCGGTGGTCTCTGGAATGCCTGTAATACGAAGGTTATTTGGCCCAGATCTGGCTTCCAAATCTTCGTTTTTAGCCTTGATCAGGCCTATCACCTTAGCCATTTGTAGGAGTTGTTCCTTCGTTTCGACTTGGACCTCGTGATGGAACGTACTGCGGTTTTCCAGCACATCAAGACGGTGCTCATGAGTGTCAACTTGTTGTTTGACTGCATCCAGTCGAGTGGTGAGAACATCCAGCTTGGTATCAATTGTCTTTAGGCTTGATCGCATTTCTAGCAACAACGTGTGGAGGTCTTCGACCTGCTCCTCTGGTTGAGCAGGAGATTGGCGGTCGGCTTCACCCTTCATCTCCTCCATCAATCTCGTGTGCCTTTTTGTTTCAAAATTTAATTTGGTCTGCTTCGCATCGTTCATGCTTATGGAGGTGGCCCGACCACTCACTCTGCACAATGAGTAGTCCTATAGCCAGCTGGGCCCAAAATGTCTGGGTGTGGGTCCTCCGGACGCCGCAGCTCTACCTGGTCAAGCAGTGTGCCTAGAACCGCAACAGAGAGAAGCGAATAGTGGGATGTCCAACAATGCACTGTGTCCCCAAGTGGAGACCCCTCAAGCTTTAAGTATCCAACCGCTCCTGACAAATTTCACATCAGGCCTGGGCCCTGGTGCGCAGGCCAACAGGTGCCACTCACAAGAGACACCATATTCTCCGGCGATGTCTCAGCCTCACTCCACTTGCCTACACACACAGCTTCCTGTCTGGCACATCGTATTCCCTGCCCTGGGCCGCCCTTCTAGGTCTTGCCAGCCTCACACCAAGGGTCGGTATCTCCACGAGCCCCAACTGGCACCGGCGGGGGCCAAAATCAGTGGCGACTGCCTCTCACCTGCGCCCCAGGCCGGGTGCTAATTTGGCAATAACGGCATCACGCCCGTTCACGCCCTGGGCCATTCACATCGGGTCGCCTGACTCCAAAATGGGGACTACGCTCACCCGGCCGGCGGGCGCTCCGGCCGTTGGCAGTCAGAGGAGGCCGATCCGCTGTCCCCAGGATCTCTCCATGCACCTCCACTTCGCACCGGCACTGTTATTACGGCCAGACTCGCTGTCAGGAACACGGGGGAATCTCCATCTGTTCCGCGCTCGTCCTCCGTTTCCCCAGCGCAAGCGGCAGTATGGCTCCACGGGTGTCCTCCAAAGCCCGGTTCAGAACGGCCCCCACCACCAAGTAACTACACAGACGGCATCATCTGCTGCAGGTGACATTCCGGTGAGGAGCTCGCTTAGAAAGCGGCCATTACGCAGCGCGGTTAGCCACGCCCCCAACAAGGGGGACATTAAATACTTTTTAAACAAGCCAGTTATTCCTAGTACTTTAGTCTACACCAATGCTGACGTACACACCAATACACTACTATCCTCTGTGGCTAGCTAGCAAAGTTGCCCATTAGAGAAGTCAACGACTAGGGTTACCATAGTGTATGCAGTGAGTATTGAATTTAATAACCGGTTTGGCATTCTGGGGCCTATTTGAGAACCTACATCTGATCACATTCAGCTACCTACATCCCCTAGCAGCACCCCTGCAATAGATAGGGACACCACAAACCTACAGTTAATCTCATTAAAAAATGAGATAATTAGCTTGAGAGATTGAATTGGCAGGCTGTCCAAAACCGTTAATGACAAACTGGACAACCTGACGGGTTTGTTAATGAATTTACACTCCAACTCACGGCAAGCTAAGGAGACAGAGGACCCTTCACGTCCTAGTTCAGTTTTCTAACACACCCAGTAGCGCAAAGCCTTAATACAAACATGCCTGCTAGTGGCGGAGCGGGTGGGGCAATTTTTTGTCCTCATCACACTTGGGATGTAATCCTAAAACACCTCTGGGATTTGAGTGGAAGCCTACACAACCACACATGGGCAAAAGGACATCTGGCAATTCTAGCATAAATATGCCCATGTTGAATTTCATTACAAGACCGGAGGCTGCCATTATGCATTATCTTTTAATGCAACTTCAAGTACAGCCACTTTAAAGATACACCATAAAGTAAAGTTCTAGAATAAACAAGTAACTAGGCAACATAGATACAGAGATCAGCCTCTTTTAAATGCGGCTACAAGACAGATAAGTTATACTTTTCCTTACTCCTGTCTTTATATTGCCTTTAGACAGTTTTTTAAGTATCACCTTTACAGTTTTAAATTACCTTTTATCAATATTATGTATTCATCTATACCCTACCTTTATTCCCCTTTAAGACTGTCCAATTTACTACTAAATCTTCTCTCAACTCCTTCTGAGCTTTCGCGCCTTCCTTTCAACCTTTAGTGTAAATACCACTGCCTTCTCTATTCTTTACCATTGTACCATCATATTATCTACCATCGTAGATTCTTTTTCCCTAACCATACCTTCATATCCCTCGCCGATCCTCTCTTCGGCGTTTAGGCTCAAAAACGCCCTCAGGCTCTATCACGCCCTCCACCTTCGGACCACCTCCTCCGTTATCAGCGCGATCTACACTCTCCCTCTTGGGAGCGCTTCGCCTGTTTTTACCGACCGGCGCTCATACGCTTACGCTTCCCCCGCCTTCACTGGCGCTCATGCCTTCAAGCTTCTTCTTACGGTACGGCGCGGCCGCACTACGCAGTCCCAATGCTTGGTCTGCTAGGCGCGCCGCACCTCGTCATTGTTTAATACATAAATACAAAAATAAATAAAAAAAGGGGGAACCAGGAAGTGGAAGGCTACAGGGCTCTCTGATTAGAGGAGAGACCCTTAGGAACTACTCTTCCAACGTTTATTCAGGCTAATCTCCCTGTTCCTTAGCAACAGACACTAAGCAGCTGTTTGCCTCATCGATCGACAAACTCTTCGCCTTTCCTCCATATTCTTACTTCTTTTCAGCGCTTTGAAAGAAATCCCTCCTAATTATTACCTACTACAGAATATTATTGTAAACTTATTTTAATACCAAAAAAAAGAAAAACCTACCTTTAACATGTCTGACGCCGATTCAGATGATTCGCAAACCCAAATACCCCCTTCCTTTTCTAATGAGGAAACTATTAAAAAAATAATTCATAAGGAGTTACACTTGTGTATGAGAGAAACTATTAACAAAATTCTTGCAGGGAAGAGATTGCATTCAGACCCCATGATCTACCCCTCTCACCACCTTCTAAACAAACCTGAAGGTAAAAGAATTAAAAAATGTAACAATCTAGAAAAAATAAGCACTACCGGAGGTCCGAGCACCTCAAACATATTGGGAGGTCCATGCGCCTCAACTAACAAAGGAGGACTAAGCTCCTCACATCGTTTAAGTGCTTCGGATCCCCTCTAATCCTAATGATCTAGATACTTCTAACGAATCCTTGGATGAATATATTTTGGACCTTGACCAAATTGACGACGATATCAACCTTGACTTATGCGACGATGAAAACCCCTCCTCCTCTAAAGATACTATTTTTAACCCTCTTGGTGGGGAAATGTTTTCCCCTGAGAACTTACAACATCCAAGGAGCTCTCAATGGTGGCCACAAAAACATGTCTCTAAGTTTATTAAGAGGTGGATCAAGAACCCCTTAGAAAATGAGACAAGAAATATCCTGAGAGCAGAATGCCCTCGCCCCATCATTGAAGATACATTTTGCCTAACTCCTAACTTAGACCCCGAACTCATCAAGTTCTTATTTAAATTGGGCAGGGATCCTCGGAAAGGCATGGAACGCTCTCTTAAAACATGTCAAGACCGCATGCTTGATATGCTGGGACCATTGTGTCGCTTAATCGATCTAATCGAGGAAAGCTACACCAATGCCTCTCATCCTAATATTGACCTCCTTCGGGGATGGAGCCAAAGAACTCTGATCCTCCTCGGAAACGCTAATGCAGCTCTAAATACCGAGAGAAGGAAGGCAGTCTTATTCAAAATCGACCCTAAATTATGTGACATGGCAGATAAAGAATCCTCTTCTAATCCCAATGGCCTCTTCTTTGGGGAAGATTTGATCAAAAGCCTGGGAAAATATGTCTCCACCTTTACTGCCCTGGACAGAGCACAATCAAACATACAAAGAGTTTTTAACCCTAGTGTTTTTGCAAGGGCCGGCAGAAGGGGTCGCTCTGCCGGCCGTTTCTTCCAAAGACCCTTTTTCAGACAGAGAGGTTCCAGTCGTCAATTCCAAACCAACAATTCATTCTTTCCTCAACGAGGACAATCTTCATGTTTCAGAGGTTTTAGGACCAGAGGAGCCAATCTATCCAGCACCTCAAGTAAGTACACTTCCTCCTCCTCCTTCCTCTTCTATTCAGAGAGTAGGGGGTCGACTAAAACACTTCCTACACGTTTGGAAAGAAATCACTCACGATCCTTGGGTTTTAGAAACTGTTCAAGGATTCAAAATAGATTTCTTGGAATTACCCATTCAAGTCTCAACTCCACAAGTTTTAAACCTGCCTCTAGAACAACACTCCATAGTCGCAGAGGAGATAAATTCTATGCTAACCAAGGGCGCGATCATAGAAGTCCCTTGGGAACAAAAGAACTTTAGGAGCAATATTTTCCTTGTGGAAAAAAAGGATGAAGGGTGGAGACCTGTAATAAATCTAAGAGAATTGAACAAATATCTCATTACAATCATTTCAAGATGGAAGGTATACATCTCCTCAAGGACATGCTCTTAGAAAAAGACTGGCTAGTGAAACTAGATCTAAAAGACGCATACTTCACCATTCCTATGGCCAAAGAATCCCAATCCTTCCTTCAATTTGCATGAAACAACCAACTCTATCAGTTCCAGGCCCTACCCTTCGGCCTATCTTCAGCCCCTTGGTGTTTCACCAAAGTAATGAAAGCGATTACCACGACCCTTCGAGAAAGGGGTGTCCGTCTCATAATCTATCTAGAGAGTACAGGTTTTATTATAAACAAGGAAAAATCCATCCTGATTCCTTCGACATCTCTAGAATTCCTAGGCTTCACGGTCGACACATTAAAATCAATGCTTTTACTCCCCCGAAAGAAGATTTAAAAAATCAGGAAGGAAATCCGTCACGTTCTAAAATTAGATCTCATAACCTTAAGGGAACTAGCCAGACTTCTGGGCCTCCTCTCTTCTTCTATTCAAGCTATCTTCCTGGGCCTTCTATTCTATCGAGCCCTCCAAAGAATCAAGGACAAGGCCCTCCGCTCCGGGCTTTGGTACGGAGACAGAATTCACCTAGACATGAAAGCCAGAGAGGAACTGACTTGGTGGCTAGAGAATCTAGATGTATGGAACGGAAATACCATTTTCGGCACTTCCCCAGACTATGTTCTGGAATCAGATGCGAGCCTTCATGGCTGGGGTGCCTGTTTTCAAAATCAGAACACGGGAGGTTTATGATCTTATTCGGAAAGATTACACCACATAAACTTTCTAGAGCTAACCGCGGGCCTTTACGCCTTAATGAGCTTCAAGCATTCCCTCCAAAGGAGATCAGTCCTACTCAAGATGGACAACATGTCAGCTGTCGCCTATATCAATCGCCTAGGCGGTACCAGATCCCCAGACCTCTCCAACCTTGCCAAGAAACTTTGGCTGTTCTGCCTGGAACACTAAATTTCTCTAAGAGCAGAATATCCTCCCAGTCTAAAAAATGTATATGCGGACTGGAATTCAAGGTTCCTGGTAGATCACCGATTGGAAATTAGATCCCAACGTTTTCAACAGTCTCGCCTATCTCTTGGGTCCCCTAGAAGTAGATCTCTTTACCAGCAGACTCACTTCCCAACTTCCCAGTTACTTCAGCTGTATGCCCGACCCGGGTGCTCTGGCAGTGAACGCCTTTCTCCAAGACTGGAAAAATATTCGGGGATATGCCTTTCCCCCCTTTGCAATGATTCAACGCGTCCTTCAGAAGCTGAGATCAGAACATTCCTCAATAGTCCTAGTGACCCCCTTTTGGCCGTCCCAAGCTTGGTTTCCGATGACCTTGGAACTATCTTACGAAATTCCCTTTCTACTTCCAGCTTCACCAGGCCTCCTAAAAGACATAAACGACTCGGATCACCCACTTCTTATGAACGGGACTTTGAACCTTCTTGCTTGGAAGGTGTCAGGCGATCCAACGAAGTCTTTGGACTTTCGTCACAAGCTTCTTCTCTCCTCCAAGAATCTTGGGCCCCCGGCACACACTATAGATACAACGGCATCTGGAAAAGATGGGTTTGTTGGTGCCTGGAAAGGAATCTGGATTCTGTGGAGGCTCCTATCGTCCACATAGCGAATTTTCTCGTGGAACAGTTCGAAAGAGGTCTCTCATATAGATCAATTAACTGTTATAGGTCTGCCATTTCTGCGGGTCACTCACTCCTTAATGGTAGAACTATCGGTAAAAATCCAATAATCTGCAGAATTATGAAGAGTATCAGACTTACAAGACCCCCGAAACCTAAATACGACACCCTTTGGGGCATTAAGTTACTTCTTGATCTTTTTTGTAAGTGACCCAATAGTAACCTGTTAGATAATAAGACACTATCCATCAAATTAGCTTCTCTCCTTTGCCTAATATCCTGCCGTAGAGTTTCGGATGTTAAAGCACTGGAGATTTCCAACAGGTACTTTTTTTAAAGGTTTAATTGAATAATCGTTTTTACCGAATGACAGCAGGCCTGTCAAGAAATATGAGGCTTAAAAATGCTTTATAATTTTAAAAGGATCGCCATAGCACGTGTTCGTTAAGTGAGCTCCGCAGCTTTTCATGTTAATGAAAGGTAAAGCTGAGGTTTTATGAAGGAGGCTCATACTCGCCATACTTTGCATTGCTGGCTTTCTGTTCCAGAAAACTTGGTGACTATGGTACTTTCGGATGTGAAATGGCAGCCAGAAGCACCAGGCCCTCCTGATGCCCACAATGAAGACTTTTAAGAGCGGTCATTATATAGGTTTAAAGAACCTCTCCGAGCTGTAGCCTTGGGTGATTAGAAAAATAACAACAAAAACGTCTCCAAACCCAGTTATTTAAAATACGGCAATATGTCCATGATATTATTGCAATTGTCCAACAGCACCAATGATTTACATTTGTATTATTCAAGAGTATAAAAATATAGTGGATATATCATTTTTCTTTTTTAGCATATATGTTTATCATTTTCTAAGCATATATAGAAGCAGAAACATATAAAAAATACTTAACACAAAATATGTTAAAGAGCATCACCCACATCACTGTGAAAAATAACATCTTGTACATAAAGCAATTAACAAGACATAGAAAGACTGAACACAGTGTCAAAACAAGTAAACACATACACAATATACAATAAACAGTGATAACAAAGGGAACAAAACAAAACTACATGGGACAATACTCAATATAATCACAATCAATCAAATCATCAATAGTACATATTTCAAAGGAAAATCGCCCACGCGCGTTTCGGAAGTGCCTAGAGGATGGAGAAATCCTTTATCAGAGCACTGTGACTACATGTTGATTAATGGCAGGGGGCATCTGTAGAATGTACCCTATTTCTGATAATGTTGTGCAGGGTACTCAATTCTTAATAAATACAACCAGAGGTCTGCGAGACACAAGGCATAATAAAACACAATAGATTAAAATCAATGCAACGGAGCACAAGGAGTTAGAGCCAAACCAAAGTGAGGTAAAAATAATAATAAATATCACCGATTGTATGAAATCAAAAAAAGATCATGTGAATGAGCATGCTACATCCCGAAGAAAAAAAGAATAGAAAAAATATGAGAATGATCAAACGAGATATAGACCCAGTATTCTGATACCATGGACATGCAAGAGAAAGAAGCCCAGGTGCAAATAAAAACAGTAAGGAAGGCCATCAGTGTATGTTCTTATTAGACAAATGCAGTATTACCAAGGTGGCAGCCATTTATAAATGTGCAACCTGGAATATGGAGACTGGGCAGCAGGGTACTGCCAGGCCCAAGGAAGTCTAACCTCATGAAGATAGATGCGTTGCCACTGGAAAGGGGAGTAGATCCCCAACATCGAAATACATATCAGTTGAACACCTACGGAGTAACACCTCAGGGAAACCTTAAAAAAGATGACCAATTATGGGGCAGTCCCTAACAATGGAGTAACTGACTCTATGTAAAGCAATACCGAAAAAAATAATTAGAAAGAAAGACTATAGGTATAAAGTGAAAAGGAAACTAATATCATCAGTAAGAAAAAAAGAAGTGAAGAATGAACAACATGATGAGCAAAGATGAATGAGGGGACAACAATAAAAACGAGAGGGCATAATATCTCAAAAAGCAGAAAAATAAAATAAAAGGTCACTGGCAAAAGATGGCAACGTAACAGATAATATACCTGCTAGATCAGGTTGGATATACAGGTGAAGAATAACCAACAAGGAGGACAGAATTTAAGGATGACGATAGACCCGAAAAAGAGTGCGACAAAGCTAAGGGTAACGATTAAATTATCGCATTCTCCCATGAGAGGTATTCGTTCAAGCCTGTGTTAACTGTCTGGAGAGTATAAATCCAGAACACTTCTCTTTTTTTTCTAATGCCGTCACTGTTGTTATCCTTCGGGCTACGTACTTTTTCTAAGATGATCCATCTTAGATCTTTCTCAGAGTATGGGTTTTGGTGCCAATGTTCAACCAACGGGGCTCCTACTCGCTTATTTTTTATAGCAGATTTATAGTCGCTAAATATCACTCTGAATTCTCAGCTAGTCTCGCCCACATAACCTTGGTTGCAGGGGCAAAGAATAAGGTAGATGACATTGGTGGTTCTACAATTGGTAATTTCTTTGAAGATACATTTTCTTTTGCACCATTCAAGAACAGCAGAAACGATAGCATGGTTACAAGCATGGCATTTGCTACATTTGTGGGTACCATAGATGAGGTTACTTCCTGTGATTGATCTCTGGGTATATTCTCTCTCTACCTTAAGGGTAGTTTTTACTAGTGAATTGCGGAGGTTCCTATTGCGACGAAACGCAAAAACTGGTCTAGGGAGATAAGTAGACTGCTCACCTGAGTTTAGAATGTGCCACTGAGAGACGATAATCTGGCGGAGTTTGTTATTGAAGTTGGAGTGTCGGGTGACACACACCAGCTTCATATCATCCATCACAGGTTTTCTTTTCCCCTGCACCCTTCTCCATACATATTGAGCTCACTCAGGGACCCTCTAGTCTTCTTTAATGCTTCCCAGCGCCTTGGGTGATTACCATTGATCAAAATACTTTTCCACCCTGTAGGTCTAGGCTCGGTTGCCAGCGCTGTGTTTCATCATTTCAGAGGCTCATGCCTACTGCAGGTCTGCCCATCTCCTACATGAAAGATCTCTGCAGCAGCGTCACGTCCTAGCAAAGAAAACTTACGTAGATGTGAAATTAAGGATGATGTGTATGGCTAACCACTCAAAGAACGCCAAGCAATTACTTCTGATTCTTCTTTACCAATATAGGGGCATATTATCAAGCCAGGCGATAATATTATCACCGCTTTAGCAGCAGAAAACTGTCGCTAAAACTGCGATAATGGGCTTGATAATATGCTCTCTGGAATTCCAATTGAAGCCCATGTTTGATGTGAAGGACATCTAACATGGCATTCAATTGGAATTCCATAGAGCATATTATCAGGCCCATTATCGCCGTTTTAGCGGCAGTTTTCTGCCGCTAAAGCGGCGATCATTTTATCGCCTGGCTTGATAATATGCCCCCAAGTGCGGGAGAGGTTTGAACAAATATCTCTCCCATAGCGCCACCACTTGGAACTGGTGTACCAAGCAAGCTAGATATAAGGAAAGGAGAAGATGATGTCATAATATTAGATAATCGCGTGCGTGGTTTCAGGAGAGCATTGTTCTCAGTGGCTGACAGTATGGCTCAGACTCATCCAGCCTTATGATTCTCTGTACAACTGTGGAAGGATTTGTGCATTGTGAAGAAAACAGGACAGCAAGGAACACGCTTGTCAAGCAGAGTGTTGACATCATGAGCATTGCATGTGTGGAAGACTGAAAAGCGTGGTTACTTTTCTGTTGGTTGCATTCTGTCTTTTCAGAGGTGGAATTGGTTACTAGGGGCCATATGTAGGAAGCCCAATACCGGTCGGTAACGGCTGATTTTCGGTAAATATCCCGTTACCGACCGGTATTCAGGCTTTTGGTATGTAGGGGGCACATTTCAGGATTCGGTAATTTACCGAATCGGTAAAATTACCGAATCGGTAATTTTACCGATTCGGTAAATACCGAATCCTGAAATGAGATGTAGGGGGAGTGTGTGGTTGTTGTGGGGATTCGTTATTTACCACCAACTAAAAGTTGGTGGTAAATGACGAATGGCTGGAAAAATGCATTTTTTTGCACTTTGAAGTGTGCAATGTGGCAGACAGGGCATGTATGTGTGCCACATGTGCACATATGCAGGAATCAGGGGTGCAACAGGGTGTCACTGTGACACCCTGCCATCCTTGATTGTGCTCCCCCATTACCGAATCGGTATTTACCGATTCGGTAATGGTAACTGGCTTCCCATTGATTCCTATGGGCCTCCTGGCCCATAGGAATCAATGGGAAGCCAGTTACCATTACCGAATCGGTAAATACCAATTCTAAATTACCGACCCATTCCGAATCGGTAAATATTACCGATGGATTACCTACATATCATTTACCACTTCATAAATACCGAATCGGTAAAATTCGGTATTTATGAAGTGGTAAATGTTAGGCTACCTACATATGGCCCTAGGTGTGGTACCGGTGTAAAGGAGTTCGGGCACATGCTTGCATTAGACCAATCTCTCTTAATATTGGTGGGCTCTTCTGAACCTTTTAAATCAACACAAGGCAGGATATCCCTGCCACGCCACTTTTTCTCATCTCACCAGGCAAATTAGTCATAAAGTGACAAAAATGGAAAACTATATAGAAAGACATCATCACTTCTGCAATGTCTTGGCTCCAAAGATCAGGGGATGTATGACCAGTTACCTGAGCTAGGCAATGAGACTGTGGTAGGGATCAATGAGAACAACATATGCATTAAATAGGGTGCCTAGACGGATGAGTCCACGGAAAGTTACGTCTTTGGTTATAGCAAATTGGCACCCTCATGCACATTTGTGGACCAACTGTGGGGGAAAGGATTAGAGATCAACTTATGTTGGAGAATAGTAATTATTATTATTATTATTATTAATAATAACAATAATAATAATAATAATAATAATAATAATAATAAATGGATTGGATGGTTTCCTTTCATTTAAAGGGAAGGGTTTGCCACAGATTAGGATATGCTCCATTCCAATCCTCCTTTATGTAGATGATGCAGAACTCATTGCTAGAACTGCAAATTGGCTGCAAATGTTGCTGGATTCTTTTATTTCCTTTATGCAGGATTTGGATTTAAAAATTAACTATTTAAAATCATTTATCATGATTAGTGGCCATAAAAACACAAAGTCTAAGTCTGTCTTATTTGATAGGATGTTCTGTGATGAAGTTTAATTATTTTAACTACTTTTCCATTCAAGACTGCACAGTGCACAGTGCTGGAGGGGGCACCCTGGAGCTCGGGGTTGCAAGGGCTCTCGTTACGCCACTGTGCAGAGATAGAATTGAACTACTTAGAGGATGCTATGAGTATTTCTTCTCTGTTGCTATGGATTAAGATCTGGCATACGCCTGAAGCAGGCCTCTTGAGGTTAATACTAAGGGAGTGTACAGTTATAGATAACGGATAAAATCCGATGGCCCTTTAACACAAAACTGAGTTTTTTTATGTTAGGAGTTTCTGAGTTCTTTTCCAAACTAGAATCTTTTGATCTATCCGCCAAAGAGTGAGTTAAATCTTTGTTTTTTAGGTCGAGCCTGGGCAGCGCATGTGCTGCTCTGCGAGGCATGCTGTATTCAGGTATGGACTTAAAGCTCCGCTAACTCTCTGCCCATATTTTTCACTGGCTTATGTCATTGTCCTTTGTAAACTGTGGCTTTTCTTTGGTCAATAGGCTTAGTAGTCCCTCCTTAGTACCGCCTTGTCTCATTTTGTAACCTCCCATCAGGACACCCCCTGTTACATGTGTTGTTGTTTAGTAGGCTTTAATTACAGCCTCCAAGCACTATTGATTAAATGGTCAAATCCTACATGCTGTTGCAGGCAGGACACACTCTCCCCAACACTTTATGTTTTTTTCCTAGCACGCCACGCCGACACAGTGCTGGACGTTTGCAGCCCGAACCTGCCTGCATGTTTTATTTTTACTTCCTATTCGGTTTTTGGTTTACAAGCACCCCACACGTGAATGTCGGCCACGCCCCTTTCTTTAGACACGGCTCGACTAAAGATAGGTGCGCGGCCACTTTTAAATTAAAACCGCAGCATGGGACACTTTTACAAAAAAAAAGCATTTGTTTGTCAACCTGACAAACAGATGCTTTTTTTTGTAAAAGCGCTCTATACCATGCTTTCACTTTAATGGCGGCCGCACCCCCTCCTTTAGATGAGCCTGCCTAAAGAAAGGGGCGTGGCAGCCATTAATGTGAAAGCACGGCATGGGGCATTTTTCCAAAACAAGCATTTGCAATGTTATAGGCCTCGTATTTGAGAGAGTTTAAGCTATTGGCAATGTCGTTTGCAATGCCAATAGCTCAAACTCTCATAAATGCGAGACCTATTGTCTTGCAAATGCTTATTAATTATCGTTGTGTAGAGAGTGATGCTAATGTGCAAACAAAGCAGGCGTTTGTAGCGTATTCTGAATTTATTACAACACTAAGAATGGACCCATATCTTTTATTAATGCATGATATCCAGTATAGACTCTATCTTACGTGTTTATGGTTAAGCACATTGCACTTTTTGGTAGCCTTCCCAACCCAGGAGTCCAGATTTCTGGCACTTCTAAACTGTGCATGTAATAATCATTCTCTTCACCTCCCATTGGGCGACAATGATTCCTCTCTCCTGCCCTCCATTTTGCTCCCTGCTGCACGAATCCTGTGTTCTCCTGGCATTTCTAGGATACAGAGGCTTTAGATACTGGGGTATGGCTGTTTCAGGACTAAATAGGTTTAATACCCATCACAGATTCTAGGAAGTGTACATTGATTTATTTATTGTTTGTGACTGACCGGTCGTCACTCATCCAGCGGTGACAGAACTCACTGAGACCCGCCTTATGTGGTGAAAAAGTTGCATGCTAATCATCCAATCATTCTACCATTTCATCATCACCAACAAGTCACAAGCTCATCTATCAAGAGTTCTTTGTTTCTGCAACTATTGAGGATGTGGGTATGCTCCCATCTGTCATGCTGACAATGTGTGCCCCCTTTTCTTCAAGTGCTTTTCATATGATGTCTCACAAATCTATGAGAGGAACAACAGGAGAGGAAGGGAACAAAAACAGGGAACACTCCTATTCCCCTCAAATAAATCAGACAATCAACAGAGGAGTGTGTCAGTATAGTAACAGAATGAAAGCGCATGCTAGTAATTGCAGTAAGATTATTACTTTTTTTTTTTAAAACCATTCTTTTTTTATAAAAGCCCTCACTCACCAACCTGGTTGGTGACATGCTTCATCATTGGGCCACACCAGGAGTGGCCGAATGCCACCCTAGTGTGCTTCGATGCCAGTTTACTGCGGAGCTGGTAAAAAAACGTGTAAGGTGAAAGTGAATTTAGTGAGATTTAAAAATGCCCAATTGTGTCAAAAAAGGACCTTTATTAATTTTGCCAATCAGAGATGAATAAAATAATTATTGTGTGGGATAACGAACTGGGATTACAAGTTCATATATTATCCCTAAAGGTGCGGTCAACATGTTTCTGCCTCCATAAATATTTATCAGGCTTTCATCAGGACCAGGGATGTGTAGTGTGAAGAACCCAGCGGTATGGGCACGCTAAGGCCCACCCTGACCACGGGTTCGTAAGTGTTAAAAATTTCAAAAAACACTTGGAAAAGATTCCATCAGTTATAGAGAGGAACCGAGTTTATTCTAATCAAAAAAAGGTAGTGACAAACAAAGACGTACAACATTAAGAAACATAAAAGACAAACAAGTTATGCGTCAGTATGCATCTAAAGAATGTCACAGATAGTGGACATGCATACATGCTCATTCCGGGTGCACTTATAGTAATAGTAACAAGAACGCTGGTGTTGCTATCTGTGGACTAGTGCTAGGATAAAAAGGACTGCCAAAGGGGTCCTATTATAAGAAACAAGGGAGCGATCCATCTCTAATTAGGGGGGATGCAGATGCCCAAATAACTTTATGCACTAGCCGGTGAACTAGGCCGTCATATAAGTGGCCAACCGTCACCAATGCTAATGGGCAAAACGAGATTACATGAGGAAACGCTATTTTCTTACAAAAGGTGCAAAGGTTCAGTGCACCATGGGTCACGTGAGGGGGGTGGTGGCAAAATGGCACACCCTAAACAAGAGGAAAAAGAAACAAAGAAATAACAAGAAGACTTAAATTAAGTCAGGGACTCGATTTCCCAAGAAAAGGTACTTAGCTGTAGGTTGAGGGGGAACTCACGCCAACAAAGCCAGGCACCCGTTATGGACAGTGTTTCACTCCGCAGAATTCCGTGGAGTTACAGAAAAACCCAGCGAGATTCAGCAGCATTCCGCCAACAGGTGGAACATATGCAGCTTGTGCTGCAATTTAGCACTGGTAGCATGAACAGTGCTTAAAATCAGCATAAGCTGAACCATGTGTTGCGGATGAGCACACCGCCATTTGAGTTAATTTTGCCTCAGCTTGAGTAGAAAATCTACCCGAGTGGCAGCAAATCTACTTGAAAGGCAGCCCTCTTAGATCCACGGAGCTCCATGGCTGTCTGAGGCAGGTACCGAGAAGGGTCCTAGACCTTGATGAAGTAAGTGGGAACATCCTAAGGAGGGTATGCTTTAACACTGCCTCTCCACTCCGCTGCTGGCATTCTGTCACAGCCAAGCATGCGGGTAAATTTTAAATCGCTTTTGTCTCCTCTTTTAATTTTTGTCACATAGAGTGTGACTACAGGTCGGGCCCCCACATGGAACTCATGGGCACTTTCCGGATATTGTCTGAGTAAGATACTTTCGCTTTTCCTTTTTAAGTTACACGATGCACCACGTTATGCGCATCTTGATTACCACTCGGTACCGCATAAATTACCAGGCATCTATTATAACTAATTACGCCACACCCTGTCCTCACTGTGCCTTAAGAGCACGAACACTCCGCTCCTGAAACAACTATACCAGTATGTTAAATGTTTCTCTGTATGTTTGTTTGTCTTTTCCTTCCCCACAGGAAAGCGCTACTAGAGGAAATTCTCCTCTACTACATATCACACCTTAGTGTGTGTGTCACATATATGGTCTTTTAATAACATGTTTTTAGACCACTCACCTTGCACTATAGGTCCTGAAGAAAGCCATACCACTAAGAGAGCATGGCTGAAACATGTTGACTGACTAGGATATTGGAGTTACCTTAAGATCTCCTTCAATATCCGACTCTCGTTTTCATTAACTGCCAAGGGCCCACTCATTAAAATAGTAATTTTTTATCCCAGGGACCCTTAGGACTGCTTTCTTAACATTCACTCACTTCCTTTCACTGCACTCTCAAGGCACAATACCAGCTCCGCTGTATCCAGGCATCATAGCACTCCCAAGGTGCACTCAGTGCCTTGGGTGGGGCCCGATGATGAAGCATGTCACCAACTAGGTTGGTGAGTGAGGGCCTTACTATAAACATAATGTGTTTGCTTTCCAAAACAAACATACGCTCGGAGCACCCACTCCAGAGCTAGTTCTCTTTGATAAAAACATATATACCAGGGGAAGTGAACTGGCTCCAGTACCTTTCCTCCCTCTCCTTTTGATTCTTATTATTAGCCCTCTTACTGTGACAATGGCGAACGTCGGTGACCCCCAGCATTAGAATATCATGCTAGGGGACGCCAAAACTCACTTGTGCTTTCCAGCTTGAATATTCTGGAGCCTTGCTGGAAAAGAATTTCACCACGTGGCAAACTCCGTGTTGAAGAATAATGCGAAATAGCTAAATTTCCACCAATTCCATGGGTGAAACAGAATATTTCACCCACCTGTAGTCTCCACCTTTCAGATTAGGCTGGGCACAGTTGATCAGAGGCTTGATAATGTGGAGTCTTCCTATGATGCATTACCCGACTGGGGAAGGGATATCAACTTCCTGTGAAGCAAGTTACAGACTTAGAGGATAGGTCACGGTGTAACAATTTTCATGTCTATGGTATGCAGGAGGAAGAAGAGAAGGGAGATTTGGTGCTCTTTCTATGAGATATGCTCCCGAAACCTCTTGTTCTCAAACTCTTGGAGCCCTTGGAGTTTCAGAGAGCCACCACATCTATTTCACTATTCAGCAAGACTCCCCATGACCAATTATTTCTGTACTCTTTGTCATCAAGATACTGGAACCATACTATCCGCTGGTCTTTGAGGGAAACCTCATTTCTTTCTCTGCAGATTATTCTTCAGTCACCAGTGTGAAGCGTAAGGAATTTCTAGCACTCAGGTCATGACTTTGATGCTGGGACCTCAAATTTGGCCTCCTGGATCCTGCATGTCTGCTGGTCACTATGGATGGTATGACCAAAGAAGTTTTTGAACTGGATGATATGGTGACCTTTCTGGATATATTGAACAAATCTGATATGGATAGTTCTGCCTGCGGATCTCTCATGACTATTATTCCAATGTGGGCCATCTACTCCTCTGAGGCCTCTACAGCATCAGCACAAGTATCAAAGGTTGCTGCCTTGGTCACACACAGAGTTGAACCAAGCAGGTCTTCTACAGCTTATTAATTCCCTTAAAGGACACGGACAGAGACAAATCTTGATTACCACTTAAGTTGACACCGATGAATAGCACATCTAAAAGACAAGATGAATGACTGGACCTTGTTAATCGTAGCACATCTGAAAGAGAAGATGAATGACTGGACCTTGTTAATCAAAGGTGGAGACTTAGGAAGCAATGACTGTGTTTTTTACTTTGGGTTGCCATCTGGTAAGATCTCCTATCCTGTCCCACATGGAGGATGCAGGTAGGCATCTTCTCTTTTTCAGTTTGGAGGGTCAGTGATGATGGTTGCACTTATCTCATATGTAAAATCATTGGGTGGATGTCTCCCTTAGTCATTTATTTCATGGACATCACTTTTACATTAAACTGCATCAATAAGTGCCCACCAACCTTCCTCTCATCTTACATTGCATTCCATTCGTCCTGTTCCTTGTGGGCTGTGTTCCTGCTGCAAACTCACCGGATAGGAAATAATCTCTCCCCTCACATGTAGCCAGGGGTTTTATGTTCCATTAGGATTAGGACCGGGGTACAGGTTGGTGCTGTCTTAGTGGTCCCGGATTTAGCTCACGACAGAAAAGTTTTTTTTCCCTTGTCCTTGTATCGTTTTTCTTTTCCTTCCCTTTTACCTCCTCTCATCCGGAACCTCTATATACAGGTGGGCATTCATCACATCACTAGGGTATTCTGAATCTGTACAGACGACAACAGGGCTCCTCTTTTTGGGATGATCTACTAGGTATTCTCCTCCTGCTTATTCCTCCTATCGTTTGGGGGCTCCGTAGGACCCCTGTTATTACTCACTGACTACATTTGTATGATGTCCAAGCTATTATTGTTACCCACTTGGAATGTTAATGGTTTATCACATTACATCCAATGCAAGAAGATCCCTCATTACCTAAACACAAAACACTTAGCTATTACTCCCATCTAAGAATCCCACCTTTTCCAGAGGAGTTGCTTAAGCTTAAACGAGATTGGGAGGTAGTGTGGTGAGCAGCAGAACTGTGCGGGAGAATGGTGTGGTGCCTCCCTCCAATAGAGCATCCAAAAAGTGTGGGGTGGCTATCATCATTGGGAGGAGACCTCCCTGAAGGGTGCTTTAGACCTGGGGAGATGACAAGGGTAGATGGGTTTTTACCAAACTATACATCATGGATAGGATGATGATAGCTGCCTCTGTTTAAGCCCGTAATGCGGACAAGAAACATTATTTGCCCTACTTCTCCATGCTCTTAACCTCATTTTGGCGCATGCCTATACTTATGGATGGGGACTGGAATCTATCTCTGGATCCTATTTGGACCATATCGTTGACCCGATTGTCATAGATGGCCTAGCTCTTCTGAAGGACATACCATCAGAGCATGCTCTGCCTGATGTATGGTGTCTCCTTCATCCTTCGACTAAAGCCTTTACCTTATTCTCCTGCCCAGTCACAAATTGACTACTTTCTGTTGCAGCAATGGCTGCTTCCAGATGTGATGCAATGTGATATTCTGGAGGATGGCTGTTCAGACCATGATCCTGTTTGATTTGATCTTTGATCTTGTTTTTCTTTGCACTGCGCCCATCACTCTAATAAAACAGTGCTTTATATCTGATGGATTTTAGTAGATCCTGTAATTAGCATCGAAAAAACATCCCTGAGCTCCTCCCTCACAGTGAGGGGGTTGTAGCCCTTGGCTACACTAAGGTGCCGATTCCGATCCTGTAAAACCCGGGTACGAACCGTCGTACAGAGCGTTTTCTCCGTCCGACTCGTACCCGGGAAAACCACCTTACAAACCCGCAAGTACGATTCGTACAGAAATACCATTTCCGTACGAGTCGTACAAAACACCGACCGGCTAAAATATACCCACAATTCCGATCCGGGACAACGCGTACGTGACGTCCGGACGGAGTTAGGCAGCGTTTTACGAACCAGCAAGTACGATTCGTGCCTACGTCACTCCGCACGTAGCATTTTTTACGGGAGCCAAAAACTGCCGGGAAATTGAGGACGACGCGAGGAAGGAGCACCTGTACGTGACGGACAGCCATGGACCCCATCCTACGTGTCATCTCGGCCCTCATAGCCTACGACCTGGGTACGGACCGTACCACCATTCTTGGGGTGACGTAGGGGTACGCGTGGTGCGACCCGTACCCACGCTCTGAAGGCCTGGGTACGGGCCATACCCCTACGTCAACCCAAGAATGGTGGTACGGCCCGTACCCAGGCCTGAAGAGCGTGGGTACGGGTCGCACCACGCGTACCCCTACGTCACCCCAAGAATGGTGGTACGGCCCGTACCCAGGCCTGAAGAGCGTGGGTACGGGTCGCACCACGCGTACCCCTACGTCACCCCAAGAATGGTGGTGCGGCCCATACCCAGGCCTGAAGAGCGTGGGTACGGGTCGCACCATGCGTACCCCTACGTCATCCCAAGAATGGTGGTACGGCCCGTACCCAGGCCTGAAGAGCGTGGGTACGGGCCGTACCACCATTTTTGGGGGGTGCCGTGGGGGTACGGCCCGTACCCAGGCCTACAGAACGTGGGTACGGGCCGTACCACCATTGTTGGGGTGACATTGGGGTAGGCGTGGTACGACCCGTACCCACGCTCTTAAGGCCTGGGTACGGGCGGTACCCCTACGTCACCCCAACAATGGTGGTACGGCCCATACACACGTTCTGTAGGCCTGGGTATGGGTCGTACCCCCAATGTTGGGGTGACGTAGGGGTAGGCGTGGTACGACCCGTACCCACGCTCTGAAGGCCTGAGTACGGGCCGTACCCCTATGGCACCCCAACATTTGGGGTACGGCCCGTACCCAGGCCTTCAGAGCATGTGGGCGGGTGGGTGGGTGTCGTGCTACGATCCACATCAGTGGACAGAGACATAGGGATGGGTGCCTATCACTCCCAGCAGTGCCCAGACATATGAGGGGTGGGTGCCTATCACTCCCAGCAGTGCCCAGACATATGAGGGGTGCGTGCCTATTACTCCCAGCAGTGCCCAGACATATGAGGGGTGGGTGCAGAGGACCCCCAGCAGTGCCCAGACATATGAGGGGTGGGTGCAGAGGACTCCCAGCAGTGCCCAGACATATGAGGGGTGTGTGCCTATCACTCCCAGCAGTGCCCAGACATATGAGGGGTGGGTGCCTATCACTCCCAGCAGTGCCCAGACATATGAGGGGTGGGTGCAGAGGTCACCCAGCAGTGCCCAGACATATGAGGGGTGGGTGCCTATCACTCCCAGCAGTGCCTAGACATATGAGGGGTGGGTGCAGAGGACTCCCAGCAGTGCCCAGACATATGAGGGGTACGTGCCTATCACTCCCAGCAGTGCCCAGACATATGAGGGGTGGGTGCAGAGGACCCCCAGCAGTGCCCAGACATATGAGGGGTGGGTGCAGAGGACCCCCAGCAGTGCCCAGACATATGAGGGGTGGGTGCAGAGGACTCCCAGCAGTGCCCAGACATATGAGGGGTGTGTGCCTATCACTCCCAGCAGTGCCCAGACATATGAGGGGTGGGTGCCTATCACTCCCAGCAGTGCCCAGACATATGAGGGGTGGATGCCTATCACTCCCAGCAGTGCCCAGACATATGAGGGGTGGGTGCAGAGGACCCCCGCAGTGCCCAGACATATGAGGGGTGGGTGCCTATCACTCCCAGCAGTGCCCAGACATATGAGGGGTGGGTGCCTATCACTCCCAGCAGTGCCCAGACATATGAGGGGTGGGTGCCTATCACTCCCAGCAGTGCCCAGACATATGAGGGGTGGGTGCAGAGGACCCCCAGCAGTGCCCAGACATATGAGAGGTGTGTGCCTATCACTCCCAGCAGTGCCCAGACATATGAGGGGTGGGTGCAGAGGACTCCCAGCAGTGCCCAGACATATGAGGGGTGGGTGCCTATCACTCCCAGCAGTGCCCAGACATATGAGGGGTGGGTGCAGAGGACTCCCAGCAGTGCCCAGACAAATGAGGGGTTGGTGCAGAGGCCTCCCAGCAGTGGACAGAGACATGGGGGTGTGTATATCATCCTCCCATTAGCAAAACTCCATGGGTGCATGAAGGCATCCACAATGTGCGACTATGTTGATAGTGCCATGACAACACATCACTGACAGCAGTGTCCCACTCCCATGAGGATGGATGTCCTTCCCACACTGCATGACACACCACATGTGGGTGTGATGACAAATTACACATGCATACCCACCCCTGGCGGTGGCAGCACAATACAAACACTGAGATCATGCAACAAGACTGTATCCTCATGTGAAACCCCACTAAACTAAGAGAGCCTAAGGGAACACACACTGTCACCCACATTCCAGGACTGATAGGAATGCACAGGTGCTGGGGCAGCCAACAAGTTGTTGCCTCCCATGGAAGGAAAAGGGTGGAGTACCCACAGATACAATGCCCACAATTGTCAGTCAGGTGCCCAAATACCCTGCAGAACAAGTAACACATGTGTGCTAGGCTGGGAGTACACACATGCATAGTGCGGAAAAGGGACCATGTCCACATGAAGCCATGGCAACATACTCCATACACAAGTACAGTGACTACCAAGGATGGCACAGACGATGCAGGCGGAGACATTGCTGAGCAGGCATGGGCAAAGTTGAAGGGATGCCTCACATAGCAAGGAAATGTAGACACAGGTCAGCACAACAATTGGGACACACCCTGCAGGGAAGAAGTCAGGTGTAGGGGTGGGCGGAATTTGCGAAAGTGACTTTCGCAAATTATCGCGAAAATGTTAAAAATTTCCGCAAACACGCGGAAATATCGCGTAGATGCGGAAGTTTTTTTCCCGCCCGTTCGCGGTATTTTCTGCGTGGTCGCGGCTCGCCAACTTACCCATGCGGTTGCTCGCCGGCGCGGCCATCTTGTTTTCACTCTTCTCGCGGTGCATGATCGCGAGAAGAAAGACGTGATCGTGCGACCAATGACATTACTGCGGGCGCGAACTGTCGTGAGACAGCGCACATGGCTACCAACAATCCAACATCTCGTGGAGAACGGGACCGGATCGGGAAAACTTGTCGGCGAAAGCGGGGATTCAGGTAAGGCGATCGCGCGCGCTCGAGAATGTATTATTTTACAGCACGAGCAAGAAACAAATTATCGCTAAGCTGCGGAATGCGGAAATTTTGACATTTTCGCGCTCTCCGCGGAACGCAAAAATGTCAAATTATCGCAATTTCCCCGAGCGGAACGGAAATTTAGCCCAGGCCTAGTCAGGTGCCACAGAGGAAGGAACACTCCTTGGGACAATGTCACCATACAGTAAGAGCTTACATGACCAAAGATTATTTGCAGAGACCTTGTGATGGCACGCAGATACCAGGGTCCTCCTCATGAGCAGCACACTACTACATTTCCCAGACACCTAACACATTATCACCACCCCAACTCAGGGAGCAGCAGCACCAACAGCAATACCAGAAAAGCATTTGTGTGCAAATGAAAAACAAAATGCTTTATTCAGCATAAAAAAAGATTGGATTTGAAATGTACACTATATACAAGGCCCAAAGGCCAGTCCATATGCGAATTCCGGGGGGGGGGGGACACATTGGGACGCGTCTCCCTTAGCTTGCCTGCCTAGGTCAGAGTTCCTTTCCATCCACAGGGGGGGGGCATCATGTGGGGGGGAAGGACCAGGCACCGCAGGGACAGGAGGGGCAAGGGTAGGTGTTGTGGGTGCAGGGACGGACGACTCCACCACAGGGGGTGGGGCAGCGCCAAAGGTGGTGGTTAGGATGGCGCTGCACACGGTTGCAAGGTCTGCCAGCGTCTCCCCTGCACCCGAAGGAACCACAGGCCCCAAGGAGGGGGGGGGGTCAGAGGGATGGGTTGCAGCGCTACTGGGGGAGGGTGTGGACAGGAGGGGACTCAACTCCCCTGCCTGGGGACTTCCTCGACCGCTTGCGGGGTGGTGTCACACTGGGGCTGAGGGACAGACTGGCCATGAAGGACTCTTTGTCCGACTGTTGGGCAGGGGAGCTAAGGGGAGTGGTTTTGGAGCAAGTGGGTCGTGAGGACTGCGGACTCCCACTGAGGCTGCGTGGCTGCCGTTTGCCCCCCGACCCAGTGGGTGTGCCTACTTCCCCCTGTGTGCGCTTGGCCTTCCCTGTTGGTGTGCTGCCTGTGTCTGGTGGGGTGCGTGCATGGGGATGTCTGGGTGTGCTTGGGACAGGCATGGGAGTGGGAAGTGTGGATGGTGCAGGGGTAGGGGGGACAGAGCGCTGCAGGAGACCCACTGCTGCCGTCAGTGACGAGTCCATGGACCTCAGCAACATCCGTTGGTCAGACATCTCTGCTTACATGCCCTCCATGTACGACACCATCTGTGTCAGCAGTCTGGTGTGGCCATGGAGGACATTAAGCAGCGATGTCTGACCAACCTGCAACTGCCGCAGGATGTCCACAGACTCGGCATTGACGGCAGCAGGGGAGACAGGGGCAGGGGGTGTGGTGCCTGGCATGAAGGAGACATGTGGTCGCCTAGCACGGACAGAAGGGACCCGAGCAAGTGGGAGGGCGGTGATGGGAATGGAGGGGGCGGCGAGAGATGTACTGCTGCTTTCAGCTGTGGGAGCAGCCTCTGCCCCCTCTGGGAGCTCAGCCTCGGACCCGTCAGCGTCATAGTCGGTGTTGGGACTGGACAGGTCCTCCGCCTGACTCCCCTCGCCCTCCGTGCCACTTGCTGCGCCAGACTCCCCAGCACTGGTGGCACCGGTGCTGGATCCCTCCTCCACGTCCGTGCCGGTGTCTCCCTCGGTGTCTCCCGACGATGCTGTGGGCAAGGTGAAGAGACAGGAAATAATCAGACACCTGTATACAAATGACACATGAGTCCAAACTACATAGGTCACAGTGCATAGCATGAAAAGCATCATGAGTAACATCTACAATACTACGCACATATGTAGGCCCTGCACTACACAGTTGGTTGACCCACCATGCCACTTTGAAACAATGGAGAGCATGACACAACAGCAAAGAACTTGATATCGAATTATATAGAGAAGCTAGTGTCTGTGGACAGTCGAGCACAGCATCTGGACCACACACCGTTACCAAAAATGGATGAGCAGGAACCATGTCTTTTAACTTTTGACACATGCTGCAAAGCACAAACATTAAACCCTGCACAACATGACTGGGTCAATACTTGTTGAGTGTCTTTTCCGACTATCATCACACACAGGCCAGACCTGGCAAGGAGACATAAGCTTTGGACATGTAGGCCTTGCCCGCACAAACCCCCCCCCTACCTGAGACAATGTGATTGAGACAGAGGAAGGACTTACACCTCTTAATCAGGGATCACAAAAGTGGGCTCCATTAAATCCTAATTGCACTCTAACTACCCCTCGTGGGGCTGACCACACATATTATTGACAAACAACCATCATCAGATAGTTGTATACAGACACACAGGCACTGGCCAGTGTGAGGATGCACAAGCCACATTGGGTTACCCTGTACAGTGTACACATGTAGCACACTTTACGTAAATACAAATGAGGCCAGGGTACAATGCCACAGAGGCCAACCTATGCTGAAGACACTGAGAATGTCCACAGTGTTGGATGACACACATGATTCCTAGGAAAAGGTGTCTCAGGGGACTGTAGTGGCCACACTGCTCCATGGTCCTGGATAGATCTGACTGCAACAGGAGCAACCGTCCCCACACTATGGATATCTCCCCCTCATGCACATCATGTCTGAGGCCACAACATCGGTCATGCATGCTGCAAGGCAGTTCATTTTAAGCCTCACACTCCTATGTTGAGACTCTGCATCAGTGCCAACAATCATGGACCCCCAAATGACTGAACTGGACAGGGCACAGGCAAGGTCCCAACACATGTCACAGACCACCCCCACACATGATGCTGCAAGCATTGGGCACTTGTATTAACTGCCAGCCTAGATTACCTTGTGCAAGAGTGACTACACACAGACCAGGGAACACATGTCAAGGAGGGGAAGGGAGGAAGAACAGGACCGGTTGACTTTGGGGAACAGGATATGCACTGCACATATAAACCCTGGCAGTGTATCCAGGCGACTGAGCACTTCCAAAAGCTGGTGACACACAACAAACACACATGTACCTACCCCCTTCCTGCTGCTGCTTCTCCTGTAACCGCCTATCCATGTCAGGGAAGACCACCGCCAGGACACGCTTCATTTGGTGGGTCAGGCGCCGGCGCCCGCGGTTCTTGCCCTCTGGTGAGTCCCCCAGCAGGACCCGGGCGATCCTCCTGGTCCAGCACCGGATATCCTGCCAGCGTTTCCTCACCTGGGCCAGGCGCCGACTGCGACCCTCCACCGACCTCACGGCCCTGACGGCCCGCTTCCAAATCTCCCCCTTGGCGTAGGCGGCTACCTGTGAGGATGACAAAGTGAGACAACATCAATACACCTGCTCCATGTAACAGAGACACACATTAGAACAATTGGGCTTGTTTGAACAGGGCATAGTATGCAGCCAACTCATTGCACCTTTGTCATAGGGACATTATCCTCTGGGGAAGGCCAAATGCACTACGTGGCATTTAAAGTACACAGGTGGCATGAGGGGGGCGACAGAATCAATGATCATGGCTCACACTGTGCATCACAAGCAACACCAGGATTATGGAGAGCACCTCAAAGCAGTCACATGCCCCTGGCCACTGACGCAACCTCAGCGGAGTACACAGACACACACAGGCACAGGACAATCACCTGCCATTGGCAACTGCGGGTACAAACATCACTCTGCACATGTGCCACTTGACTGGGGGGAGTCACAGGTGTGGGGCTAGCTCAGCACGTCAGACACACAGCACGGCTCCATGCTCACATCAGATGGGTAGGGCATATGCATTCTCCATGCAGCTGGGGTGCAAGACTCCACATAGACACTCACCCACATGACAGGGGACTTACACACACACCAATGTCCAGGGGCCGTACACATCATTTGGACACTATCACCACAGGTACACTCAACTCACACACATCTGTGGGTACAGTCACCTGTCACACTGGGGGGGGACCACAGAATCACATCAGGACTATGGAAACAACATTCCCAAGAGGATTAGCCAGGCTGAATGTGGCATGCACCATGCAGTGATTGTCACAGTAAGCACAATGCAAGTGAGGAGTGCAGATATGAACCACATCAGGCTCTGCATGGGAGACATAAGGCTTTCCCCCCCCCTGGGACCCACCATGAACAACATTGCATGTCTGTCACACCTGGACACAATGCCAGAAGTGACAGACACAAAAAAGGGGCACAGTCACAGCTAGTGGAGTCAGCACTCACCTGCTCCCCTGGTCTCCCATACAGGCAGGGGTACTGTGGGAGGATGACATCCAGCAACGCCTCATTCTCCTCTTGGGTGAAAGGCTGGGCCCTCTCCACAGACCTGGACATGGTGCCAGAGGAATCACGAGCAGCAGCAGTGGTGTGGAATGAAAGGTTGTGCAGGCAAGTGCTCTCTCATGGGTCCTGGCTGCCTTATATCTCCCTTGCTGGCCTGTTTCATTTACAGGAGTACAGAGTGATTGGTCAATCTCATTTGCATCCTACGTTTCCTCCAATCCCTTTAAACCTATCCCAGTGAGGACCTTTGCATGGTTCAAAATTTGAGCATGATGTCAAGTCAACAACCACATTGCAACATAGTATATTGTCTCCAACCGACTTTTGCTGGCCTTCTGATGAAAAACTTTTGAACTGGAAACTCGGTCTCCATGACAACCAGCATGCATTTAGGCCCTTATACTTGTCCCTCATGGGTCCCCTATGTAATTTCACTATCCACACACAGGTACGGTACGTTCCACACGTACCCCTAGGGCACCACTACTCCAGTGATACGGTCCGTACACACGTGTGTAGGGCCCGTATCACTTTGGTAGTGTTGCCGTAGGCGTACGCCATTGTGATACGGGCCGTACACGCGTGTGTAGGGCCCGTATCTCTATGGCGTACGCCTACGCCAACACTACCCTAGTGCTACGGGCCGTACCTGCGCGGGTACGGCCCGTAGCACTATGGTAGTGTTGCCGTAGGCGTACGCCATTGTGATACGGGCCGTACACGTGTGTGTAGGGCCCGTATCTCTATGGCGTATGCCTACGCCAACACTACCCTAGTGCTACGGGCCGTACCCACGTGTGTAGGGCCCGTAGCACTATGGTAGTGTTGCCGTAGGCGTACGCCATAGAGATACGGCTCGTACCCGCGTATGTACGGCCCGTATCTCTATGGCGTACGCCTACGTCAACACTACCCTAGTGCTATGGGCCGTACCCGCGTGTGTAGGGCCCGTAGCACTATGGTAGTGTTGCCGTAGGCATACGCCATAGTGCTACGGGCCGTACATACGCGGGTACGAGCCGTATCTCTATGGCGTATGCCTACGCAAACACTACCATGGGGATAGGACCAGTGTGTACACGTACGTGTGTACGGTCCTTGCACACACGCGTACTCCTACCCAAACCCCATATTGTGATACGACCGTACACATGCCCTAAGAGCGTGTGTACAGTGCGTTTCACAGCTTACACTGGTGATAGGAGGCGCACAGGAAAGGAATGGAGGTGTATGACTCGCACAAGGATGGACATCAAGTCATTGTCAGTGCAGTGCATCATGTGTAGGGCCTAGGTGTGTCAGGCAGTGAGCTGGCACATGTCTCCTTATGTTTTAACCCAATAGTTGTGTGATGACCTGTGTACACATGTCATGTGTGATGGAGCACCATGTGGCGCACTTCCCCTTCACACCTTTTACATGTGTGCATTTATTTCAAACTTGTCAAGCACTGCATCACTGGCATGGCACAGTCCCCAACACCCGCAAATGTCCCCTGATGCCAGGTACATGGATGATGACACCTGACATCTCACTACCAGCGTGCCACGATGTGACTATGTCATGTGTGTATCATGTGTTCCCATGATCTTGCTGTTGGTGTTCCGTCAACAGCATCTGCTGTAGCTGCATCCAACATGTGTCTGTGTGTAGATGTCCATGTCACACTATTACGCACACCAGGACACATGTGGAATAACACGTGACGTGTGTCTGTATGCATCTAACAGGGACTTGCGAGCTTAGGACATATCTGCGTAGTCTCAATGTCTGTGTGATCATATTTGACATGTACCCCTTCATGGCAAGGTGTGTGGTCTGTCCTTTTTCCATGACATGTGACCTGTGCATCTAGCTTGCCGGCAGCTGTCTGTATGAGATGACATCCTTCAAATGCACATATGTGGATGTATGTCACTCCTGTAATGTGTCTGGCTGTTCACTCACACTGGCCCACAGCTACTTTCATGGCATGTCATGTAGACCTTGACAATCCATGTTTGTAGCTGGCTCTTGGTAGGAGTATCACCTGGCTGGCATACGTGTGCAGGATGTATTGCACAGACCAGACTCTGTATGTGGCATATGTGCATTAGCTGCTGAACATGTGCTCAGTTCATTGACATTGGTGTCGTAATGTACTCAATCTTCGTTATTCCTTCCAATTTTCTGCAGGGCACCGCCTCTCCCCCAACCAATGCCAGACTTGGCTGCCATGAGGGAATGTGACTGCATACGCCGCTACCGATTCCCCCAGCGGTTAATTGTGGACCAGACAAACAGGCTGGCACCACACCTCCAACCGCGACACAGTTATCCGACTGCGCTGACCCCCAAGATGAAGGTGATGGCAGCCCTACATTTCTTTGCCACCGGTACGTTTCAATTGACCATAGCTGATGTGGGCGGCATGTCTCAGACCATGTTCAGCCGTGTCCTGCATGATGTTTTAGAAGCCATGTTGGAGCACCTGGATGAATTCATCCATTTTCCAACTCATGAGCAGTAGACAGGTATCAAGGGTGAGTTCTATGCCCTGGGAGGGATGCCCCATGTAATTGGGTCCATTGATGGGACACATGTGGCTTTGGTACCACCACAGGCACAGGAGGTAGCCTTCCGTAACCTTAAACATTACCACTCCATTAATGCCCTTGTGGTGTGTCTTGCTAACATGGTGATTTCCCATGTCTGTGCACGTTTTCCAGGGTCAGCACACAATGCCTACATCATGAGGCGTAGCAGGGTGCCAGAAATGATGCTGCAGCTGCACAACGAATGAGCATGTCTTGTTGGTGAGTAGACTCTGTTTGTCCAGTAGTCTGCGGTATCTTAGTATGTGACGGCATCTCCTGACCCACTTCGTTACATGATGTGTCCATGTAGGGGACTCTGGCTATCCCAACATGCCATGGCTGGTGACGCCTCTCCGCAACCCCAGAACAGCTGCAGATCACCGTTACAACCACGACCATGGGCAGACCAGGCGAGTGATTGAGAGGACGTTTGGCCTCCTGAAGAGCCGATTCCGGTGCCTCCACAAGACCGGCGGGTCCCTCCCATATGCACCGGTGAAGGTCTGCAAAATCTCACAACATGGCAGTGGAGAAAGCTGTGCCACTCATCCTGGATCCCGATGAGCAGGAACATCCACCCGTGGAGGATGACGGCCTTGGTCACGAGGCAAGTGAGGAGGAGGAGGAGGAGGACATCCGGAGTCAGCTCATACGCAACTTCTTCTCATAATGGTGAGTCCCTGGGTCTGAGTGTGTACGCTTTGAGCCTTGTGTGGCATGTGTTGCAATGTGTGTGTCCAGCTGACTGTATGCTAAGTGACTTTGAGGTGTGTGCTGATGTGTCACTCGAGTGCTGATGTCATTCCACACATTTTAGCTGACACACTCAATTGACAACTGGCATGGTGTCAACGTTATTCATGTAGAGTACATGACCATGCATGCGGATGACTATGTTTTTCCTGACTTCTTGTGTGTCTCTCATCCCCAGGTAGTTGCGCATGCTGTCTGCTCGTGGCATCGTTGTGCTCCTGCTATTCCTCATGAGTAATGCAACGTGTGCTGAATCAGCGTTACATGCACAGACATGGTGAACATTCTCCTTTGGGTAAGGATTGCAGCAAGGCTTTTTGGGTGTGGTAGTTGTTTGTAATGTGTGGGCACTGCTCCTGTGCAGGTTATGTTACTATGCATACATGTCGACTCACCATGGGGCACATGACATGTGGCATGACTCACATGAATTGATAGTCACACTTCGTGACAGTCATCTGTTATGGGATTGTGGTTTGTGATGAAGGCATCAATGTGTGTACAACTTCCCTCTGAAACATACGGGAGGCTACGGGTGGACATATTGCGGGACATCCCCATATGATGCTCAATGGGGAATTGCAGCCTCTCCGTGTGCAGCAGGGGATGTTTGGCTCAACCCCTTCACTTGTGTGCCAGTACAATGGATTTACAGCATCTGTGGTGCAAAGGGGGTGTCCGGTGTAGGTCCCACATGTTAATCCAATAGACCTGTGAGTCTGTTGATATTGATGCTTTTGCATAGGTGTGAGCCAATAAAGGTGTTCCTCAGCCTCCAAGGTGCCTCATCTCTGTCAATGCAGGTCTCTTGCCACTGTGCATGCGGCATCTCTGGCATGGTTGTCAAGGATTGTGCATATGAGTCTATGTGTAGATTAGCAACCTGCATGCTGTTCTTCATGTATTTGATTCTCTATTGTGCATGATGTCCATGGCTGTGTATGTGTTTTGGCATGTTAGTCCCCCCCACGGGCCATCAACACCTTCTGGGGTGTGTTTCCTGTGCGCAGCTCGGCCTTCAGTTTCATGATCCGGTGTCAGTCATCTTTGGTGATTGTGCATCCTTTGTCTCTGGGTGTGCCATTGCAAACCGGTAACTCCTTCCTTGACATACACCTGTTGCAGTAGTCCTTTCTGACATCCTAGTCTTTGTGTGGATATTGTGGCATAATTCCCAGGACATGCCGCCTGCTGTTGCAGCCACTGCATCAGGGGCACATGTAGTTTCCAGATGTGGCAACACACACACATCAAAGGTGCTCCTCTCTTCCTCCCTCAACACATTCATTTGGCTGTCTTCGGCTTGTCTCTGCCACAGTTGCGGCCATGTGGTACCAAAGGCTGGACTGTCTGCACATGCAACGTGCACATTGCATGATCCTCAGGTCCTTGCATGACCCACATCACACTACAGTGTGATGTTGCAGCCACCCTCCAAGCAAGGTCCATCCACAAATCTCCCGCCTGCTCTCAGGCATGCACTGAGCGCACGCACAACACCTTTGCATGATGAGTGTGCAACTCGGACTGCCCACACAGCGCTGCCACGCCTTCCAGGACCTGTCACACCCACCAGGTCATGTCCCTCCTTCTCCCCACCGGATCTGTACCCCTGCAAGGCCATGGGAGTGGGACTCAAGGCTTCTGCATGTAGTATGCTTTCGTCGTGAGGCACATGGCACAGGTATCATCTTTCAGCGTGTCAATCTACAATGTGTCCAGGACCCCCCTATCCACCATCACATGCGCACACGACCTCATCATCAACTCGTATGCCATTGACAGCCAGGCGCTCCTCACCCTCAGCAAGGACGCAGACATTTCCAGTTCCAATATTCAAGATTGCATGGTATCCATAGATGAATGGCAGAACAGCAGCCACCTGAGGCTGGACTTGTATAGGACTGAGGTCAACATCTGAGGATTGTCCCCTTACAGCTGGCTCAACTGCTTATGTCCCACCCACAGAAGCCCCGCACAGGCACCCAGTGTCCATGCACACAAGATGTTGTGCATCATGGATTGCTTGCTCTAATTTGCCATGGTAATCACCAGCATCTGTACCTCACACTGCAACACCCTCAGCATTATGCACATGATCCCCGGATAGATCCACTCCAAGGTAAGACGGACCATCCCCCAGGTCCTCGACAACATCCGTGTCAAATACTGCCCTGCCCTCTACGGAGCAGCCACATCCAAAATCCAGGGACACTTGTCCACATCCAGGCTGCATCTGCACATCTCAGCGTCAACATCCCGTGCCCCAGCCACATCACCGTCCAGCAGAGATAGCTGCAATGGATCACTGTGTGCTGCAGGATGACCTTCAGACTCCTCATCCACACTCAGGAGGCAGGCCACAACCCTGACCCAAAACCAACCTCGTACCACTGTCATCCGAGACCCCGTAGTGCCATCTCTGTGCATCCAACCTTGACCTGGCCACCATTCTTCTGATCCACCGTACTCCTGCATGCAGGACATAGTTCTCCCACCTGGGAACACATACCTGGGACTCCCTCCCCGGGAACCTCCAAATGAGGCATGACCTCTACGCCTTAATGTTACTCTTCCAAATAGGTGTTTCCTCACAGTTTCCCTAGCACCCCCTCAGCAGCTTGAGGCCATCACAGGTGAGTATTGTGCTCCATGTCTGCATTGAATGATACATTGTGACCCATGTTTATCCTGTACCAGACTCCGATCCCAGGGTATGGATGTGTGGAGTAAGTTCAACGCTCAGGCATAGTTTGACATTTATACACACATATGTTGGTGAATAATGCCAAATGACAGCAACATCTCATGACAAAATTAAGTATTTAATCCTCCTCCTCCTCTTCCCTCCCTGTGGCTGGTGCTGGTCTTCGCCTGGTGTCACAGGGAGGGTTGCCCATGTTGTCGGCAATCCAACGGAGTGAACGGCTCATGTCCGTTTGCACCGCCAGGAGCTCAGCCAGTCTTGCCTCCATCCGTCCTTGGTGTTGTTGTTGACTTGCATGTTGCTCGGCCTGCAGGTTCTTAATCTCGTTGAGGGTCCCCTTGATGTCTGTGAGGCTCGACACAACCTGGCTGATGCCCCTGGTGTCACGCCGGTATGTGTCCAGGATGTGGCGCATGTGTGCCATACCGGTTCCCTCAGCTGGCTGGTCAGGTTCTCGCCTCCGCCTGCCTCCACTCCCCACCACCCCTGCCCACACGAGCCTGGCCTGCCATTGTGGGCACATCGGGTCTACGGGACCCCTGAGGGATGGCATTAGCGTGGTCGTCTGCCTCTTCCTGGGTGCCCGGAGAACCTTGTCCCTCCTGGTCAGACTGGCTGTGTTGTTTGGTGCGAGCAGGGCTCCTGGGTGTCTCCTGGGATGTGGCAGGAATGGGGGTGGGGGTTGGCACAGATGTACCTGACGCAGGTGCTGCAGGGGCTTGGGCACCAGAGGGGCCAGGTTGGTCGGGGTCATCCACGGAGTGGTGAGAGTCGTCGCTGCCGGTGGGATCATCTTCACGCTGAGCCTGGGACTGTGATTGTTCCCCCCCATTGTTGGGGGGAGGTCGATGATGTTGCCCTGTTTGTGAGAGAGAGACAATGTTAATGCTGTTTCATGCCACATCCATGTTTCATACATATTCAAGTAGTCACAGTTCCTCCAGGTGGTTGGATGTGCCTAGCATTCCTCTCAATGTACACTTGGGGATGGGTATGTTGCGGGGGACAGATTGGTATGTGCTCCTGAGTGTTTGCCAGTAGATTTTTGGCTGGGATGCTTTTTTGGCTATGGATTGGTCTTGTTGTGTCACATGTCCATTGTGAGAGTGGGTAAATCCGTTGCCTGCCCCGGGGGTGTGTGCTTGTGTGAGGGGGGTGTGTGTGACCAGGCCTGCTGTTGTGTGTAGTGTGATTTGTCATTCGGTCTCCCAGGTGAATTGTCTGTCCCCTCATGGTGCATGCTGGCATGACAGTGTGTGTGAGTTCCTGTGCTGGGTATGTGAGCTAGTGGAGTTGTTGTTTGAGTGTACAGTGGTCACAGGAGGGCCTTGTGCTGCCTACAGCAGGGCCAAGTGTCAGCTACCTTGTCATTACTTTGCCAGTCCCTGTGCATTGGGCATGGTGCATGGGTATGTACCTAGGCCATATGGGATGTGGGCATTCGTGTCTGGTTCTGAGTTGCACAATGTGTTGTGTGAGCCCCACCCTCCCAGCATCCCGGACATCCAGTCTTGGGTTTGTGTTTGGTGTGGCCTGGGACATGGCATTGCCTTTATTTGTGAATGGGGCATGGAGACGTTAGTGGCATGAGCGTGGTTTTTAGGGTGTGGTTGTGTGCGGTGAGGGCTTGGGGGTAGGTGAGTGCATTTGTTGTAGTTGGGGTTTGGATGCCATTCCCCCCATGTTACGTGAGTTGTTTGTGTACTCACCAGGCTCTGCGACTCCTTCGACTCCGTGTACTCCCACCGGCGGAAGTGTGGCCATCACCTTCTCCTCCCAGGGATGGTAATGTACGGGTCTGCGGGGCAGCCCGCCTCCAGTGATGTTACTCTGGGCGTATTCCTCGTTCATTTTCCTCTTGACTGCCCTGCGCAGATCGTACCGCCTGGTCCTTCGGATGGGCGCAGCAGCATTCACCTTATCGACGATCCTCTGCCACAGGCTGGTTTTTTGGTTATGCTGGTCCGTCTGACCAATGTTCCAAACAGCTGTGGCTCGACTCTGATGACTTCGTTGACAAGGAGCTCCAGTTCCGCCGTTGTGAACTTTGGATTCTTGTCAGTGGGCATGGTGTGGGTTGTGGGTGTGGATGGTTGTAGGTGTGTGGGTGTAAATGTGACGGTGTGTGTGTGAAGGTGAAGAGGGGGTGTTTGTGAAGGAGGTTGTGTGAAGGTGTGTAAGTGAAGGTGTAGTTAAGGTGTGAGTAAGGTGCAGTTGTTTGTCTGTGGTGTCTGTGAGCAGTGGGTCTGTTGCAATGGCTCATGGGTTGTGTGTGTGGGCCCTTTTTATTGGTCCATTTGTGGGTGTGGCTGTGTTTGAATTTGTGGTGGGTGTGTTATAAGAGGTGGTTGTGATTTGGTCCTCTGTTTGCCTGTTTGGATGTGACAGGTCAGTCATAGAGATGTATTTTGTCATGTTGACGTGTTTTGTGGTGTTGTGCGAGTCGAATTGACCCTCCTTGTGCTGTTTTACAGTGTCCTGGTTCTGTACAAGTCTTTTTCGCGTAGGTACGGTCCGTACATACGCGATGCTGGTGAGGGTGCTGGGGTACGGTGTTGGGGTACGGTGCGTACAGGTGCGGGGCTGTGCTACGGTGTTGGGGTGCAGCGCGTACAGGTGCGGGCTGTGCTACGGTGTTGGGGTACGGTGCGTACAGGTACGGGGCTGGGCTACGGTGTTGGGGTACAGTGCGTACAGGTGCGGGGCTGTGCTACGGTGTTGGGGTGCGCCGCGTACAGGTGCGGGCTGTGCTACGGTGTTGGGGTGCTGTGCGTACAGGTGCGGGCTGTGCTACGGTGTTGGGGTGCAGCACGTACAGGTGCGGGCTGTGCTACGGTGTTGGGGTGTGGCGCGTACAGGTGAGGGCTGTGCTACGGTGCGTACAGGTACGGGGCTGGGCTACGGTGTTGGGGTACGGTGCGTACGGGTGCGGGGCTGTGCTACGGTGTTGGGGTACGATGCGTACAGGTACGGGGCTGGGCTACGGTGTTGGGGTACGGTGCGTACAGGTGCAGGACTGTGCTACGGTGGTGGGGTGCGGCGTGTACAGGTGCGGGCTGTGCTACGGTGTTGGGGTGTGGCGCGTACAGGTGCGGGCTGTGCTACGGTGTTGGGGTGCGGCGCGTACAGGTGCGGGCTGTGCTACGGTGTTGGGGTACGGTGCGTACAGGTATGGGGCTGGGCTACAGTGTTGGGGTACGGTGCGTACAGGTGCGGGGCTGTGCTACAGTGTTGGGGTACGGTGCGGAGGGGGGTATGGTGCTGACATACGGGGGTACGGTGCTGACATGTGCGGGGTGAGGGGGGCTGTACGACTCGTATTCGGGCACAAGTTTACCCGTGTACATGTAGGCTACAGCGTTCGCTTTGTACGGGGCGTTTTACATGCGGTTGTGTATTCGGACGGGCGGTACGGATCGTACTTGCAAGCTCGGACTTCTGTTTTACGATTTGCACGTAAAAATGTCCGGCTCCCTATCGGACACTTTTCCCGACGCTATTCGGACGTAAAAATTTACGGCTCCCTCTCGGACCATTTTCCCAACGCAATTCGTATGTATTTTTCACGTATGAATCGTACTTCGCAGTTTGTATGGTACTTGTACGATTCGTACGTAAAAAAATACGGATACGATTCGGACGGTAAATTTTTTTAACGGATCGGAATCGGCACCTAGGTGTTGCAGCCAAGAGGTGAAATTCCAGATGATGAAGCATGCCACTTCGGTGGGTGATGGGATTCCGTCCTTGTTAAAGGATTCCCCCATGCATGACTGAGAGCCTTTGCTTGTGCTCTATGTTCCTAGTGCTTTTTTAAATGTCAGACCCGGGGATAATTGGTTGTTTTGCAATAGTTTTGTTGGGGAATTTATCCGTGCCGGTCTTAAAATGTTTCCCTTGGACCCTCTATCCTCGGTTTTGTATACCTTTCTCAGAGTTTTGTGCGATGCACTCACATATAGATTACATCCTAGAACCACACCACTGCATCTTGCCTCTTTTACAGCAGAGGATCGGAGATATCTGGAAGGTACCTTCACAGAGGATGATGTGGCCGAAGCCATGTCAGGCTTGCCAACCTGTAAATTGCCTGGGGAGGATGGTTACCCTTACGAATTTTTAAAGACTGGTAGACCACTTCTGGTTCCGCTTTTGACTAAAGCAGTTCAGGAAGCTAATGTGATCTGATCTTTGGGGCCTATTTCCAACAAAGCTGCTATTACATTCCTTCTTAAAGAACATATGTATCCCCTGGACTGTGCAAGCTACCTTCTGACTTCGCTGATCAATGTTGACTTGAAAATCATGGCGAAGATCCGGGCTAACCGGTTGCGAAAGATCATCCCACAATGTATTTATAAGCCTCAGGTGGACTTTATCACTTGCAGGTGGTCTTTCAACCATCTTCGGACATTGGCACACGTTCTTTAGCATTTGAGGTAAGACATGGTAGACAAACTGGCCCTTTCTTTGGATGCTAAAAAAGCTGACTAAGATGGGCCTAGGCGAGGATTTCATAATGATGGTCAAACTCAGTAACAAGCATCTCAAAGCAGATGTCAACTGCAGCATTTCTTGGTCATTTATGTTCCAAATGTATCATGGCACACGACAAGAATACCTGCTGCCCCCTCTTCTTTTACACTTGGCCCTGGAGCCACTGTCTACAGTGATACAAATTTCCCTGGCAGAGGACGGCATTTGTTTGGGAGATGGTGAAGTCAAGGTGAAGGTGATATTCTCCTCCTAATATTTAACCTGGAGTCCTCTATCTCAGCTGTAATGTATACTATTGGTAGGCTTTCCCAGCTGTCCTGCTATAAAGCCAACTGGACTAAATGTCAGGTTGTTTATATGTCTAAGGTCCCTAATGGTCTTACCTACTTGGGTATTTGCATCAGCAGAGGGCTTACAAGTATAGTGGAGGACAATTTGCTTTTGCTAGCGGAAAGATCCAAACATGATTTCTTTTAATTGAAAAATGTGAACCTCTTACAGTGAGAGAGAGTGCAAACGATCAAGATGGTGGTAGCCCCTCAATACAACTATTTAGTAGTGATGTTGCACCATTGGATATCCCTGTCTCACCTTCAGAGAATAGAGGCAGCTATCAGATCATACATCTGGAGTGGGAGAAGAACCAGACTACGTGCATCCAGATACTATGGCGGAAGGCCTTCACCTACCAAATATGGAATTGCATAGTCTGGCCATTCATCTTTCTCAGTTGTCCCTATACTTGTTTGACCCAAGGGAAAACCCTGTGTAGGTACATATCGAACACCACATTCTGGGCTGTTCCGGTATCTACCTGGCAGTTTATTTCTCCTCCTCACACTGTGCCAGGGCACAGAACCCTATTCTCAGAAGTACTAAACTAGCATGGGGTGCTACCCATAGACCCTGGTGGTAACCTCGTTCCTTCATCGGAGAGGCAGCCCAGCCGTGACTAAAATTGGGGGTAGCACTTTGCATGGTCAGACTGTGCTTACTTGAGGCGCTTTAAACTTTTTATAAAAATAGTTTAAAATCTGTTTTACATATTTTGTGGGGGCAACATTGTGGGGACACAGCATGCAGCACTTTATTTCATGGCTCACCTGATCTTCTTGGCCATTGTTCCTCCACTCCTCAGTCTGCGCCAGGTTTGCCATTTGTGCAGTGGGAATTGGGATGCATCATTGTGCCAATTTCAGTGAGCCCTGACGGCCGCCATCTTGAATGGCTCGTGACACAGCTGAATGGCATTTCTACGCTCTCACAGATACAAGGGCAGCCTGCCCCCTGGCGCACCAAAGGCAAGCCCATCTCTGCCCATCCTTGCCCGAATGATACCAGGGACCAAGTACCAGGGACACTGCTCGTTTCAAGAAAGACAGAAAGGTTTTTTCACCAGACCAACCCTGATCTTCTGTACTGGAACCAAGCTAACATTAAGGAAGTAACCTACATGAACAGATGGACTCTGTATCTTCATTTACAACACAACTAAGGGCACTGTGCCAGCCTCCCTAAATCCATGCTGTACATCGATCACACCCTGACTCACAGAGACAGCTGCAAACATTGCGATTTTTCGCGTAAATCCAAGGACTACACCACAGGCGCTGTTCACATTAAGAGCATCTGCATCAAGGAGGTCGAGAGAATGAATGCTTTGTCAAGGGGCTGCTCGGCCAGAAGCTGTTTTCACTTCTTTAGTATAAACTGCAGCTCTCTGGCTAGCCATCAACAACACATCCATGATTTCCTGGTAGACATGGCCCAGATGCCCTCTTCGCAACAGAATCATTGTTGCATGAGGCATCTCTGCCAGAAGTCAGCGCCGCACTTCCACATAACTATTCCATCCTCAGAAGGGATTGTCAAGCCGAGATAGGAGGTGGCATAGCTATTGTCTATAAAGACATTTTTCAGTGCAAAATAGAGGAGGCACATTTTCTGGTTTGTGAAGCCCTACTCTTTTTCACTTGACCTCACACCCAAATTCAAGATCCCTGGCGCCCAAATTTACCAGCCCCCCGGTTATGACAGAATTAATGCTCTACGATCCCCAATGCAATTTCCCCTTTCATACTTAGAAGCACCAATTTTACTTTACTTGGAGGCCTAAATGTGTACTTTAAATGTCACCTGCACACTTAGTCAACTGCTTATAGAGTACGTGGGTGCTCTGAACCTTGACCTAATGTCTTCCTTCACTCATAAAACAGGTCATTTGCTAGACCCCATTTTTTCTAGCATTATAGGCCTCACCACGGACTCACCCATTCCATTCCTTTGGGTGAGCCATTTTGCCGTGCCCTTCTTTATACCTGTTAATTCCTCACCCACTCCAGCGGCAGGCAGGCCCAAAGTTATGGCCAGCAACTTGGCTAAATTTGACACCTCTGCCCTCAATACATGCCTGTTGAATACTCTACCTCAGCTAGCACAGAAGTTCGACCTAGATCAACCTACGATCAATAACTAGCTTCTAGACTCTTTAGATATAACTCTACCAGACAAATCTAAATCCTTGTCCATGCAACATCCCTGTGGCTCCTAGTTTGATAAGTTCTTACTGACAGAAAAGAAACTCTGCGAGCTATTAGAAAGGGCTTGGAGGAAGCTATATAGTGTAAACTCAAAAACAAAATGCTAAATGGCTCTGAGTCAGTACCACATGCACTGCAAAAAACGGCAGAGCCTTGTTCCATTCAGAAAAAATCTCTCAAGCACAAATCTGCACCAAAGCACTTTTTAAAGTGGTCCAAGACCCGTCAGACCCTAGTAATACTGCTCCACCCCCCTTACTGTCACAAGCTCAATGCGAGGATCTTGCTGACTTTTTTATTAAGTTGGTGATAGATATTCAGCTTACCCTGGCTACAACTGAGAATGACAATACCTTGCCAGGAAGTAAAGTCTAAGCTCTAACTCTACTACATCTTCCACCAGGGAAGAACATTCCTTGGCGACAGGCTACTTGCCTGCAAGAATCCTGTCTCTGCTCCCCTTCTGCTGCTGTCTCTGCTCCTCCTTTGTCTCTGGACCTACTGCAGTCAATCAAATTGGGCTCGCCGTTAGTTCCTTCACCCCCAGCCAAACTGAGCACATTCAGCCCGCACCTTACGACATGACAGAGATGCCTGACTTAGACTCCCATACCCACTGCTGGTTGGCCACTTCTCTGGCTATTTCAAGATATGTATTCCTTGCCACCGGTGCCAGCCCATGACTCCTACAGTGTGTGAGTGACTGATAAAAGTTACAAAGAGTAACATTACGTGAGTGTACTAACTGTACACTAAATGACAAACTTGAGTCTTTTGATACTGGGTTGCGTTTTCTCTTCTTTGTGGGAGGGTATCCCTAGCCCCCACCTCTAAATCCCTGCTAACCCATTGACGACTTTCTTCCCCATATTCATCAGGCCACTATTATAGTACTCTTTTGCAGGCCTCTGGGTTTCTAGAATGCAGAAGACCAGATCTGCCTTCCCTTTTCTCCTATTTTTTTGGCATCTTCAACTTAGGATGCTTTCTTAGACAACCCCCATTACTTTGATAGGCATCATGAGTTCCATCTTGCAGGGCCTGGCAGGTGTTCCCTTGCTGCAATACCGGACCTTCATAGAGAGGTTAGGGGCAAGATATTACATATAAGGATATACCCCTCCCTCCAATTTTGCCTAACTTTCTTTTCTCTGGCGGGCAGTGTCATTTCCTTCTCGCCTGGCTTGACAGTCCCACATAAGATCTACATATTTGAGGAAATATGTCTTCCCCCTTCATTTGCCATATTTTGTAATATGCCATGTCCCGGTGCTGATCATTTTGGGTGTTTATACCTTGATATTACAAGCAGAATGCTGTACATAGCTATTGTAATTTTTAGGTCCTGGGTGTCATAAAATTACCATTATCACTATAGTACCCAATTACCATTCTCTCCTATGTTCTCGTTCTTTCTCCCTGCTTCACCTGACCCGTTTTTCCATGGTGGTAGTATGACAATGAGTTCTTGTGTAATATTCACACTTATTTTTAGGTCCGGATCGGCAAAGTGGGCAGTCAGGCACTGGGCGTTGGGCTGGTTTCTCAGTGCCCTCTGTGAGCTGTTCTTTTTCTTTCTCAGCCCACAGAGGGTACTTGACAGGGAGAGAAAAGCACCTTCACTGGGGGGGCCAGGTGATGTGGCCATTGGTCCAGCTGCAGCTGTGGCGTCTCCTTGAAACCCCCTCTCCTGCCAGGATATCGCCCTGTGCCAATATTGAGCTGGAGAGGGGGCACGGAGTGCGATATTCAGCCTCCCTGGGGACCAGGTGTTGGCCTACCTTTGAGCCATTCTTACTTTGGACCCCTGGGGCTGATGAAGCTCAGAAACAGTGTCTTTCTCTGACACCTTCCCCATTAGCCATCACATTCATGCCATTGTTATATGCTTTGGACTCACTGGGGGGAGAGGGGGCAGATGATGCTGTGGCCATTGGGCTATCTTCACTTTAGCCCCCACCCCCATGGATGGCCCAGCAGCTGTGTCAGATTTCTTAATCTCTTTCCCTGCCAGGCCATTGCCCTGAAGCAATGGAGGGCTGAGGTGGGCATGAGTAATAGAAGGGGCCATTCTGGGGGCCAGGTGTTGCTTGGGCTGTAGGCTATCGTCACTTTGGCCCCAATGTCTTTCACAGGATCGATCCCCTCCCACATTCAAGCCGTGATGGAGGGTGCATGTGCAGAGGCCACACAGAAAGTGGCATGAAGGTTAAAGTTGCTGAGATGGGGAATCAGATTCCAGTCCAGACGTCTGCTCAACATCCTGTGATTCTGGGCATGTCACTTCATCTCCCAGGGACTTAAATAAAAAATCTGATCTTGTGTAATGTAACTGGTGCACCCGAACAGCGCTCCAATAGCCTTCACCATGGACCAAGATCACACTATATATAAAACTGTGAAAAGGAAGAAGGACAATAAAAAAATAACCATCTAATCGTGCTTTATGATTCTGCAAAGGGAGTATGATAATTAAAGAGGATGCTTTATATAAACACGTCCTTATTTTTAACACAGCTTTTCTGCCTTTGTTTGGTTTAACTATCAGTCACACATCATTTAGGCAGCTTCAGAGCACATTTTAAAGTGATTTTCTTTATGTTAACTATTCAAAGCACAAACTGAAGAAAAAATGCTGGACTTGGATGAATATTTTCATTTAGTACTGACCAGGACATGAAAATACTGGCCATACCAGTAACAAACCATCCAAGAGGCAAAACTAGCTAGATCAGGTGTTGTGGCCATTTCACCTCACCCACCTGTATTTAATGTATCATTTTTAGAGAGGTACATGTTAAGTGTTCAAGTGAACACTGATGCAACATTTTCAGTTAATTCCCTTAAGGGCCTTACTGTCTGCATTTTCTATGTTGTGGAGGCTGCGCTCTGACTCATTCTGTGCACCATTCTACTTCTATGCTATTTTTGTTATTCAGGGAAAGCTAGGCCTGCACTAGGATAACACCATTTTATTGTGTTCATATTTTCCAGTGCATCCCTCTTCACCCTGAAATGGGAGAGCTTGTTGGGTGGAAGTTTGTGGCTTTCTTTTTCCTCCCCAGCAGAAAGGGACATTAAATTCTCCCATCTCACATCTATATGGCCACACCCCTCCCTCGCTGCCTGCATGAGTGGTAGAACAGCAGGCTTATGGGTTTCTCTCTCAGTGCTCTGACCACATTTCCTCAGTCAGCCAGTAAGACACACTTTCTGCATTGAAGTTGGGTGAGAATGTATAAATTTCCTTCCCGCCTCCTAAATTACCACGCCCACGCTAGCCAGGTGAGGGACATAAAAGATGGGCAGCTTGCATCAGACAACTTCAAGTTGGACTCTACAGGGCCCACCACCGGGAGGATCTTATCTAGAAGTCGCTGAAGGAGGTCAAAGTAAAGACCTGCCAAGCCCAGCCCATCCCTCAGTTGTAAAGGAGATCTGCTTCAACAGGTTTCTGCTTCAGCCTACTTCTTCATCTCTTTAGGCCCCAACTTTTTCCTGCCCTTCCCATGAGGAAGGAATCCATGCTTAGGCCTTCAGTGGCCCAGTCCAACTCTTGAGGTTTAGGCAAAAGGCAGTCCCGGCCCGCCCATAAAGAACTACTGTGTTCACCCAGCCTTTTCTTTTCAGTTACTCTCATGAGCCAGAAGCACCACAAGGCCAAACTCCAACTCAAGAGGGCCATCTATTCCTATTTGCACCCCACTCTCCACAGGGCTGTACAAAGCAGGATGAGTAAAGGAGTACTCCAAGCCACATCTCGTACTCAACAATGAGGGTCCCTCCGCATCCAGAAAATCATGCACTAGGCTCAGTGCAGTAGGTCTGCCACCAAGCTTTTCTGACCTACAACATCCAGCACCAAGCCGCCCAGAAATCCTAGGGCCTGATTCACAGAACTAACTGAAGACAAAATCCTAAACTTACTACCATTTTGGTATTCACAGAAGGCACTTACTCATTTTGGTATTCACAGGAGGCACTTACTCACTTTGGTATTCACAGAAGGCACTTACCCATTGATGAGTAAGTGCCTTCTGTGAATACCAAAATTAGTAAGTGCCTACTGTGAATACCAAAATTAGTAAATGGTAGTAAGTTTATGATTTTGTCTTAAGTTATTTCTGTGAATCGGGCCTGCAGTGTGTTGGTAACCTATCCCTTCCTATGAAGCAAGAAGGAATAGGTAGGAACCTCTATGGAATTTTCTGACCAATTCGTGGCACAATTAAACTGAGTCATTTGTGTGCCATTCCAATTCTAGCTCTATTTTAAGTGCCTTGTACAAAATGCAGACAAGGGACTTATTTCTCCATATGCCAGGAATATTATTCAGTAACGTTTGGTTAATTTTTGGCTGTAGTTTGAAGGTCATTATGACTAGACTCTGTTTTAGGCCCTAGGCCGGAATGTGCCAACAAATGTGTGTGTTGATTTCAGGATATGTTTAAGCCTTTGTGTTAATGTACTTTCTGAAAAAGAGAACTGTTTGAACCTCATTCTAAACTAGGCCCTTTTCGAGGCCTAAGCAAAATTTGCAAACTGGACGCTTGCATGCTGAGGTTACATGTCCTTTTTGCTGATTTCTATGTTTTTGATGGTTATTGCCGTCCATAAAGAAGCTTTTCTGCATGATAATTTCCTCGGGTCTGTTTGCTGGTCTGTTTAAGGGCTTAGGCCCTGTTATGACCAAACATGTGGCTCTATACTGCCTGCAAGAGGAGAGTCATTTGGTGTGTGCAAAACCTTTTCTGTTTGATTGTGTTCTGTTATCAAGCATGTGGTCTACAGAATGTGATTCAGATTTGGTGCTACAGAATGGACCAGATTTACAAAAGGCCTCTGCACTCGTGGAGGAGGCCCCTCAGTGGTGGCAGAGGCCCCACACTCGTGGCGGGTCCTCTGTACCACAGTTACCCATTATGGCGGTCCTGCCATGAGTGTTGTGCCTCCGCCATGAGTGCGGGCCCCCCGCCACAACTGAGGGGTCTTTGCCACAAGTGCAGAGGCTCTTTGTGAATCAGCCCCCATGTGTCTTACACATGGAGGGGCTTGTGAAGGATTGTGAGGGATTGTTAAACAGAAGGAATATATAAACCAATATCACTAGTTGTCTGCTGCCCACTTTAATTATGATTCTGAGAAAAGAGAGTGTTTATTGACTTTTCTGAATTCTGTGTGGCATTTGGTCCATATTCTATTTACAAAAGAAGGTTCACTTTGTAGATTGGTATGTGTTTTCCTATGACCATAAAGTATTAACTATATCTCTTTCACTCATTATCTACCTACCTCTTTTAATCTTTCTACAGCCATGCATCTTTTCTTCTGGTTACCTGATCTTTCCATCTTTACCTGATGTCTCTCCCTATCACATCTATCACTACATAATTTCTAGTTCTACTTCACCTCTCTCATTATACTGTCTTTTTATCTCTCTGTTCACCTCCTTTTTTCCCCAGCCCTCCAGTTGCTACTTCCCAGCAGAACTAGGGATCACTATCTAACCAGAGTAGTGCATACAAAGAAAGAGGGTAAGAGTGATAAGGCGGGGAAGAGCTATAAGGAGGAAATGATTAGATTTCTCCCAATGGAATGGTGAAAATCCACATAACAGAGCTTTGATTTTCATTGTTGTTTTCAGAATGGCATTAGTAAACATAACTAAAGCTGCAATTGCAAACACAATGACCATATGGTTTACATTGATGTTATGTGCTAGATCACTAAACATCAATCAAATCACCCTTACCTTACCACTAAATATGCGAGGATTAGGCTGATTACACACAGAAATCCACGTAAACTCTTGTTGTTGCAATTCTATGTACACAATTTACCGAAGCAATATTTTTGGAGCATTGTTCCGGATTGTATTATGTTACCGCATTTGCTAGAACATGGGTACCCACAAAAAGTTCCCAGGGGCCACAAAGTTTGGCTTGTGATGCAACTGAGGGCCGCATTGATACCAGCAGGATAAAGGTCCAGGTTGGTGATAAGGTGGGTGTAAGGGAAGTGAGGAATATACATCTACTGTCTGAATTACACAATGTGAAACCAAAAATTTAGGATTAATCCCGACTTCTCCACTTATTCAAATTGTTTTATCCTAGGCAATTGTTTCATTTCACTTTCCCTCCTTTTCTTCATTATTACATATGAGGACCTCAAAATGCATGATTTCAGGATGGGTGCAGTACAAAAACCTTCTCTTGTGTTTGATTTAATATACTATAATATTGTTCATGCATAATAGAAACCCAGGCCACCCAAGGAGTGCACTTAACAACTGACTTGCCTCTTGGTAAGCTATTTGTATTGTTGTCAGGGTGGGGGGAAAATGAATGTTTCTGAATTTATGTTTGAAACCTACCACTTTTAAAAATGTCTTTCCCAATGCACTGATACAATCTGATGTATTAAGGTGAAATGGTTCTGCATGTTAATGAAATACACTATTAAAATTTTTGAACAGACATTATCATACTTTCAACTTTTTGTGCAAGATGTCGTTAAAAATGAAGGTGTGTCTAAAGTTGAGGGGTGTAGGATATCCTGGTTACTTCCTTTATTTAAACTTCCATTAAACTTTAAATAAATGCTTATCAGTTTATTTAGCATCTTTTAATGTTAGTGCTAAGTCGAGTAAACAGCAGCCGAATCCTTCTGTTGACTATTGGGCCGCATGTAAAGGTCAGGCGTGACACATGTAGCTCCAGGCCATACTTTGAGTGTCACTGGGCTTGGATGCTCTTTCTTTGAATATCACTGGCCTAAAGGTCTTTCTTTGTGCAGTGTTCTTAATAAAAAATGTAAAGCTGTTAAAATTAAATGAGAAATTATGTTTAGCAAATAACCATGCTGCACAAAAAGTCTGGGAAGATATATCCGGTTGTAGTTTTCCTCTTTTTTGGTTGCTCTGACTAAGCCTGAATGATTGACACAAACAACTGGATGATTTATTTGAAAAAAATAGAACAGAAAAAAGGAAAAGAGGGCTGAAAAAATCTGAGAGAAGGAGAGAAGACAGCTTGAAGAAGAAGAGAGAGAAAATCAGAAAAATGTCAACATGTTCACAATGCAGACCAAAAAGCTGTATCACAATGCTTTTACTACAGCAGCGGGTCCTCTATCTTCAGGTGCAAATGTTTTGGCCATTACTTTAACAGAATTCTCCACTTGCAAGCAAATTATAGGACAACATGGTTCTGAAATAATGGCAGATATAAAGTCAGAGGAAGCAGGAGTTCTGTTTATTGATGCAACTAAGGGGTCACTAGCGAGGAGATCCGTACTTCTGGGCATGGCTTAGGCGTCTACGAAGATGGCGGCTGGTTGACGCTGCTCCGCGCCAAGTTCCGAGGTTTCTAACCTTTACACCTGGTGGAACCCTTATAACATCAGCTATTTGCAAGGCATATGCTGTCGGAACCTCTACTGATCCCAAAGATGCCTTTTGTTGCACGCGGTAAGCCTGCATTTTTGACATTTTTGTCTTAAAGCTGCGACGTGCTCCGTATCTGAACCGTGGCTGCCATTTTGTTTTTTGTTTTCTTCAACTTACTCCGTGTTTCTCTTATGAAACGGAAGGATCGCTTCATAAATTGCTGATAATGCAGAATGAAAGGAACATTAAAAAATATACTGCCAACGTTAATTTGACTATTTCTGGTGTCAAGGAAAACATATTTTTAAAATTGTAAATGTGACGCAACCTTTTATAACAACTGACCCTCTCACGTTGCACTCTTCACTTGATGGAACTGACCCCTGAAAACACCTTTTATTAACCGCGGTAAGCCCGCATTTTTGGTATTCTTCACTTAATTCTACAGCCCGCTCCATGACTGGAACACGGCTACCATTTTGTTTTTGCTTCAGCCTGCAACGTCTTTCCTTTATGAAATGATAAGAGTACCTCACAAGTTGCCGCTACTCCAATATATTAGAAACAGCTCTCTTTATGATCTGCTATCAATTTCAATGTTCATCATTTCTGATAATGTGTGTCGCTGAAAACATTCTAATATTGAAAATTTTGCTGCAACTTTCTTCAACAAATGTCTTCCTCGTACTATGAATGTTGCTGCCTCTGGTGATTTTTCACAGGATCTCAGCTAATTGGTACTACTTGACATAATACACTGCTCCAAGCCTGTTTCTCCAATTTCCTTCTAGTAGTCAGTATTCATCTTGCTGATTACCCATGTCTATGGAGAGAACTAAATCTAATCGAGGCGCTATTTCATCTTACACATTTGTGGTACACCCAAAGACTACCGCAGTACATACATCTAATCCCTTTTCAATATTACAGAACGACATGGAGGAATCCACTCAACCAATTTTACCTCTTCCTACAGAATCCTCTTCTGGTACTTCTAAATTTGTGCCTACTTCCAGTTCACATTCACCTCAAGTCAACGGTAAAAATGTGTCTAAACCTAACTCTTCGTCATTGCTATCTTCTTCTAAGCAAGTTAAAAAAGATCCTCCTTCACCAGTCACCTCTTCTCCACCAGCTTCCCTGGAGATACTTCTGGATGAAATAGAGCTCTCAAGCCATATATGGAGGACATAAACACTCGTCTTCAAGCTTTAGAAGATAATTGGTCCTCATTTCAAAATAAAATCGCTTCTATGGAATCTCAAGTCAATTTTCTACATATCTCTTCACAGCAGATTCCTCCAATGAAAGCTGAAATAATTCAACTTCAGAAGCAAGTAGAAAACCTTGCGAATCATAGTAGACGCAATAATCTACGTATTTATGGTTTAACAGAAGGTCTGGTAGGATCCAACCCATAGCCTTCTTTCAATCTTTTCTTCCACAGGTATTAGAAATGCCAGAGTCTCCTTCATTGAACATACAGAGGGCACATAGACTTGGTCGAATTCCATCTACTCCCTCGTCTCAACGCAAACCAAGAGGTGTAATACTCTACTTCTTAGAGTATACAGACTTGTTGAAAGTGTTACAAGCAGTTACATTTAAACGTCGTATTTCCTGGCAAGGTTCATAATTACTTTTTCACAAGACAATGCTAAAAGCAATGCAGATAAAAGGAAAAGTTTTCTCGCTATGAGACCAGCACTTCATGATCTAAATGCCAGATATGGTTTGATTCACCCTTGCCTCTTCAAAGTGACATATAAAAATAAAACTACTACCTACGAAGATCCTGCTTTACTCCAACGTTTTCTGGACAGCTGCAAAGAAGACTCGATGGAATTTTCAAGAACATCTTCATCATAAGAATAATATTGTTTCCTTGTCTCATTTGTAACCTTATGTTATTTCTCATATTCCCTTTTCAAGATAAATCTTATTAATTACCTTAATACTTTCCTTTTTATTTCCCCATTTCAGATACCAATTCCTTCCATATTTCCACCATCCGTTGTATAATATTGTTTGGAACATGTTTCTCCTCGTGATCTTTCCCCAAAGTTGTCTGGCTTGTCATGCCTCTTCTTGTTTTGTCGCCTCAGCACCCCTCGTCCATGTTTGAGTTTATGGTATGTTTCATTGTTCTTCTTCTACATGTATTGAGTATTTTCTCTTACTCTCTCTCTTCGTTTCTTTCATCCCTCCCTCATCTTTCTAGTGTTCTCTTCTTTCCTTTTTACTATTCTCCTTTTCCCTACTTCATTTCCTTTTCTATCACTGCCAAACTCTTTACTAATTGTATTTGTGATCACTACAGGTTTTTTCCTGTGTTTGGATTTGCTGTAAACTTTTTATTCTGTATGCATTTTTCTCTTTTACTTATGTTGTTTGAATAAATGACATTACGTATAGTTACTTGGAAGGTTTGGGTGCGTCCATTAAAAGGCAGAGGGTTCTTACCCACTTAGCTAATTTAAAAGCAGATATTGTATTTTTACAAGAGTCTCATCTTGTTTCTTCAGAAGTTTTGAAACTTAAACGTCAATGGGTGGGAACTGTTTTTCTTCTCCTGGTACAAGTAAGAGGAATGGTGCAGTGATTCTTTGTCATTAAAAACTTAAAGTTTCCTTTTTGTCTGAAGATACAGATGATGAAGGTTGTTGGTTAATTGTCCATCTTAAAGTTAATAATGTTCCTATTTCTTTATTTAATGTGTATGCACCTACTAAACCTGATAAAAAAATTGGCCTCATATCTCCACGCTTTTGATGTCTTTCTCCACAACATATGTTATTTTTGGCGGTTATTGTAACCTAATTATTGATCCATATATAGACCGATCTACTAAAACAACTTTCATCCCCTCCCCGATGCACCAACATTTTAATACTTTAATTTCCCGAAGATCTCTTGTTGATTTGTGGAGATTCTGCAACCCTCAACTCCGCGAATACACCTTTTTCTCTCCTGCTCACCTCTCCCAGTCGCGGATAGATTATTTATTTGTTTCTAAGGCACTTACACAACACATAATAAATGCAAATATTGGTTCTCTGTTGATCTCAGAGCATGCCCCAGTAATCTTAGATTTGGAGCTACTCCCTGTTGATAAGTCTAACAGAAGATGGAGATTTAATACATCTCTATTAATTGATCAAACCTTTACTTCCTCTTTTGAATCCTTAATTACTGATTTTTTTGATCGTAATTTATCCTCTATTTCGTCTTTTGTGGTTGTATGGGATGCTTTTAAAGCCTCAGCAAGAGATTTTATTATTTCTTATGTTGCTAAAAAGAAAAAATTAAACTCCCTAAGCTTCTGAACTTCTTATAAACATTAAGAGGTTAGAGATAATTTATACTACCTCTAACTCTAAAGCTGACCTTAATAATCTTATTGTAGAACAATTTAAATACAAAAAACTATATACAGAAAATGCCAGCTCCTATCTTCGTAAAGGTAGTGCTCACTATTATGGCAGCCAAGCAAAGCTGGCAAACTCCTTGCCTCTTATCTTAACGTTAAGAAAGATCGTCTAAACATTGAATATATTCTAAACACTGATTTATCCAGAGCAACCAAAGACTTAGATATTTTAGAGAAATTTAAAAAATACTATATAGCACTTTATACTCCTGAGGATTCTCCGGACTGTACGCAAATACAACAATACCTAGACTCGTTACCTAAACACTTTTCCAATGATATTGATTTTTCATCCTTAGAAGATGACATTTCGGCTAAAGATATCTCTCATGCCCTATGTCTTATTAAAAAACGGGGAAGGCTCCCGGTTCTGATGGATTTCCTGTGGAATTTTATTCTCATTTACTCAAGTTACTTTTACCACATCTCCATTCGCTGTTTACGTTTTTCATTTCTTCAAAGGCCTCTTACGGTTCCTTTCAGGATGCACTTATTTGTTTAATTCCCAAAGAAGGGAAAACCCCCATTTATGTAAAAATTACAGACAGATATCCTTAATTAACTCTGACTATAAATTATTTGCCAAATTACTTGCTCTTCGTTTAGAACCACTTTTACCATCCATCATTTGTCCAGAACAATCTGTAAAGGGTAGATCCATATCTGACAATACTAGAACCTTTTAAAAATATTTTACACAATTCAAACAAATATCCTCATTCACTTGCAGCTATCTCGCTTGACGCGGAGAAAGCTTTCGACAGGATGAGTTGGTCTTTTATTTTTCACACCCTCTCATGGTTTGGTTTTGGACCCAAATTCATTTCTTATGTCTCTTTATTATACACATCACCCAAAGCTTCCATTCTTGTCAATGGTTCTACCTCCACATCTTTTACTCTTCACAGGGGTGTTCGCCAATGTTGCCCTCTTTCACCACTTCTTTTTATCCTAGCTCTGGAACCCTTTCTTGCTAAAATTAAACAAAATCCTGATATGTATGGTTTTCAACATCATAAAACTCATATTAAAATGAGTGTCTATGCAGATGATATTTTGTTATATCTACCTAAACCTGGCATTTCTTTCCAGCTTTTTTGGCAGAGGGCAACGATTTTTCCTCACTTGCGAAATCCATCCGCTTATTGTTTTCTGTTTCAAACGTAACTTTCTTTCAACTAATTTTACATGGAACGCCCAAAAGATCAAATATTTGGGTCTATTGGTTTGCCCCTTCCATCAAACTTATTCTAACATTGAATATGACCCAAGTTTCCAATACAATTTCCAGTTCTATCTCTAAATGGCATCCTCTATACTTAACCTGGTGGGGCAGACTTGATACTATTAAAATGATGCTTGTTCCTGTTATTCTATATACTATTGCAGCTATTCCACTTGCTATCCCCTCTCATTTCTTCAAGAAAATTGACTCTTTTTTTATCTGTCTTTTTATGGAACAAAAAAAAAACACGTATATCCCTTGCTATGCTCAAACATAGTAAATCACTTGGAAGTGTTAACTTCCCTGACTTTCAGTTGTATCACCAAGCCTTTCTTCTTAAACAACTCTCTAAATGTTTAAATCTGTCATCCTCAGATGCTTCCCCACTATGGACTGATCTCAAATTTTCTTTCCTTTATCCTTTTCAACTAAGGAATCTCTCACATTTACCCTAGAGACACATTTTTCATCCTCACCTATACATAATACTTCGCTTAAATTATTGCATCAATAATTATTTTGCTTCTCTCCGATCTTGATCATTTTCTCAACCCTTCGATTTGGCATAACCACCTTGTAACAATTAATAATAAACCAATATTCTGGAAATCTTGGCGAGATAAGGGTCTACTTTAGATTCATCAACTTTACCCACATGATTCCTTACTTACTTTTCCTGGAGCGCAGACACTTTATAACCTTCCAAAATCATATTCTAATATTCTGATAAATTTGAGGCATTGATTCACTCTTTTCATTCTCCACTCTTATCTTTACCTTCTCCATCTTTGTCTTCTCTTCCTTCATCAACTCATGATAATATCCTTCCCATATTAAGTACCCAACCAAATGCTTCTTCTATTTATAAATGTCTTACTAAATCCATAGAACATAGATCTAAATCTAAAATAAAAATACAATTGGAACAAAATTTTCATACTTTACGGCCCATTTCATTTTGGGATAAATTATGGACCAAAATTTGCAAAACCTCAAGATCGGCTAGTACAACTCAGACACTTTTCTTTTTATATAATAGACTCATGTTTACTCCAGCATACCTACATACGTTTATACCTACCATTGTCTCAAATTGTTGGTCCTGTAATGCTTCTAAAGCAGATTTATTTCATATGTTATTTTCCTGTCCTATTACTCACCAATTTTGGTTGAAGGTATGGTCTCTGATCAATACTATTTCTCATATTCAATTTCCCTTCTCCCCTCTAAATATTTTTCTAGGTTCACTTTCCGAACACTGGCAACCCCTCACATATAATACAGATATTGTGGATTTACTAATTGCAACAGCTTTCCAACAAACCACCAAACATTGGAAACAATCCACACACTTATCCTTCCAAGCTTGGTGGTATAGTGTCTGTTATAACCATCGGCTAGATCGTGCCTACATTTCTCCTTTATCCCTCCTTATTAAAAGAGAATACTTATGCTCACCTATTACTATTTCCTAGATACTTGTGCTCAAATATCCAATCAACACCGTCCAATACTGGAAGAAGTTTCCAAACCTCCATAAACATATTTTTACCTTTTTCATATATATTATATTTCTTGCATTATTCGTCTTTCTCCTTACTTTACAATGTTGTATATTTTAGTGTAGCTTACTTAAATTAGTTTTTATTTGGTACATAATATACAATTATAAAGCATTTTTATTAATATAATATAGATGTATTTTACAGCTATTATTTCCTAATTGTCTGAAGCCATTTTATACTGTACTAAGCTTTCTAATTTCCTTATTTGTTCCCCCCTTTCTTTTGTTTCTCCTCCCTCTATTTCTCAGTATTGTATCCTTTTTCTTTATGCAACTGTTTGAATTTTGTTGTTTAACTATTAAGTCGCTATACCATTTAGCCTTATATAACCATATTGAAGTTTTTGTAACAAATTTAGTTAAGTTGCATTTTTTTCAATAAACTTCTTTTCAAACTTAAAAAAAGAAATCCGTACTTCTGCAACACTTGGTGAAAATGTGGCAGAAGAAACAGAATCCAGTGCAAAAGCCACTCCAGTAGATGAAGCAACTGAATCCACTGTGTCAGGTAGATCTGCATCTATCTTATTGAATTTTCCAGAAGCTGGGATCCACGATATGATGGAGACACAATGAATGGACGAAGGACAGATAATTGACATTTTCTTTCAATGGCCAAAGCATGATCAACTTTCTGAGTTCTTCAAGTTCCGCCCGACCCAACCTTCAAAAAGTCAAGTTTAATGGACAGTTGGCATTCATGAGAAAAGATGGGAGAACAAAACACTGATTAACCTTTTCGGAAATCCAAAAAGCTTTTTTTTGCACAGTTTGCTTAGCATTTAGCAAATGTGAATAAAGTGGTCCTTTTATCTGAGGGATGGAACATTTTAGGCATTTGTGCATTCGCATTACAGAGCATAAGGCATCCCAATTGCACAATATGATGACCATCTCTGGAGTTGACATATCCACTCTCCTCTTCTCTAGACAGACAACAAGTCAACAGAACAAGTCAGAAGACGGAGGGAAATATTGGAGTGTATGGTTGGAGTTATTAAAGAAATTGGTAAAAGAGGGCTCAGCTATCGCTGGACATCAGAGTAAGTTTTAGAGTTGGATAACAATTTGCTTGATCATGAGAACTTTCTTGAACTCATCCTCCTGTCAAAATATGACGAACCTCTTAAACAACACATTGAGGCTCTCAATTTCAAAGCAAAACCGAAAGGTGGCCATGGTGCATCTGTGACCTTCATGTCCAAGACCACTATTGGCTATGTAATAGAAACAATTTCTACATGGATAAAATGACACATTACTAAAGAAATACATGATGCAGGTATGTACTACATCCAGATAGACTCAACTCAAGATATAACTGTTACTGACCAGTGTTCAGTTATCATCGGATAAATCACAGACACAGACACTGTACATGAACGCCTAATAGCAGTCAGAAATTGCACTTTGTCAACAGGAAAGTGTTGTTCAAGTTGGTACAAACTGCAATTCAACAAAATGGTCTTGACATAGATAAATGCATTGGGAATTCGACTGATGGTGCTTCCAACATGCAAGGCCAGTACAATGGACTCAGGACTTGGCTAAGCAAAGAATCCCCAAGTCACATACATGTCTGGTGCTCTGCACATGTGTGAAACCGTGTACTTAGTAATGTGACCCAAGCATCTATGGCATCCACCTTTCTCTTTGGACTGCTATAATCTTGTTCAGTCTTTCTCCGGGACTCATATAAAAGGATGAATCTGTGGTCTGAGCTGACTAAGGATGGTCTGCAGTCCAGATCATTGGAGAATCAAAACGGTGGGCAAAGATTTATTTGATGATCAGAATCAAGGACATAGTTGGTGGGAAAGGGCATCTAAGTGCATTGTGCAGGGCGTTTAGACCACAAGTAAGTATTCCGTTTTCAGAACTGCAATGCTACTAGTCTTCACCAATCTTACTGTCTCTATAAGCTTTAAAATGCTTAATTTACTAAAACATTTCTCTAAAAATAAGACCGCAGAGTTACCAAATGGTGTTGCATGAAAGGGAACACTCTGCGAATGTGGGCCACTTTTTTTGGCAGTGCCCGGGCCAGATTGTGATCCCAATCCAACCCTGCCTTTTATTCTTACAGAATACCACTCTCTTATGCTTTGCTTGTGATCCTTCGGTTTTCCTTTGTATATCAAAAATGTATTTCTGTATAATGAAGCTGTATGATTGTTGCTTTACAATGAATAAATAAAAGTTGCAAAAAAAGAGAAAGTTCAGAAGGTCATGTTTGATTGACTCCTCAAGGAAAAAAAGCATTGTTTCACGAAACAACACGGTATTAAATTCGGGGACCAGCACCAACAGTAACATTGGCACTTATCAGAGAAATAATGATGTTACTAGATGGCAATGGTTCAAATTAACCAAGCACACCTTTTCACCATGACTTGTGAGACAAATAAACATATTTCCAAAGTCTTACCACTATATATGATGCAGAAATCCATTTTGTGTTGCCCAAAAAATGCCACAATAATATGCAAGTTAATTATATTACTTTACAATGTCAGTCAAGCAGAATTGTGCAACAGCAAGATGAGCAAAACAGTGTCTCAGCTATAGCCTTACCAGGACTGCTATTGCACGATTTGATCATGCAATGTGACTTCAAAGCACTATAAACACCTCTTCTCCAGCTGTCATTTCCATAGATGCCAATTAGGTGTAGCTGGCAGTAGCAGCTGTTACCCTGGCTTGCTCATTGGTACACCTGGCACAGTCCTTGCTACCTCCGGTTTCAAGTGTCATAAAGTGAGTGCCAAGACTTGAATGTAAACATGGCTCTAAAAGTCCTGTATACTTTGTGTAGTTTCTATTCTTGCCCCTTCCCCAAGCCTTAAGAAGCAAATAGGAGACCATTCAAGGACTAAGAGATGGACAAGGGGTTAACCTTGTGATGTCATTGAGGGAGCCTAGAATCTGGGAGAATCAACATTCATCCTAAATTATTATTTATGAAATTATACATTTTTTGTATAGGGTGGTCTGTGCCATTAAGAAATCAGATTGCATTCCACATACCACATCAGAATGTTATTCTTCCCTCTCTGTCTGCTAGTTCTAGTGGAAGAGGCACGCCATGTTTGTGCCTTTGCAGCATGGTGTACACACCTGGAAGCTTGCTCTGCTGTGGTCCATACTGCTCTGCTATTTTGCTGCCGTCGATAACTGGAAAGAATGTCAAACAATGAAAGTAGTTCTCCCTGTTTCACGATTTGAGAGAAAAGCTGAACAAGTTCCTGTCTTGGGAGTCAAAAATCTGAGAAATGCTTGATTGGCACTGGATTGCTTCCGCCTTTAAATGTGGCGGTTTAGGTTTAAATCTCACATTGGCCATCCTGTATATTTAAGCAAAGTGAATGGATTTATCAACAACATACCTTTTGTATCAACAACATCACTTTTTGAACCTTAGGAGCATAACTAAAAAAAGAGACTCCTTGATGGCATGGGATACAAAATTGGCTAAAAAAATGAGTCGTCATTCTTAGGATTACATTATTATGATTGCTTCCAAATAATCTAAGATCGTAAAGGAGATTTTGCTAAAAGTCTGAAAGTGATCCCCCTGAGAAAAATGATGAGTCACCTTGGAAATAAATTAGAATTAGCCAGGGCTAGTATACTGCCACAATCCTAACATGCATTAGCAAGGCCAGTATGTGTCACCTTTGGAAACAATTGGCTTTGGCAATGACTTTAAGCAATGGTGTTCAGCATCTCCAAGAATTTGAGGCATTTCTAAACAAAACAAGGTAAAAGAAGGTTCTATTAAGCTCCGGTTGCCTCATTTTGTAGACTTGTACTTCATGAATGTGTGTGTTGACAAAATGTCACAAGGATTTTTCTTTTACCCAGCTGAATTAGTAAAAAATGGAGGAAAAAAAATAAGTAGTGAAAAAGTGTTTTTTTAATTGAAATGCATTGGGGGAAGTAGATGGGGCACCATGGGGGGAAGTAACATGACGGCCACTGTGGGGGGCAGGAACACAGAATACCCGATTGAAGATAAGCAACACAGAGTGAAGGAAGCAATACGTAGAGCAGGGTTGATTTGGAGAAGCAGTGAGCGAGAGGGAAGGAAGGCATGGATGGGGGAAGCAACCAGAAATGGTTTGGGGAGGAAAAGCAATCTGAAGAAAGCAATGTGGAGCAGGTATGGGAAAAGAACATAGATGAGAAAGCAATGGGGTAATGTACGAGGATGCGCACAACATGGAGGGAGTGGGGAAAAGCACCCAGGTGACAGACAGCAACATGGAGTGCAGCTCAAGAGAAACACATGAGGGGGACAATTGGGAAACACCTGCAATCTCAGAGTGGCTAAGCCAAAAGAGAAAAGTAGTGCTTGAAAAGCATACTGTAGAAGCATTCAAGCCAGCACGTTAAAAGAGATGTTAAAGAGGATATGTTCCATGGGAGGGACAAGCACAAGATTGACAAGCTGGGACAAAAATAAGAAGCAGGCAAATGAGTGACAGGAAAAGAAACCATTAGTAAGTAATTCCCATTGGCTGAGATTAATTCAAGCATTCCATCCATCACGTTTTTGTATTTTACATTGTGACGCCCTAAGTGCAATAGGTATGCTCAGAAGTGGTTCCAGGGCTTTCTGTGCCATTGGAACTCAGCTGTACATTACCCCACTGAAGAGGCTCAATTAAGCTGAAATGGGTCTTGTTGCTCGTGTTCCGGTTCGGAGAGGCCCTGTCTTGTCCTGGCAGTTCGAGCTGAACTGCTCTGCTTGGAACATTAGTATTGGCTCATTATTACTGCACGACTTCTTCTATGAAGGGGACTAATTATGCAGAAAATGAACAGAAAAATCAGAGGAAGTGTAGTCACAAAAGAGCTCTAATGATGTTTGTGCGTGATAATTATGAAACTGCACCATCCAGGCTTCCTTGCCATTAATTTAAGTAGTTGTTAAGCAATTTGCAGCCCATTCACTGAAATGTTGCGGCATGAATGAACCCTGGCTGATGGCTGCCTTGAAAACATTTTCTGCTCGTTGATCATTTATTAATTGAAAATGGTCATGAACCACTTAGGGGAGAGCTAGATGTTTACATCAATCAGACTAGGGAAGAGGAAGCAGGGAATTCAAGTCTCTAAAGAGAGTTCAGGCCGGTCAGCGAAGCAGAACATGCTTTTTTCGTCCTTCAACACGAAAAAAAGCATTTAAAAATCGCTTCTTTCTCCAGTTTGTGATTTCAAACAAGTAACAGCCAAGCTATGTAAAAGTAACAGGCTCAATGTGGCTGCTGAATATTCACAATGCACTTTTCTATATGGGTTTCCTATATTTTTAGAGAATGCAGAAGCGGCACCTAAGAGCAGCTGTGTACTGCTGTGATTTCACAAAGTGTTAACGATTGGAATCTAGGTTTATTTATTATGTTTGGTTATTTGTTATTTTGAAAGAATCGAGCAGGGCTGAATATCAGTTGGTATCTGCCCACTCGAGGTAAGGTACGTTCCAAGACCAAATACAAAACATTACTCCACGCCCTGACCCATATTGCAACCCCTAAATTAGCCAACATTCTACTGAGATTGAAATCTACCAGCCATATCAGGCTTCAATCTAAAACAAGTCCAATCTTATCATAAGAAATAGAAAAGTCTGGATGCATTTTAGCAGCAAAAGCATTGGAACCCCAATAATTGGGCCATGTTATAGCCACAAGTAAATTTGGTCTTGAAAGATTTGAAGGATCACATTTCAGAAAGGAACCTTCCACATAAAAGTATATGTAGTTTGGAGTTGGGTGGTAATAGAAAAGATTCCAAACACTAGAGCGGGTGCTCAGTAGAGTTGCTTCACGACTTGTAACTCGTTTTCTATAAAATTAGGAGAGCAATGGGAAGTACATAGCTAGCATAGTTGTCAAAAATGGAAGAAAGTTCATGGCAACTGGATTACTGCCCTGCTTTGATCCCTCTACCCGCCCTTGCAAAAGTACACTTCTGGTTGCCATTGCGCATATGCCCAATGGCCCAAAGTTTTTTCTAATGCTCACCCGCTACGTGGTAGCCTTGCTGCAGCAGCACCTTAGCAGTCCATCTGCCAACATGGTATGGGGCCACCCCTCATTTGGTTGGCTTACCAGGCAAATACCACAACATTCTTTGTGACGGAGAAACACGAGTACTCAGTCTGGTGTCCATTTTAAGTGATATCCTAGTACAGTGCCACCGTGAGGATACAACTATGCAAGGATTAGTTGGAGGAATACTGGAAACTGCTAACTATCCATAACCTAGAATTTCTCGATGTCCCTTGATTACACTTTACGCAATTAAATAGTCACACTGCTCTAGAGGTAAATTGTATCTACTAGCAAAATTACCACTCCCTGTTATTTCACGGTGAAATGATTTGTACTTTAAGCAGAACAATTAGGATTTTCAATAACCGTTAACATATAAATTAAGGGCCAGATTTACTAAGGGCTTGCATTGCCCTTGTGTCTCGCCTGGCCAAGAAAGGCAAAGCAAGCCCTTAACTGCGATTTACTAAGCCACACAAAGCCACCTTGCGAGGTTCTACATGATTTAGTAAGTCCAAGGTGAAACAAGGCAGCGAAATGCGCTGCCTTGTGTTATCTTGCAGCAGAGAGGTGTTCCGCGGGTGAAGTGTGGGCATTCCCATGCATCCACACATCGATTTCACCGCATTCCCATTTTTACAAAACATTGTAAATTTGGGAATCCATCAAAGTGGTGTGCCCCCCAGACCCAGGCTGAAAGAGGAGAAATATCTTTATTTCTCCTCATTACTTGCTTTTTGAGTCACAGTCTACCAGACAAAGCAAGCCATCTGGTTTTCTAAAGACACCTTGTGGACATTCAGAAAGTTGACCAAGGAATATATTCAGCCCGTTGCATATCATTGGCTTTGCGGTTTGTAACTCACTTTTTTTGGCTTTCTGTTTGCTGGATTTATTTACTTTAGACTGTCTAGCTCGAGTTCGTCCCTCCCATTGCCCAAACACTTGTTTACTTTATTCCTCCACAAACTCGCTTTCTGTAAGCAGGGCTTTAAATCTTGTGCTTATGCTGTCAATTGTGCTGTGCATTCCAAGACGGAGGTCAAATCTCAGGCTGTGTCTTCCAGGGACTTTGGTGTTTATTTTTCTTTCTCTGACTTCAACGTTAGAGGATTTGTATGAAAATCATGCTGGCAACTGGGTGCCTGCTTGAGGAAAGCGGTACAATCTTTTTTTTTTCTAGCACACAACAAAATTTAAATGTCTGTAAATTAACTGTGCTGATGATCCAATAATACATCGGGTGATGACCTTCCCACGCATAATCGTTTGTGTACTGTATGCTTTTATCAGTAAAACTGTATGTGAATACAAATGGAATGGTGTTTTCAATTGAAGATTTGTTGTTTGTAATAGCAGTATACTACCATACCATGCATACTCCACGTTACCCCTCTCCACTCTACTCTGCACCACTTAATGCCACTGCACTCTACTCTGCACCACTCCATGCCACTGCACTGCACTCTGCCCCAATGTACTTTACTCTTTACAATTAGAGGTACGCAAGTGCACTCTATGCCAATCCCCTCTATACCACAGTCTACTCTACACAGCTGCACTCTAATCTCAAACAATCTACTTTAAGCGACTTCACTCAGTGCCACTGCACTCATCGCCACTATGTTCTACACCACTCTATGCTGCTACACTCTATGCCAATGCACTCCATACCACTTTACTCAAAACAAATACAGTCTATGCACTCTGTCACTGCACTCTATGTCACTCAATTCTACTCTGCATCACTGTACTCTACGCCACTGCTCTCTATGTCACTTTACTCTGCACCACTGCACTCTACACCAATGCACTCCATGCCACTCTACTATATACCACAGCACTCTACGATATTATACTCTACAAAACTGCACTCTCTGCCGCTCTATTTTATGCCACTCTACTCTATGACACTGCAGTCTATGCCACTTAACTTTATACCACTCTACTTTACAACACCCTACTTTACGCCACTTCACTCTTCACCAATCCATTCTCAGCCACTTTAATCTAATCTGCACCACTGCACTCTACATCACTCTACTCTATACCACTGCACTCTGTGCCACCGTACTCTACATCAATGCACACTACCCCACTTTACTCAAAACCAATGCACTCTATGCCAATCTACTCTGCACTACTGTACTATACAGCACTATACTCTACTCCACTCTACACCATTGCACTATATGTAACTTTACTCTGCAGCACTGCACTCTACACCAATGCACTCTGCATTATTGCACTCTATGACACTCTACTCTGCAACACTGCACTCTCTACCGATGAAGTCTATGCCACTGAACTCTATGCCATTTACCTCCTCTATACCACTGAACTCTATGCCACTCTACTCTGCGCCACTTTACTCTATAACACCGCACTCTAATCTGCACCAATCTGCATCACTCTACTGCACTCTGTGCCAATGCACTTTATGCTATTACGCTCTGTTCCACTCTAATCTACTGTGCACCAATGCACTCTACACCATTTCACTCTATTTGTCTCTTCTCTACTCCAAACCACTCTACTCTATGACAGGCGCGGTGCCAATCCTGGCGCTGCTGCAGTGCCAGGATTGGCTGAGGGCCGGGGTGCCAGTCACAGTTGCGTCACGTGGACGTGGTGTTCCGGACCGTTTGAAGGGGCAGAGAGGCGCCAACGCGGGCCAGGAGAAGAGGCGGTCACCGGTCAGGTAAGTGTTTTTTAATTTTAGGGTGGTAGTATTGCATGCACAGGGTGTGTAGCTATCCATGACAGCATCATGCACATAGAGTTTGTGAATTTGTGGGTGCACAAAGTCAGTGGATCTGTGGTCCCAAGAACATCTGTGCGCGTAGTGGCTGCGTGAAGATCGGTGCACAAGGTCCCGTCTTCATCTACATTAACTTGGGGTGTGTAAATGTCAGCGTGCACATGGGGTACAAGTAACTTAATGGCGTTTTGTGCATATGGGTTGTCGGAATAAATGTGCTAGGTGTGGACATCTAAGCCCACGTCAGGTGTATGAGTGTCTGCAGACATTCTGTGCAAAGATGAGCATGCACATATGGTCTGTGAATAAGTGTGTAATTATCTGCAGTCAATTGATTCTATGTAACCACTTATGCATGCTGACTTCTCTCTCATTATATAAATGTACATGCTGTGTTTTAATTTGTTTATTCAAACGATGTGGGAGTCTGTTTTTATGTCGGGGCTTGACTGGATGTTCACGGTGCGTTTGCTTTCTGAGGATTTGTCATTGGTTGCATGTGTGCCTGTCACCCCAGAGGGTGCTTTCTTTGCGCTGGAATCTACGGGTGCTAAATATCCGCGGGTTTCTGCCTTTTGAATCATTACAAATACATATGCACGCAAACTCAGAAACACGTACATACACACACAAATGCCTGCACATGCACGATCATGCACAAAGACACATACACACTCACCCACACAAACATGTTCACCAATGTTCAGAAGTCTCCTGAATGCCACTTGCGCTTGCTTGTAGCCCACCATGAGGGTCTACTCCTTTTGTCCCTGTCCCTTCCATGGCTGCCTTTCGTTTTAGCATGACGCATGTTCGAGAAGTAACTTCTGAGCAAGGCCTTTCACTGTTGCATCTCAGGTGTGCTTTCTCTCTGTGGTTACAGCCACACATCACTTTCCTGCCACCTGTAAGCAACCTCCCTTATCATGCTATGCTCCTCGTCCTCACAGTTGGGCTGGCTTCTTGCACTGTTTTTTATTTTCTGTTTTATTTATTGCGTTCTAAGACGTAAACAAAGACATATTAATACCCAAACACACAAAACATACAGGGATAGTTTACCCATAAGGAACTGTTTGAATTAGGGCTTGTGACACTCTGGTACCCCACTTCTAGAAAGACACAAAGAAGGAGATGGAGAGGAAGCGAGGCAAACAGAAGCCGATGAATATGAGGTGGAGGGCAGAAGGGCAGAGAGAATAGGAGAGGAGCGAGGTAGAGAAGTTTGGACGCAGGGGGGCCCAATCTCGTCTCGAGCAGTAAGCGCCTAAAATATAATTCAGTTGCGTATGTTACTTATTTGGTAGTTTGCCTTCATGACTAAAAATTATTAATCCTCTGTGAGCTTTGTTGTTGCCCTATGCGTTTATGCAATGCTGCAGCATCTACTAGTACCGCTATTGTGAACTCTTACCTAATGCTACTATTTGTGCTGCCATGTTACTCTATGCTAGGTAGGTTATGTTAGTTCGCTGTGTTATAGATGTAGGTAAGTGTGAATATAAGGAACAGTCGCCTATCATGTAAAGCTGCGCTCTTATAACTATGCCTTTTGCTGTTATGTTATGCTGACATTCGTTCTGCAAAATTATATTAAGTTACACCATGAGGGGGTTTGTGTGTGCGTGTACGTGTGTGCGTGTACGCAGTTATGCTGCACAGATTTGGCCATGTAGCGCTGCTATGTTACAGTATATTGAATTATGCCAGGCTATGTTATAATATAATATTGGTGGATATGTGAACATGCACTGCACACTGCTGTTTTGCTATGCTGAATGTTATGCTCTATGCTGAACTGCAATCTCGGACAGAATCAAAAGTTCTTGCATTGCAAAGTGTTGTATGTGCGGGTATTTTTATGGTTGCCGAGAGACCCCGTGTGATTACGCCTCACCAGATTCAAATTCCACCAGCCGCCCCTGCTCTATGACAGTGCAGTCTACCCTACTCTACTGTGCACACCTACACTCTTCACTAAAATCACTGCACTCTACACCACTCCAGTCAAGGCCACTCCACTCTCCAACATTGCACTCTATACCAATGCACTCTACGCTACAACTCTATACCACTCCACTATACCCTGCACCACCCCACCCCACTCTACCCCACTTCACTCTACTCTGAAACAATCTATTCTATGCCACTGCACTCTACGTCACCCTACTCCACTCTGCACCACTCCACTCTAAGCCACTGAACTCTATGCCAATTCACTTTACACCCCTGTGCTCAAAACCAATGCACCCCATGCCACTGCACCTATGCCAACCACTTTGCACCACTGCACATTACACCACTATACTATACAACTCTACTGCACTCTAAACCAATGCCCTCCTAGCTTCTACACTGTATGCCACTCTAATCTACTGTGCACTACTACACTCCATGCCACTTCACACTAAGCCTCTCTACTCTGCCCCACTCTACTCTATGTCAGTGCACTCTATCCCATGCTACTATGCACCATTGCACTCTTCACCACTGAACTCTACACCACTTGAGTCTACGCCACACCACTCTGCACCACTCCACTTGTCACATGGCTGATAGGCCCATTGTCGACATCGCTAAGTTAGCATGAGCCCAGCAACCATGATGCTGCTTTTGCGCATGTTACTACATGGCTTTATTTTTTACAAGACTCTGTTTATGCCTTTCACATGAGAACCATCTGCTTGGTTAATTCCCTGCCTGTTCCTGGAGTTTAGTCTGAACACTGTGAGCAAGGTCGATAAACAATGTCCCTAGTTATTCTGTTCTGGTCAGTCCCTAGCACCTAGACACAAAATACTAACACAACTGCTGCTGGAAACTCATGCTTTGATATTATGTGGATGTATGTTTAGGTAACACACACTTGGAGAGGGAGCTTTCAAGGGAGAAGGGCCATGCTGTTCCTATGATGTAGATATGCCATTTAGGCACTAAGGTACGGGGTCTTACTGACAAAGCCCAGCAATCTTCTATTATATAATAAAGCTTCTTCTTACCAAGGGGAGGGTGATTAGTCCTTATAGTCCTTTATCCACTGTCTTTATATGATGACATCTCCCTTATGATATATGGCCTTGCTGCACTGCTAACTGTGTTAAGGTTGTGCATTTTGCTGCTGGTTGTGGCTCCTATACTGCGTTTTAGAACAAGATAGTTAAAATAAACATTTTGAATTATATTCGTGTTTCGGTCAGTTCTTATTGTGGACATGTACGAGAGAGTGTGCAAAAAGGTGTGTCTTGTTACCGCCTTTCCTGAGAGATCCAGGAGTGTTGTGTTCTGGGGTGTCTAATCATTTGCTTCTTCATGAGTGTGTAGGAGAGCGAGTGAGACACTATTGCTAGTAGGTCCCGGGTTTGTGGGCACTAAGGTGGTGGAAAGGCTTAGACCCTATACACCCAGGTCCCATATTCCTGCGCATAGATCTGTGTACGTGCAGAATCCCTGCAACACACTCTGCTCCACTGTACTCTGCAACCCTACACTCTATGTCAGTGTACAGTACATCACTACTCTATACAGCTCCACTCTTCCCTGCACCACTCCACTCTGCCCTGCACTAATCCACTTTGCCATGTACCACTCCACTCTGCCCTGCACCACTCCACTTTGCCCTGTACCATTCCACTCTATGCCATTTCATTCTACTTTGAAACAATATACACTAAGCCACTTCACTCCATGCCACTGCACTAGTCTTTACTCCACTCTACTTCACTCTGCCCCACTCCACTCTATGACACTTCACTCTGCAACACTACCCTCTACACCAATGGAGTCTATACCACTGCTCTATACCACTGCCCTCTACCCTGCACCACTCCTCTCTACCCTGCACCACTCCACTTTACACCATGTCACTTCACTCTGAAACAATCTACTCTACATCGCTGCACTATATGCAATTGCACTGTATGCCACTCTACTTCGCTCCACTGTTTGCCACTGCAATCAATGCTGCACCACTCTACTCTTTGCCACTCTTCTCTAAGCCACTGTGCTCTACGCCACTAGTCTATGCCACAGCATTCCACCGTGTGCCACTAAACTCTACCCTGCACCACTCCTCTCTACCCTAACACAATCTACTCTATTCCACTGCACTCTGTGCCACCGAACACAAAGCCACTCCACTCCACTTTGCTCAAAATCAGTGCAACCTTCGCCAATGCAACTACACCAACTACTTTGCACCACTGCAATTTACGCCACTATACACAACATTCTACTCTATGCCACTGCACTCTATGTCACTGCACTCTGTGCCACTCTATTCTACTCTGCATCACTGTACTCAACGTTATTGCTCTCTACACCACTCTACTCTGAACCACTCTATGCCTCTGCACTCTATGCCCCTGCACTCTACGCCCCTGCACCACTCCACTCTATGCCACGCCACTCTATGCCACACCACTCTATTCCACTGCATTTTACACCACCCTACTCTACGCCACTTTCCTCTAAACCTCTGCACTGTACACTGCACTACTCCACACTACATTGCCCCACTCCACTCAATGCCACTTCACTCTACGCCACTGCAGCAGTCTACTTCACGCCATTGCATTCTACACCACTGCAATCTTCTCTGCACCTCTCCACTCTATGCCAGTACACTCTACATCACTGCACGCTCTGGTAATGCTCTTTACAAAACTTTACTCAAACCAGTGCACTCTAGGCCAATTTATTCTGCACCACTGTACTTTACATCACTTCTCTCTAGGCCACTCTACTCCACTCCACTATACTTCACTCTACGAAACTACACCTAATGATCCCCCACTCTATGGTGCTCTACTCCATTAACCTTTGCTGCACTGACATTCTACTCTACTCTAGAGCACTCTACTTCACTCTACGCCATTCTATGACACTACTCTACTCTACGACGCTCTATGCAACTTACTCAATGCCACTCCATGCCACTTTACTTCACTCTGTTTTATGACACACTACTCTACTCAACTCCTCTCTATGACACTCCACTCTGACACTCTATGCCACTCCGCTCTGACACTCTATGCCAATCACCTCTACAACACTATGCTCCACTCTACTCCACTCTATGACACTCCACTCTAAGACACTCTACTCAACTCTGACACTGTACTCCACTGTACTCCATGACACTCCACAATACTGTACGCTACTCCACGACACTCCGCTGCACTCCTCTTCATGCCACTCAACTCTATTGTATGCCACTCTATATCACTCCACTCTACTCCACTTTACAACACTCCACTCCACGCCACTCTACTCTACCGTGCTAACTTTTAGCCATGCTTAAATGCAGCCATTCTGGTGTACAACATTGCTAAAACATATTGACAAAGCCAATAGCTCCTTCAAAGGGGGACCATATTGACTTTGCCAATGCTTGTACCATGTGCGTGTGACGCCTTAATACAGTTAAGGATTGTTTTTGTGTAGGAAGGTATTCCTTCCTTCCTTCTCAAAAACAGTCCATGGTGCAAGGGTGTTTGCATTGGTTCTAGGCAGCCTGCTCAAGGAGGAAGCAGAAATGCATCATATCTTTGTAAATATGGCACATATCTGATGTCCCCTTTCACACAACGCAGCAAGTTACCTTGTTGCTCTTCATTGAGTGAAATGCTAGTACATCTACACTTAGGGGGATATTCACATGAACATGTGCTAAACATCATCAAAAAATGCTAATGCAACTTTACACATCGCAGCCTATCGCGGGAAAATAACTCTGTGTCAACGTAGAATTCACAACACGGCGGTACCATGCGATAGTCCCCCGAAAACGTGGCCAATGTCCGCGATACAACCACCTCGATGGAGATAAAAACACAAACCACAACGCAAAAAAATAAGTGATGGGTCAAAGCGCGATGAGGAAATCAGTGATAAGCATCGCCAGGCCTGCAATACACACATGGCAAGCGGAAAAATCACTATAAAAGTAGAAAAAACACTCAAACACAAACTGACCAACACCCAAGCACAATGGAGGCAGCCAGACCAGGTGCAGAGGACGAGCAAAACCCCACAAGCACCACGGACGACCAGCCTGGGAGCTCGGGGACAGGGAAGGGCAAGGACAAGAAGAAGAGGAAGACGAAGTTCAGTCCACAGGAAAACAGGATCCTAGTCATGGAGGTGATGGAACACCACCAACAACTGTTCATCACCTCCAACATGTCATTGGGCACCAAAAATGGAATATGGCAGGACATCGTGGACAAGGTGAATGCCATCGGAGAGCACTAGAGGTCAATGGACGAGGCCAATGGATTGACATAAAGCGGAAGACCAATGAGAAACTCGCAGCCAACCAGAACGCAGCAATGCAGACTGGAGGTGGGGGCCCAGCACCACAGCTCGTGCTGGATTACATGGAGGAGCTTGTGTCGACAGTCATCAGTGTGGAGACTGGTCGGAGTCGGGGGACCGAACACTGCTCGACAGGACACAACACAACCGCAACAGGGTGAGTGATCACCAGGTACTGGGGGGATGGGTGGAGACAGCCACAATGGCACACATGCACAATCAAGCAGAGTACAGTGCACACCCACAATGACTCTGGGTCATGGCCCTGATCTACAGTCTGTCACAATGTACAAAGCCATGCTGTCTGAAAGCCAACATGTACCATGCGGCTACATACATGTGGACACATTGTAATACACCATCTCCCCTTCACATTGCAGGGGCACCGTCAACACCTCCTACAGAGCAGTCCCAGCCACTCTTCACTGATGATGAGGAAGACACCCCCAGCCTCGACCCCCAAGCCCTCCAAGACATAATTGACATCATCCGCAACTCACCTGCAGGATCAGGGTAGCCCAGCTGCATCGAGGAGACCCCACCCACTACCCAAACCACCCAGCAGGAGGCACCCACAACCCCTGCAGTCTCCCAAGACCCCCAGGAACAACACATGACCTTCCAATGCCGTGTGCTGGAGGGCCAGAGGGAGATGGCTGAGCAGGTGTGGGTGGGGTTCCACATCATGGCTACCAAACTGGACGCCATCCATGGGTGTCTAGGTCCTATCAGCGACCAGCTCCAGTCCCTAATGGACACCCACGGCCCGCTCCATGGTCTCCAACGAGCCCTGACTGACATCGCTGGAGTCATGATGCAGAGAGCAGAACACCTGTCCGCTCAGAGTGGCTCCAGCGATCCCAGCCGTGAGCTGGCACACATGTGGAGGATCATGGAGGACATGGTGCAGATGGAGGCGGAAAGGATGGCAGCTACTGATGCACATCAGCGAAATGTAGCTGGGTTCTAGCATGCCCTGCAGATCCTCATCATGGCATTGCTGCCACAAGGCGTGGCGCTGATGAATGCTGCTGCCCCCACACCATCCACATCTCCGCCCCCGGGTGTGTCAGTGCCTCAAAGGGCAGCAAGCATATCCTCTCAGGCACCTGATGTGTCACTGCCACACAGTGCGGCCGACAATCCTCCACCGGCCCGTAATGTGTCAGTGGCACACAGTGCCGCAGCTGGTCCTGCAACACCCACAGGTGGGGCAGAGCACACATCCGAGGACAAGGACGTGGATGGGTTTGTGTTCAGAAGTAGGCATCAACATTCATTTCCGCCACCTAGCCTGTTTCTGCTTGGTGCCGCACATGGCCCCATGACCTTCCACTGACCCCCGATACACTCCGCTGCACTCACCTTGGACCGCGACATGGATGCCATATCCTGTTTGATGACCAATGACACGGGGACCAGACTGCGTACTGTACTGTTGTGTGCAGATTTAGATTCCGTATATAGGTTTCCCGATTTATTCCCTTATATAGATACAATTCATATTGCCCTTATTTTGGCATATAAAATCCAGCCCTTATTTAGGCATTGTCCAAGCTAACCAAATACAAGCACGGTCTCCTACATCCATCAATCCACTTCACAACGAGTTCTTGGAAAACCAGACTCTTAAGCCTTTAGGGATTTCCCTTGCTTGGATATTGATTTCTCCAAGAACTCATTTAGTATGCATGAACATCTATTCCTTAGGGGTTCATTCATGACATTCCGATGACCGACTTTTACGTCAATACAGGCATTCCTAAACACCTTCAAGGTATAAATATACCTGCACTTGCCTTGGCAAACCACGGTTCTGGTACGGTCCAGTTAGACTGCCTACTTGCGGTTCGCCACAGCAAGTTCGGAAGGAGATCGAGTTCCTGCCTGATGCACTGACCAGATGCTGTCATCCTCCTCGCAGAGAATCCAGCTCCAGTGTTTCTGATTCCCCTTATGGGGTGTTAGACATTGAGTCCCGGAAAGAGATTCCAACCTCACACATTCTAAGGTATGGAGCAGACTAGAACTTAGAGAAACTTTTGGCAACTCTTGGCAAAACTAAAACTATAGCTAGCTATACGTTAGAAAACAGCACCTACTTCTTACCTCGTACTACACTTAGGTTAGGTACACTGGGGTGGAACTATTTAGAAGCATCAGATGAGAATTCACATTTTAGCCTGTGTTATTTATGTATGTATTTTATGAATATATGTCATAGCTACAAACCATGCTATTGCAGTATTATTTTATCCTACTGCTAACTCTGAACATATTGTACTTTGCATCCTGTCTTACAATTGTAGCAGTTCATATCTCTTGCATGAGAAATAAGACTGTTCAATAAACCCTTTTTATTAAAACACCCGTCTCTCTATTTCTGTGCAACTCAGTAGAAAAGAAGCATGCACGATTGACTGAGTGAAACTGTTATCTATTGTTTCCACGGTTCTGAGATTGTTCCGATTCTAAGGGAAACAAAGTTGTCATGTTTATGCTGTTGTCAGAAACTAATCCCTTCTTGTACATTTGAGAAGTTTCTAGTGACCTCTGGGTTAGCTGGCACACACAAATAATTAAGTTTAATGCACTCGATAGAGACATACTTACCTCAGTCCTATGTCAAAACTATAGTGTATATTATTCCAATGCGCAGAGCCTATCAGGGATATAGGAACTACACTACAGTACCCTTCCTCTTCCGCAGTACTTGTCATCCCCGGATGGACTCACGGGCCCATATTGTGTAGTGTGCTTGGCATGACCCTGTACCGCTCCAGCTGCAAAAATCCACTGGATGTGCAATAAACATCCAGTAATGCACTGCTGTGTCATGTCTTTCATCTTTCATCATTCATGTATGAATGTGTGGATGAATGTAGGGACAGTGATTTCCCTTACATCAATAATGCTCATCTAGTGGGATGCCAGTCACAGTATGCTACATTGCCTATCGTGTTCCAGGTGCCGTGGACACTACAACAGGGACACACGCATTAGTCACTTCCTTGTCCGGACATGGACTGAACCACGCCCACAGCCCCCGAGTCATTGTTGCAAGCCCTGCGCAGGTCTGGCGTACGGCAGGCCAGACTACTCCGCTTATGCTCCGAGGGCGGGCCCACATAGCTACCTGTCGCAGGCGTACTCGCTCGTGGTGTGCAGGTCACTGATCTAGTTGTCAGCATGTCACGACCACTCCCTAAGGGCATGTTTGCACATACAGCACACCCATCCAGCACAGGCGTCACAGGCCATGTGACCACGAAAATTATAGGGGGCTGACGACATCACATTCCCCTCTGCCGGTGGTGACTGGATGGCGGACGCTCCACGGTTCTCAATCATAAAGGGCCCATGAGCTGTTGCGCACAGGATTAGTGGCACCCGAAGCCTTGCGGCCGTCACGGGCCTACCACCACGTGGTGCTGATTGGGGTTGCACAGGGTTAGTGGCACCCGAAGCCTTGCTGCCGTCATGCGCCTTCCACCACGTGGCGCTGACTGGGGTTGCACAGGGTTAGTGGCACCTGAAGCCTTGCGGCCATCACAGGCCTACCACCACGTGGTGCTGACTGGGGTTGCACAGGATTAGTGGCACCTGAAGCCTTGCGGCCGTCACGGGCCTACCACCACATGGCGCTGAGTGACGTTGCACAGGGTTGGTGGCACCGAAATAGCTGAGCGGGTGTGCAGCCTGCGGTGATGACGTGTGCACTGATGTGGTCTCCGCCATTGATGACTCAGGACTCAGCGTCATGTGTGGGACCTGCTGGACCGCAGGGCAGGTCTGCATGATGTGGACCATGCCATGGTGGTGGGACCGGGGCCTGGAGCTTGCACGGGCACGTGGTGTGCCCAATGGTGGACACACCAGTGGCAGCAGGTGAGCAGTGAGGCCTGGGTGCGCAGGGGTGGCAAAGTCTCTCTTTCTCTTCCTTTCCCCCCTCTCTCTCTCTCTCTCTCTCTCTCCCTACCTTTCCTTCCCTCTCTTTCTCTCTCTGGCTTTCTTTCCTTCTCTGTTTCTCTGTGTCTCACTCCTTTGATGTGCACATGACACACGTCCTGATTTTGTGCTTTGTTTTTCAGGCTGTGACGTCGAGATTGTCCCTGACAAACCCGAAAGGGGTCTTCCGCATTGGTGTTTTGTGTTGTATTTCAATAAAGTTTTTGGTTGTTACTTCAGTGCTGTGTGACTGTTTCTTGTTCTTCTGGCCACACATGTGTGGCTTGTTTGGGAATGTGCAACATCAAGCGATTTTTGTGGCTCTTGTGTCATGCACGGTATGTGTATGTCCGGCTGGGTGGGGTGGGGGGGCTGGGGGTGCTGGCAGTGGGTGTTGTGGCCCTCATGGGTATCGGAGCTGCATGATCATTGTCTCCATGGCATCTGTGGGTCTTCTGGTGTGGCTCTTGGCTGAGCTCCCTTTCATGCTGTGGGTAGTTATCCTGCTTAGCACCAGCAAAATGCAGGTGTAAATCCCTGGTGCTACTGCGGCTTATCTCCTGTGTTTGGTTTGCTTCGCAGATCTGGCACTCCGTTGTGAAAGTGGTGTTGTGGTTTTTTTGTGTGTTTATGCACGGGAACGCCTACTCTGCATCTCATTAGGGTTAGTTGGTGGTGTCCACCGTGGAGATACATTTTGGGGCAGTTAGCGCGGTAATACGGGCGTTGTCTGCAGTTTCCACCAGCTTGTGAATGGGGTGTTAAATCTATCTCCACATTTTGATGCGTTAAGGTGGAGATAAATCGGAGATAAGTCCTTGTGAATATCCCCCCTTAGGCTCTAGGCTTTCAAAATGGAAACTAATTTCAGAAATCAATAAGGATCCTGTGGTTGAAAATTATTATTGCCTGACTATTCAAACCAACAAGAACGGACCTCTAACCTTAAAAATCTATAAATTATTCATGTTGGCTCAACCCAGACATGCAAGTGACAAGAAATCCTTTGTGGCAGAAAGAATGTGGCCTAGCTTTTCACTGCTATGTGTTTGTACACCTATGTGCCAGAGCTGTTTAAAAAAAACAAATCTTGACCTCTAGTTTCTTTGTGCACTCATTGAAACTATACTTTTTAGAACATTCAGGGCTATGTATTGGTGTAAACCAGACATCAATGTCTCATTGCAGTCTGAACATATGCTAAAAAATGTGGCGACCTTTTCATTTTTTAAATACATTTGTTAAATAGTTTTATGATATATCTCAAAGGTACACGCATAAATCTAAATAAGGAAATGTTATCCTGAATGTCTATGGTCTTGTAATAGCAAATACGTTCCAGTTTCCCTAGCAATGTAGTTTGCACAATCAATTATGAAATATAAGTGGAAATAATTAACTGTAAAATAATTCCTGTACATGATGCTCTGTTTATTTTATAACAAATAAAAAATTCTGTACTTTATGGAAAGTATAAAAAGTAGATATGTTCTAATTCAAGAATCTAATGGTGTAAGCCAGAACTCCTTTGTCCTTAATGGCTGGCCAGGTGAATGCACTGAACCTGAGGTTTTTCAGATTTGTGTTAATTTATTTCCAAAACCTGTTTTTTCCCCAATCTCCTTTGTACAGAAATATATCGCAGACAAGGTCTGACCCATATTTATGCTACCTGGGGTCTCCCGTGTGTGAAGGCAGAAGACACGCATGGGCATTCGATGAGTTAGGAGTGGTAAACAAGGATAAACTGGCTGCACTGCATTAAAAAGTTTTAAAAGCAATTGAAAGTGAAATTGCCTGTTTATATAGATGTTTGCATGAACATGGAATCCTGAATAATTAAAATGCATGTCTGCTTGCCTGCCATGATCAAGTTAGTCTATAAAGAGGGAAATATCTGGGAAGAGTGCTCTTCCAATTCTCCTATTTTGTTGTTTAACATTGAAACCAAGAACCTCCACAAGATTCTTTCCTATTGGCAACAGTTGGTGATCTCTTCACTAGTGCACCCAGATCAATCAGGCTTCAGGTGGTGGAGTTCTATGCAACTAAATCTCTTATCACCTACAGCTGAATCGGGTAGCCAGGATTAAAATGCCTTGTACGATTTTTCGCTGGAGACACAGAAGACTTTTGATTCAATTGAATGGGATTTTCTCTCAGTGGGTCTCAATAGAAAAGACTTTGGTCCTGCCTATCATACACCATAGTTTCAGATTAATGCTCTTTTGTCCCCTAGGTTTGTTCAACTCATGGGTGCCTGCTGCAGATGCCCTTTCTCTCAACTTCTGTTTACACTAACCTCGGGCAGAGAACTCCTCTCCGCCAGCGGAGTTTACAGAGTTTTGACTACTCTGCGCTCAGTTGAGAATGCGAAGTTCAGGCAAAACTCTGACTCCATGGCGGAGCGGAGTTAGCCGACCCCTCTATTATAGTAAAAAAGGGGGGGGGGGAGCAGAGCGGAGTTCCACAGAGTTTTTTGGCACTCCGCTAACTCTGCCCAGGCTTCGTTTACACTATCCATGGTACCACTAGTCTGTTGGGTCATGGTTGTCCTGTTTATTAGAGGATTAAACTTGGTTGGAGTGGAGGATTACAGGATCATGCTTTATGCAGACAATGTCTTACTGTATGTGGCTATCCCCTGGTTCTCGGCACCTAGAGTGGTGGATGTGTTCCGAGATTATAGTCTCCATACCCGAGAGTCCATAGTGTTTCAGATTGGAAGGCTCGATATGGGCCATTTCCAGGTACTCAGTATAGCAATGTAGGGTTTGGGGTTGGAGATCTCTCATGTTGAGCCCAATTCTTAGAGAGCATTTGCAGAGCAAGCTCAGTAATTGAATACAACATTGGTGCAAACTGCATCTCTCTTTCCTAGAAAGAGGGGCTCATTTCAGAATGATACTGCTTCTCTGTTTCATATACATTCTGCAGAATATTCTCTTCAGGATCCCTCATACCTTCTTGCATTAGATAGCGTGCCTCGGAACCCGTTGTGGGGCAGTGGTAGGCCTGGGATGGCACTGTTTACTCTGACTAGGTCAGTACTTGAAGTAGGCATTGCTGTTCCACACATCCAGAAATACGATTGGCCCAATCATATAGTGGTCATTAAAGAGTGGGCTTCTCCCCCTATAGTGAAACCATCAGTGAGGCTCAATAGGCTAGAATGGCAGATGAAAACTTTGCCCACACTTTGAAATGAGTCATTGTTACCTGGAAGATGTTCACAGAACTAACGAGGGAGAAGGGTAAACTGACTAGAGAAACTCTGTTGGGGTTTGGTAGTGCGTTGGTTGATGTCACTATTTTCCAAGGCTTTAAAAATAAGATCTGGTTTAAATAAGCACATTGGACCACCTGGCCTGACAACCATCACGATTCCCTTTCTTCATCTGCAGGCTCACTGTGATTTGCATGACTCTGAAGTGTATTGAGGGTCACTATATCACATGCAATATATTACATGAGAAAATTTTTGCATCTACTCCACCGACTACCACTACATTATCATGGCATGTATATGTGGCCTTAAGAGTAGTAAATACATATTTACCTTGACAATGTATAGATATTTTTGTAAGTTGATCATGTTACACTTGATAGAGTCACATATATCCAAACAGAGATTTGCAAATTAGGAATGCCCTGGTGAGATCCATTAGACACTGGGATAAATTGCAAACTGTTTCTGAATTGAGGCCAGAATATTGTTCTAGAAATTGGTTATAGGAGTCACCGATTATACTTGCAAGACAAACATTAGCAATACACCTAATAGCCTTGGGCAGTTTCAGAGATGGTGAGAAGTTAGCTTTTGGGACCAGCTGTACCAGGAGTGGGATTCCACATGGATGGTGTTCAATCATGTTAGGCTCAGGTCAATACAACTGAAGATTCTTCAACAGGTCTAAAAAAATCTGGTCAAGCTTTACTTGATTAAAGTGTTTCAAGCCTTTTGGGTTACTACTAGTCTGGAGACAGAACATGATACTATCATGAAATTCACTTAATGGCCGTACTAGGTCTCTTGAGAAACAGCAAACTGAACAACCTTAACCTAACAAGGAATTGCAAGGAAATGTGTTGCTTTCATTATCCTGAGACTGGAAACATGTTGAATTGGTATGAAATTGTGTTCAGTCTTTTTGACAGATGTAGAAGGGATGTTTGCCTTCACAAATTTGTCATGGTTTGGTCATTGTGTTAATATTACGTCTTACGGAATGACAAGCCTGGGAACTGGGGATGGGCCTTTCTCCCTCTTCCCTCCCTAGATCCTCAGTTCACTCCCTCTCTTTTCCTCCGTTTGATTTCTTTGGCATTTCTTTGGCATTGATCTATTTTTGTTCCCCAAAACAAGTTCTTACTGTGATATTATTTTTACTTCATTTACCACACTGTAGGGATTCTGCAGACCTATTTCTCTTACTTTCTGTTACTATTCTGCGTTGTTTTAAGTTGAAAGACAATAAATTTTTTTCCAAAAGAAGAAAAAAAAGAGGTTTGCCATCCACTGCTCCAGAGAAACCTTCAGATCCAAAATGCAGACACAAAGCAAGAACTGAATATCCACCTGAGTGACTTTCACATACCAGACTTGGTTGATGCTTTTGTGATGCAGAGGAGCCCTTCTTCACTATATATTGATGTTAAAAACGGTATGGAAGAGCATGGGTTATACTCCACAGAAATGGAAAGAAAGGTTTGAATGTCTCCGATTACAGGTTTTTGAACATTTATCTACTGCCAATGACTTTAATGGCCACCTAAGATTAAAATGTATTCTAGTGTCTTAACATAATGCCTTTGGACACTGAAGCTAATTTTCATCAGTACTACTGCTTTTCCTGCCAACAGCACTAACGAGTAAATGCATTTGCTGTATGTTTTGAATAACTGCGTCTTGACATAAAATTCTTTATGCAATGCAATGTCAAGAAAAGTGATGCATACGGGCACAAAGTGTGGATTTGTTATTTAATTTCCAGCCACAATATCAGATTCATTAACGCAGGTCTTCACACTACATGACTTTACCCCGTTGACTTTTGCATAATAAGAAAACAATGGGAGTGGGAGAGTGTCCCCCTCCCTGAGCCTTACAAGGACCCAGGGACCCAGCACTTTAACTGTGTCCTCGGTGGCGCGGGTGACCCCTGGGTGTGCCAGATCCCGGGGTCAAATATTTTAATAGATAAGGGCGCCCACTGGGGCCCACAGGGGCCCCCGCAACCATGGGGATCGCCACATCCCAGGTGCTTTGTTTATAATATGCAGGGGGGCACACGCCCCCACAGTCCCGGGACTGCCACCTTCCCGCTGGGGATTTAAAAAAAATTATAATGCCTTGGGGGAGGGCGGCTCCTGTCTGCCGCCAAGCTGCCCAGGGTACCGCCACCTCCCCGGGGCTTTCTGAAAAATTAATAATGAGCGAGGGCCGCTCCTGCCCCCCCACACTGCTCCGGGAACCACCACCTCCCCAGGGCATTCGGTAATTAACATACGTCCATTGCGGACCCCTGACCCCAGGGACAACCATGTCCCCGGGGCTGCTCAGATGATGGGAGGAGGGCCGCACGGCCCCCCTATTGGAGCCTGACCCCGGGGACAACCACCCCCAGGGCTGGCTCCAGCAAAGTCCCGGTGTGCCCACCCCCAGACATTGCAGTTTGCTATGGCAGGGCGGGAGCACTGCTCTTGCCCTGCCATAGCAAACTTCTGCTTCTCTTCGCTTCATGGAAGCGAGAGCAGGAAAACTGCTCTCGCTTTCATGAAGCGAAGCAGAATTGCTTTTGGGCAAATTTTGTCCAAAAGCAATGCCGGTTCCCATAGGAGGTGGGGAGCAGGCAGGAACCGTGGTTGCCTTGGTGCTCCCCCCGTAGTCCCCAGCAAAGAGGCCAAGCCCTGGGGGATGTGGTCCCTGGGTGGCCGAAAATGGCCAGATGAGCGGGGCCATCCAGCCTTCTCCGCAATTTATTTAAATAAATGTAAAAAAATAAGGCCGGGCCCTGGGGAATGGGGCTCCCTGGGGCCCAAAATAAATTTTTTTAAAAGAGAAAGAATTGTGCAAGCCCCGGGAGATTGTGTCCCCGGGGTCAAAATGGCCTGGGAGGTAGGTGCCAAGTGGCCCCTCTCTCTTTTTAAAAATTTGTTATTAAAAAAATGGCCGGTACAGACACATGCATGCATGCATGCTTTCAGGAATATGGTGAGAGTTATAACAGAGACATGTGAAGGGCTGCTGCTTTATATTTGGCTAGGCCCAACATTCTCAGTAGTCGCTGAATAGTGAAGCTGGAGCACAACAGTGAGGTTTAAGATATGTTGGCAGATGGAATAGTGATTAGGGTACTTCGTATGAGTCTGTGCAAAGCTACACTTGAAGTACGCAGCATAAATTTAGGTGTCTCTTTGAAATGGGAAGTGCAGTCTGACAAGTTTAAAAGACTTCATGGTCCTATGATTGAGGTATGTCTCTACTTGCACATGTATTCTCAGTCGTGTTATGCCTATGAAGATGGTAGACAAGTAAAACACAGGTATACATCTATTTGTATGTTTCTTTATATATGATGCCACTAGCAAAAGGTGCAGACCCATGCATGCATGGTTTCAGAATACGGTGAGACTTACAACAGACACATGCCAAGGGTTGCCTCTTTATATTTGGTTAGGCCGAACACTCTGAGTAGTTGCTGAATAGTAAACCTGCAGCACTAAATTGAGGTTTAAAAGATGTTGGCAGAGAGATTAGTGATTAGGCTACCTCGTATCAGTCTGTGGAAAGGTACACTTGAAGTACGCTGCATAAAATTAGGTGTGTGCTTGAAATGGGAAGTGCCATCTGTCAAGTTTAAAGGACTTCATGGTCTTGTGACTGAGGTATGTCTCTACTTATACATGTATTTTCAAATGTGTTATGCATTTGAAGAAGCTAGACGTATACAACACAGGTATACATCTATTTGTATGTTTTCTTTTATATATGATGCCACTAGCAAAAGCTACAGACACATGCATGCATGCTTTCAGGAATATGGTGAGACTTACAACAGACACATGCAAAGGGTTGCTACTCTATATTTGGCTCTGGTTAACACTGTGAGTAGTCGCAGAATAGTGAAGCTGTAGCACAAAATTGAGGTATAAGACATGTTGGCGGAGGGATTAGTGATTAGGCTATCTCGTATCAGTCTGTGGAAAGGTACACTTGAAGTACGCTACATACATTTAGGTGTGTGCTTGAAATGGGAAGTGCAATCTGTCAAGTTTAAAGGACTTCATGGTCTTGTGACTGAGGTATGTCTCTACTTGTACATGTATTTTCAAATGTGTTATGCATTTGAAGATGCTAGATGTATAAAACACAGGTATACATCCATTTCTATGTTTCTTTTACATATGATGCCACTAGCAAAAGGTACAGAGACATGCACAAATGCTTTCAGGTATATGGTGAGACTTACAACAGACACATGCAAAGGGTTGCTACTTTATATTTGGCTTTGTTCAACACTGTGAGTAGTAGCAGAATAGTGAAGCTGCAGAACAAAAGTGAGGTTTAAGACATGTTGGTAGAAGGATTAGTGATTAGACTACTTCGTGTATGTCTGTGGAAAGGTACACTTGAAGTACGGTGTCTGCTTGAAATGGAAAGTGCAGTCTGTCAAGTTAAAGGGACTTCATGGTCTTGTGACTGAGGTATGTTCCCACTTGCACATGTATTCTCGCACGTGTTATGCATCTGAAGATGCTATATGTATAAAACATAGGTAGACATGTATTTGTATGTTTCTTTTATATATGACGTCACTAGCAAAAGGAACAAACACATGCATGCATGCTTTGAGAATCATGGTGAGACTTATAACAGTGACATGGGAAGAGTTGCTGTTTTGAGTTTGGCTAGGACCAAGATTCTGAGTAGTTGTTACAAGCTGAAGCTGCAAGAGAAAAGGGAGGTTTGAGACACGTTGGCAAAAGGATTAGTGATTAGGCTACTTGCTATGGGTCTGTGTAAAGGTACACTTGAATTACATTGCCTTAATTTAGGTGTCTCCTTGAAATGGGAACTGCAGTCTGTCAAGTTTAAAGGACTTCATGGTCTTGTGAGTGGCATATGTGCCTTCTTCTACATCTATTGTCTGATGTATTATGCATCTGAAGATGGTAGCTTAAAAACCTACTGGTAGACAAATCTTTTAGTTCTGCTTTGGCTTTCGGTCACAGAGCCTATGATGTCTTCTGGATGACGGTCTTGTAGAGCCTCCCACATAGCTTGTTCAATACCCAGGTGCCATGTTTTATGAGCAGAAATTAATACATACACTTTTTTTACACAAATTTAGACAGCATGTGCTCTGAAACACAGATATTCAACTATATCACTGTTATAAGTCTCACCATATTTCTCAAAGCATACATACCTCAGTCTGAGCGTTTTGGATACCTGTGTTTCACAGCGTATAGTCTCTAAATTTGTGTAAAAAAATGTCTATGTATTCCTCTCTGCTCGTAAAACATGGCACCTGAGTATTGAGCAGGCTGGTTGAGTGGCTCCATAATACCTATGTACAGAAAACATCAGAGGCTGTGCAACTGAATGATAGAGCAGAACTGAGAGATTTTTCCTCCGGTAGCCAAACCGACCAGGTTTTCAAGCCACCATGTTTAGATGCATAACACATCAGACAATGGATGTAGAAGTAGACATATACCTCACTCACATGAGCACGCAGAGTTTTAAATTTGACAGACTACATTTCTCATTTGAAGCAGACAGAGAGCTTATACGGCCTACTTCAAGTGTATCTTTCCACAAACTCATAGCAAGTAGCCTAATCACTAATTCTTTTGTCAACATGTATTAAGCGTCACTTTTCTGTTGAAGCTTTAGTTTTCACCAACTGCTGAGAATCTTGGGACTAGTGAAATTTAAAACAGCAATCTGAACCATGTTATTGTTTAAAGGTGCGTGTTCTTGTCACAGGTTTGTTAATATCTAAAGTATAATATTCTAAATATTTACGTGTTATGGAGACATTTGTAATGTAATTGAAACTATTTCTTTATTTATTGATATAAATATTAATAAAAAAAATCCATGAGAGAGGATTTATTTAAGATAAATCCGGAAGTAGGGAAAGGAGGGGGGAGTTGGTTACAGACCTCTCCTGGTTTTCACAAATGCTATATATGTAAGGCCTGTAAACACGGTAAAAATGAACAACAGGTTTTATCACCCTTACTTAACAGCCCATGGAAGATAAGAACTCCATTAAGCTGCAAAAGTGAATATGTTGTCTATGTCTTAAAGTGCTCTTGCCCAAAAATGTATGTTGGAAGCACCATTCACATGGTTCATATTCGCATACTTCAACATTTGAGAGCAATTAAGAATAATGATAAGAATTATGTGGTAGCTCGCCACATCAATGAAGAGCACAAGGGAAACATGAATGATCTTGTCTATTTTGTGATTGACCAAGTTCCTAAAAATTTGAGAGGCGGTGATAGAGAAAGAAAACTCCGTAAATTAGAATCAAAGTACATACTCTTGTTCAACACCAAAATTCCAAATGGATTGAATATAGAAGAGGATTTACATGTACATTTGTTATAAGTAAAAATTCTATTTCCATTTTCATCTAATTTTAATGTGGACTTTTAAAGAATTCAGAGGAAGTAAGAAGGCTAAAAAAACAATTGTGTAGAATGTCGATTAAGTCTAAGCAAAGTAGTCTGAGGGGGTGGCAAAAGAACAATGAAGTGTGTTGAATTAAGTTATTAGCCAATAATAATTTTTACCGTAAAGAGATAAACAAAGGAATGTTTAGTGCGCTTTTTTACTATATATGAAATTATATGACAGAATATGGAATGCAATAGCACTTTATTGTCTTCAGTAGTAATATTTGCATAATAATATAAGGAATGTACTTAGTATTAGCACAAACACTCTTTTGACGGTATGACATATAGGAATATTGATTGATTAATAAATAATTTGCACTAAAATTGCTATTTTGCACATGAGATCCGAGGTACTGTAAAGTTTGTAGCGAATTTGCACTTGATATGGTATGCACTGTGATGCACATGCACTTTAAGTTATTTTCTATATTTCGATACTGTATTAAATTGAAATCATTTTTTATTGGCAGAGTTACAGACTGGATCTGACTTAAATTGGGGGCACTAGCCCGATACTCTGTTGCAAATGGACACTAAGACCAACATTAAATTCGATTGGATGAGATGATGCACAATATACCATGAGTGACATTGGAAATTGTTTGCTACTTTGAGACTTTATCAAGGAATAGCAATAGTGATGTGGAAATGAAATTTTAACTATGATTGAATAGTGAAAATTTATTTTGAGCAATCACGGTATAAATTTTATGAATGATTACATTTTAGCATATTTTCTATGTATATTACATGTGTTAGTCTGGTAGTGATGTCTAACCACTAGATTAATGAGTTGGTCTAAGAGAATCTGAACGATGGTGTCGACATTTGCAAAGTCTGTCTACCATATCTATTTTGACAACTATCGAGTGACCTTCAATCCTGTGTTTAAAATGCTTGTTTTTATGTGACTTCCCATTGTGAGAAAGGCAGGTGTGCCGAAACGCGTCAAGCGGATTAAATAAACAAGAGCTGAATGGTGAAGCTTACCCCTGTGTCGGAGTCCGATTACTGTAGTAGGAGTCGGGAGTGGTTGGAGTGATATAAATATTAATATATAATTATTTTAAAAGTATAAAATTATTTAACAAACTATTTAAACTTTTCTTTGTCTTTCAGATTTTTACATTTATTGGTAAAAAACATTGAAAATGGTAAAATAAGATCAAAAGAGAAGACAAGAAAAAAACTGAACTATTTAAATGAAAGAGAAAAGAGTAAATTAGATGAAGTGCAAAATGTTACACTGAAGAAGCAGAGTTCTGGTAAGAGAACTAAAGAGTTTGTTAAAAGACTTTTACAGAATGTAAAGCAATTTGAAAATGTTGAAAAGAAAAAGAAAAGTTCAGCAACAAATCAAAAGGAAAGGAAAAAAGGACATGATAATAGAAAATCCTGTTATGGGAAAACAATGCATGCTGAAAGAAGTCTGAAAGAACATAAAGACATAAGGAAGAGAATGTATAGAAGTAGAGTACTACAAAATGTATTGAAAGATTGTAGAAAATATAAAAGAAGATCAGCATCTTATAAAAAAAGCAACATATTGAAAATGTAGTAGATACAGCTTTTGAAATAAAAAGAAAATTATTTATGTTAATCTTGAAGAGATACTGTTTATGAAGGAGAAAAGCAAAAGAAAAAGACTGGTTAATAGAAGTAACTTTTCTAAAATGTTCACTGGTGAATGGAAGCATACATCTAGTACTGAGCCTTTCTTTAATGAAGAAAGCTATTTTCAGCAGAACACATTAGTACATGCAGTTGATACTAGTGGTCGATACATGCTATGAGATGAAAGATGGTTCTACGATTCAAAGAGAAAAAATTGTTCCTAGGAATGTAGAAGAAGTAATAGCTGAAGAAGTTCAAGAGAGGTATACACAAGCTCCTGTATTTAAGTGGGATTGTAGTAGTATTTGCAGTATTCAACAGGAGTCTATTGACATATTATGAATTGTTTTATGAGAATATGCCCAAAAAAGTATTAAACAGAAAATTAAGATGTTAGAAGGATTAGATCCATGTAAAATAAGAAAATATACTAAGTTGCAAGGTCATTTTCTGGCTTGTCTTTCAAGAAAAGCCTGCCAAAGTAATTTTCATCATTCAAGAATGTTAGCTGTACACCACTCTGAAATATGGAAATTGGTAAGGAGACTCTACTATGTAAAAACTCCTGCGTTATGTTTAAGTGAAATGAACACAGCTCTTTTGCATGATTCCGTATCAGATATAGAGAAAGTTTGTGATGATATACAGTTTTGGTTTTTTGGATCAGAAGACGAGTGTAGAGAAACTGAGAGTTTGATAAGTTTAGGTGTTGAAGAACAGGAGAAAGAAATAGGATTGATGAGTTTGCAGAAGAAATTATAAAGTTTAATCTGTTTTGGCGGAAAAAACAAACTATATTTCTATTTGTTGTTGTCCTACTCACTATAGAAGTCAAACTCGAAATGTTGATTTATATTCAAAAAGTGAAAAAGAAAATAATGATAAATGGCAGCAATTTGGTGTTTATTTGTTGGTAGAAGGTCAGTTTGAAATGGGTACTGTTCAAGTTATTTGTAAATATTGTTGCAACTAATTAGAAGAAAACAACATGCCAGCTAGAGCAGTACATAACAACTTAGAGTTAGTACCTATTCCTCAAGAACTGACTGATTTAAATAAATATGTGTCTATTCTTATTCAATCTGTACACCCATTTCAGGCCATAGTTCGTATGGAGCCTAGAACAGGTAAGCTGCCACCAGCTGATTTACAAAAAGTTCTGAAAGGAAGAGTTGTCTACTTACCTTTAGATTTTAAGAAAAACATTGAAACTGTTGGTGTAGACAGAGAAGAAAATGAGCCTGTAGTTATTCTAGTAAATGGTGTACCAACAAAAAAGTCAGAAAATCTGGCCAGCGTTTGAGATGTTAGTAAACTTCAAAAGGCCACAATATATCTGAGACAGAATAATATTTATTATAAGAATGTGAATGTTGATGAAGGCGTAATATGCTTACAAGATGAAACAGTAATTTCAGCTGGACAAATTGAAAAAGTGGACAAGTGCAGAACCAAAGAGATTTATGAACATTATACAATACATCCTCTGCATTCAACAGAAATAATTGGAAACAGAGAAGTCCCATGAGTGTATGGGAAACTTTTTTAGATGCACGTTGTTTTCCCCAGTTATTCCCCACTGGAGAAGGTGGACGATTTGATGAGCGAGATGTACAGATTCCAGCTTCAGAATACTGATCAACAAGAATATTTTGTGAAGATGCAAGATTTCGGCAGTGCATTCCATGTATATTTCATCTTCTGTTTGAAAGCAATTTGCCTGCACTCTCGTATGCAGTGAAGCACATATTAAAAACAGGACTTCATTTTCAACATGTTTCTGCAAAAGAGTTCATGGACAAAGTTGAACAAAGAGATGAAAATTTAGAATCTCAATTAATTAATTTGATGGCGTGCCTACGCGGTACCAATGAGTATTGGTATCGTTGTCATGGAGAACTTAAATTCATGTTAAGAACCTTAGGTACACCTACATGGTTTGTACCACTTATATGCATGGGAAGATTAACTTGAAGTTCTATGAGAAGCAAATTCAAATGTTAAAAGCATTGAATTGAAGACAGCTGGAGAACTGTGTTCCTTGGATTCTGTAAATGTGTGCAGATATTTTAATCATAGGTTTCAAGTCTCTTGGAGAGGTAACATATTTCTTTTGGAGAAAGGAGTAGCAAGCCAGAGGTGCTCCTCATATACACATGCTATTATGGATAAAGAATGCACCAAAAATTGGAACTGATACTGATTAAACTGCTTTGTCTTTCATCAAATAGTATGTTACATATGCCATTCCAAGAGATGGAGGAGAAAATTGCCATTCCAAGAGATGGAAGAGAAAAGAGCTTGAGACAACAAGTTTTATGGTTTCAAAGTCATCGATGTGCGAAACACTGTAGACAAAAATACAAGTGTAAAGGGACATTTTATACAAAATGTCGTTTTGGATTCCCACATCCTATAATTTTTAAAGGATGTGTGAATAGTTTTTTTGTCAGTAGTAAGGCATACAATTTCTCAGAAATCTCCCAAGTATACATACATACATAGTTAAAAAGTACAGAAGCTTCAAAGTATATTAATGACTACAATCCAGTTATTTTGAAAATGAGGAACGCAAACATGGATATCCAATATGTTGCAGATAATTCAATGGCTGTAGCTCGCTATGTTACATCATAGATAACCAAATCTGAAAAGACAGAGATGAAAGAAATGTGGGAAGAAATTTCACAAGAGAAGAGTCTTAGCACAACGTTTTACAGCTTTAGCTTGAAAATGCTTTCCCTTCGAGAGATTGGATCCTATGAATGTTCAGATCGCTTGAGTTAAGCCAGTTTATATTCAAAGAGGAATCATTTGGGTACGTCTAGGGCTTGGCGCCACACGAAAGAGTATTGAAATCTTTGCAAGAAATCGAACACTTAACACAGAATGAACCAGAAAGTACAGATATTATTAAAACTAATATGTTTTATACATACTATCCCAAAAGGAGTCCACATCTCAAAAACCTATGTCTATATGAAATACTTCAACATTACAGCTTTAAAAGAAAAGTTACAGTAAATCTAAAAGAAGAAAAATATGCACTAATTGGATGTGATGGATGTTTGGTAAAACATGGCAAAGGAAATCTTATTAACCACAGAAAACTCAGTTGCTAAAGTCCAGGTAAGAGGGAATATTTCTATTTAGCACTTTTGCAACTGTTCAAGCCTTCGTGTAGTGAAACGGAATTACTTTGAGATTTCGAATGCTATGAAGATTCTTTTAATGCAAGTTAAGATAGTATTCAGTGCACAATTTTCCCTACATATCTACAAATGTTAAATGATGAGATTGAACAAGAAAGTACTATTGCAGCTGAAATAGCTAGAGAAAGTTCTCAATATAGTCAAAGTTCTGGTCCACTGAGTCAAGATCCACTGGGACGACCAATTATCGAAAAAGAAGCAGCAATAGCCATGAATAAGGTAGAAACTGCAATGCAACAAGCACAACAGGAAATTATAAAGTTGGAAAAGTTAGTAGAACAACTAAATATTGAACAGAAAGAAATATTTCTACAAGTCAAAGAACAGTTACAACATGGTTTGCTGCACGAAAAAAAAGAATGCCAATGTTCATCATTTAAACTAGGCCTGGGCTAAATTTCCGTTCCGCTCGCGGAAATTGCGATAATTTGACATTTTCGCGTTCCGCGGAGAGCGCGAAAATGTCAAAATTTCCGCATTCCGCAGCTTAGCGATAATTTGTTTCTTGCTTGCTCTGTAAAATAATACATTCTCGAGCGCGATCGCCTTACCTGAATCCCCGCGTTCGCCGACAAGTTTTCCCGATCCGGTCGCGTTCTCCACAAGATGTTGGATTGTTGGTAGCCATTTGCGCTGTCTCGCGACAGTTCGCACCCGCAGTAATGTCATTGGTCGCGCTATCACGTCTTTCTTCTCGCGATCATACACCGCGAGAAGAGTGAAAACAAGATGGCCGCGCCCCCAAGCAACCGCATGGGTAAGTTGGCGAGCCGCGACCATGCAGAAAATACCGCGAACGGGCGGGAAAAAAACTTCCACATCTTCGCGATATTTCCGCGTGTTTGCGGAGATTTGTAACATTTTCGCGATAATTTGCGAAAGTCACTTTCGCAAATTCCGCCCACCCCTAATTTAAACCTATTCTAATGTACATCAGTGGTCAAGCTGGAACAGGAAAATGTTCCTTGATTAGTTTTGACCAGTTATCTACACAAAACGTGTGTTGTAACAGTTCCAACTGGATTAGCAGCACACAACATTAAAGGGATTACTTGACATTGGTTACTTATGCTACCAATTGAACATGATAATAAATTGGAATATCAGAAGCTATCTGGAGAAGCTTGATATGAAGTCTCAAGAGTACTGAAGAAAATTAAACTTTTAATCATTGATGAGGTGAACATGGTCTCAAACTTAATGCTTGCCTTTGTACATTTAAGAATGCAACAGATTTTAAAAATGGATTCCGATGTTCTGTTTGGAGGAAAACATTACATTGTATTCGGAGATCTACTACAACTTACTCCTTTAAAAGGGCAACCTGTTTTTAAAACACTTGTCCATGAAGAGACTAGGAAATCTTTGGGAAGTATTGGAAATGTGTATATTTGGTTACATTTTGAATATAAAGAACTTGTTAAGAATATGCGAGATGCAAGTGATTAAGATTATGGAAATATTCTTCAAGATATAAGAATTGGTGTCTTGACGAAACATGGTAAAGAAGCTTCAGAAAGTCAGCTACTAATGAACTTGTTTACAACTAGGAACAAAGCAGCTGAAGTAATGTACAACATGCTTGGAGAAAAGCAGTCTATAGTTTGCCTAATGCCTGCACTGCAAGAGTGTTCTTTATTTATTTATTTGAAAAGTTTTATAACACGCAAACAAGACCCAGATCGGGTATCAGAGCGCTATCCAAAGAGGACAGTTAGCGTTGCCGTGAGGAGACAGTAAAAGTACAATACAAAAAAGTTAGCATTAGAGGAACCACGTGAAGGCCCTACTAGACGAGGCATTGCAGTTTATGCAGCGCACTACGCCCCAAGAACAACACAGTACATTTCGTATTGAGTACATATTTCAAAACATATAGAGAAAATGATTGTCAGGCATACATTACAATGCACAAAGTAAAAACTGATTGCGAAGCACTCGAGGGAAGTGATTATCACATGACATAGAAGCTATTGCTGCTGAAGTTCTTCCAAAAGTAGCCATTTGACTTGTTTCTTGAATGAAGCAGTTGAGGGGTTGGCTCTGATTTCCGTCAGTAGGGCATTCCAGATTCTTGGAGTCATCCCTGAGAAAGTGCAATTGTAAGTTCTTTTTTTGTTGAATTTGGCTGGTTTCAGGAGTAAGGTATTGGAGCTTCTTAAGTTTCAACTGAAACCAGAGAGCTTGAGTTTCTTTGCCAGGTAAAAGGGGCTATTGTAGTGCATAGCTTTATGTGTCAGACATGCTATCTTGAAGCGGATCCTTCCTTCAATGGGAAGCCAGTTAAGTTGAATTAGGTCAGGTGTAATATGATCATGTTTTCTGGAGCCTGTAATTAGTCTGGCAGAAGCGTTCAGAGTAGCTCTTAGTGGAGCTAACCTTGCTTTAGGAAGCCCTGCTAGGGTTACCAAGCCATATTCTACTCGCGAGATAACAATGGATTGGACTGCTGACTGGATGTTCTCGGGAGGTAGGAAAGGTTTGATTTTCCCGAGAGTGATGCGCTGATGATTGGCACTCTTAGTTGTGGCACTGATGTGTTCTTGCATGTTTAGGTATTGCGATACCAAAGGGAATGATGGACGGAGCATTTGAGCAAATCAAACACTCACCCCCAGTCAACTGATCTGGGTTTAATCCATCATCATTCTTTAGCTCACTCCACCACCCCAGTTCAGACATGGCCATATGCAAATCAGTCTGACCCTGTGCCTCATGGGAACAGTCCAGCCCAAAATGCCAAGCCATGTCTTCCCTGGACCGGAAACAAGCATCCTGGGACCGGTTTCGGGTTTATAACCCTCATCAGCCAGGCTATCTTGAATCCAGTGCAAAGTGAGCAAGGGACCCATGTCTGGGCATACCCTGCCAACTTAGGGCGAACAAAGCGATACCAAAGGGAATGATGGACGGAGCGTTTGAGCAAATCAAACACTCACCCCAGTCAACTGATCTGGGTTTAATCCATCATCATTCTTTAGCTCACTCCACTACCCCAGTTCAGACATGGCCATATGCAAATCAGTCTGACCCTGTGCCTCATGGGAACAGTCTAGCCCAAAATGCCAAGCCATGTCTTCCCTGGACCGGAAATAAGCATCCTGGGACCGGTCTCGGGTTTATAACCCTCATCAGCCAGGCTAACTTGAATCCAGTGGCAAAGTGAGCAAGGGACCCACGTCTGGGCATACCCTGCCAACTTAGGGCGAACAAAGCGATACCAAAGGGAAAGATGGACGGAGCATTTGAGCAAATCAAACACTCACCCCCAGTCAACTGATCTGGGTTAAATCCATCATCTTTCTTTAGCTCACTCCACCACCCCAGTTCAGACATGGCCATATGCAAATCAGTCTGACCCTGTGCCTCATGGGAACAGTCCGGCCCAAAATGCCAAGCCATGTCTTCCCTGGACCGGAAACAAGCATCCTGGGACAGGTTTCGGGTTTATAACCCTCATCAGCCAGGCTATCTTGAATCCAGTGGCAAAGTGAGCAAGGGACCCACGTCTGGGCATACCCTTCCAACTTAGGGCGAACAAAGCGATACCAAAGGGAATGATGGACCGAGCGTTTGAGCAAATCCAATAGATGTTTAGATATTTGTCCAGGTCAACACCTAAAGAGCGAGCGGACTCCACCTCGTGCGGGGAGCAGTTGAGTGCAGAGATATTTTTGATCCAATTTTGCGCTGGGGTCTCTTGGTTGCGGGGTGTAATCAGGAGAAATTCTGTTTTGAGGGAGTTTAGTAACAGATGCTTATGTGTTAGCCATTGTTGAGTTTTTTGGAGCGCTCCATTAAGAGTTTTAATGTCATCTGGAGAGGAGTATCATCCACGTACATCTGGTATTGAATGTTTGACCCGTTCAGAAAAGCAGTTAGCAGTTCCATGAAGAGATTGAAGAGCGTGGGCAAGAGTGCAGATCCCTGAGGTACCCCAATAGTGACTGGGGTGCTTGCAGCCAAAGATTGGTTGACTTTCATTCTCCGTGTTCGGTTGTGCAGGAAGGAGGAGAACCAGTTTAAGGCAGGGTCATATAGCCCCATCCTATATTGCAGAAGGTTAATCAAGTTATCATGTTTAATAGTGTCGAAAGCAGAGGACAAGTCCAGAAGAATTAGAAGACAAGGCATATCTTGGTCCAGATCTCTCAAGGCGTCATCCACAATGTGTGTTAGGGCTGTTTCTGTACTGTGACCTGGTCTAAAGCCTGACTGATGTTGGTCTAGCAGCTGAAATTTCTAGATGTGTTTGCATAGCTGTGTGTGAACGCATTTCTCGAGGAACTTCGCTAAAAATATGATGCTGGTGATTGGCCGGTAGTTATTGGGGTCTGTTAGGTCTGCATGGGGCTTCTTGGGGATAGGTGTGACTTGCCCCATTTTAAGACAGTCGGGAATCCTCCCTTGTAAGAGAGATTGTTGGATGATCTTGGACCAGAGAGGCAGAATGGCCGGGTTGAGGTCTTTGAGTAGCATAGCGGGGAGTGGATCACTGAAATGGTTGGATGGTATAAGAGATGCCAATGAATGTGATACCTCCTCCAAGTCTGGGAGTATGAAGGTGTTCCAACAGGCATTGTTTTTGGGTGTGCACTCTGTGGGGTAAGGCAGAGCACTCACTGCTTCAGGTACTGTCAAACCCAGGGAGCTCATCGACAGCAGGTTAGCGGCGGCACGTTGCAGTTCCCGATCAATACTCCTAGACTTTTCCAAAAAGTGCGCTGAGAAGTCTTCTTCACTGGGACCAGTGGTTTTGATTGCAGGAGTAGAATTAGCCTGTTGTTTGATGATATCAAACAGTTTTTTAGGACGGTTTTTAGCACTGTCAAGCTGAGCTCTGACATGATCGGATTTAGCAATGCGAATGTGTTTGTTATAAGAGCTTCTCTGCTTCCTTAACTGTTTGAGACTAGAAGTGGAGGGGGCATTTCTCCAATGTCTCTCAGAGAGCCTTAAATTGCGTCTTTCATCATTAAGGGCACCATTGAACCAAGGTTTGGATTGTTGCAAGGAATCCTTTTGAGTTGCTTCAGGGCTGCAGAGTCTAGAATGTTTGCCATGGCATTGACGTAGTGATCTGTCAACTCTTCCAAATTATTCATGTTAGTGGGAGGTTCTAGAAGATTCTTGCTCAAGTTGGTGAGGTTAGGGATGTTGATGTCTCTCAGGTTACGAGACAGTTGCTTGTTTTTGAGCGGTTGACCTTGTTTTCTTGGATGTAAAAGTAGATTTGGTGATGATCCGACCAATCGCATGGTACTATGTCATCCAGTTGGATGATGTGATTTCTAGCTATAATAAGGTCGAAGGTAGCGCCCTTGGAGTGAGAGGGTATTTAATCAACAACTTCTCAAACTGGAAAAGCAACAAATAGTGGAAATTGAAGCTATTGATAAAATTGAACACCAGAGAGTGACTATTATTCTTACAGAGAAACTATAAGCTAAACTGGATTCTTTGGAAAAGTCTGTATCTAAAACTGCAGACTTAGAAAAGACTTTACATGTATGTATAAACTGTTGGGTAATTTTGCGGCGTAATTTGAATGCAGAAGAAGGTGCAATGGAGCAATGAGAAAAGTTGTTGATTTTGTAAAATTTCAGAATAGAGATGGAATAGAATTTCTATTTATAAAATGTGGTCAGATTAAAGAGGTAAGACAAATTGGGCGTTGTGTTGTGCGTTGTTGCGTGTAAACGATTTGTATGTTTGCAGACAACAGTTTCCTCTGTCTTTAGCATATGCAGTAACTATTCATAAGTCTCAAGGTTTATGTATAGACACTGTTTTTGTAAATATTGGAAGTACAGAATTCAAAGAGGGAATGGCATACTTTGCATTATCTCAAGTAAGAACATTGTTTGGTTTGTATTTGATAGATTTTGATGACAAAGAGGTTAGTGCTGATGCAAATTGTGTAAGAGAGTACAATCATTTTTATACTCCTGATTTAGGTGAATATTCCATATTTGAGAAATTAATAGTGTGCCCAAAACAGAAATATGTTTAAGATGCAATTGAGGTTCAAAAAAAGAAAACAAATGAATAGAAAGTTGAAGGTGTGAAGAAAAAGAAAATGGAAACTGTTGATGACATTGTAGGATACCAGTTGGAAAATATTTCAGGTATCAACTGTTATGTTAATGTAATTCTGAATGTTGTATTTTATCTGCAAGATCTTCATCATGATATCATTGGAAATCATGAAAAAGATTCTGTTCTTTACTACATCATGTATTTCAGTAGTTGGTATACTGCTTCTGGCATTCGGTATCTTTTGGATACATGTACTGGTTCTTTGACATTTACTCTTAATATACAACAAGATGCACAAGAATTTCCAATCCTTATGCTTGGAGTATTAGAACATGAAGGAATACAGATTGAAAACTTATTTGGACTAAGTTACAGATGGGATCATAAATGTGAAGAGTGTTCATTTACTTCTACCACTGAAATACAAACAGAACGATTCATATACTTGACGATACTAGACTGCAAATCAGTACCTTGTAAAAAATTTATAAAAACAGACAATCCAGGTATGAGATGTTCGCATTGTAGATCAGAGCTGTTGTCTACATTACGTATAGAAAGATTTGGAAAATATCTAATTTTAATGCTACAACGTTGTAGAGCAAATGGAAGAAAATTGGAAACCAAAATTAAAATTTTTAATGCAAGTCAAATATCTATTTCAGGAAGAACTTTTATAGCAGTGGCTATTATTTTCCATGATGGACCTACTACAACATCTGGACACTATACTGTGTATATAAAGTGTAATAAAGGATGGACACATTGCAATAATGCCCACTTTGAATTCAATCCTACATTGCCTTATGAATTTTCAAACTCATTTTTGTTTTTTTTTAAGCCAAAGTTTTGAGTACATCATTGCCCTATTGGGAAGATGTGAACAGAAAGTAGACAGGAGCGCAAACTATTAGTATTTATAATCAGTGTTTGGAATATTATTTGCGATAATTGATATTGCATTTGGAAAATTGTGTTTAAAAGGAGAGTTTATATATTTGTTGTCTATATTGTACCAGATGTAAATGAGAGCATACATTTTGGCAAATGTATTTGAGATAACTATTAGAGTTAATGTAGATGAAGGAAGTAATTAACAAAGTGTTGATGGGAAAACGCATAGCTACACATATTGATGATGATGGTCTACGCTGATTTGTTTTTTTCTACAGTCAATTTGATTGTTTTATTCCCCGCAGTTCAATGATAATACTACACTGAAATCACTGTGTATGATGAAGTTAAGTGGAATCTGAGAACAGCAAAAAAAGGAAACTGAAAATATTATGTAATTCTAAATTTATGTTGTGTTCTTAAAAATATTATATTATAATTTCTGTAATAAGTTTTCATTAAATAACAGTTTTTCTTCGCTACTGTTGAAGTTTGAAAAGAGTTTTATTGCTGTTTAGGACAATACTACACTAAAATACTTCTATTGAGTAATGTATCCAAATTACTTGAAAGTTAAGAATACATAATATAATATGAATGATAACATGATTTTTTTTAAAGTTTAATTATATGTTATTTGTTTCTAATATAAATAATGTTGATCCTTTATACTATTTGAAAAGTATCATCATGTTGCTCAAGCAATCAGCCAGGGAGTCATTCTTTCACTTAGACACTACCCATGCACTCATCCATTCCCTCAGGCACTACCCATCCACTCATCCAATGACCCAGGCATTAATCTTGCACTAAGCCATTCTCTCAGGCACTACCCATGCACTCATGCAATGTCCCAGGCATTACCCTTGCACTCATACTTTCACTCAGGTACTTCTCATACACTCATCCAATCACCCAAGCACTACCCCCGCACTCATGCAATCACCCAGGCACTACCCGTGTTCTCATGCAATCACTCAGGCACTACTCTTGCACTCAACCATTCACTCAGGCACTACCCATGCACTCATAGTATCATGCAGGCACTACCCCTGCACTCATGCAATCACCCGGGTACTACCCATGCAGTCATGCAATCACTCAGGCACTACTCTTGCACTCAACCATTCACTCAGTCACTACCCATGCACTCACCCATTCACTCAGGTACTACCCATGCACTCATCCAATGACTCAGGCATTATGCATGCAGTCATCCATTCACTCAGGCACTACCCATGCACTCATCCAATGACCCAGGCATCATCCAACCAGTCTTGCAATCACCCAGGCACTACTCTTGCACTCATCCATTCACTCAGGTATTATTTATGCACTCATCCAGGCAGTACTCCTGCACTTATACAATCACTCATGTACTACCCATGCACTCATGTAATCAGTCAGGCACTACTTTTACACTTAACCATTGTCTCAAACTCTACTCATTTACTCATCCAATCACTCAGACACTACATACGCACTCATGCAATTACACAGACACTCTAGTGACTCATGTATTCATACAACACAAAGAATAGATAACTTTAGGAAGACCATCCTAATACAATATTTGAAGCTCAACCCAGGATATAAAATCTGCTTATGATAATGCGACAACTACGATTGCTGCGATGGCGACACGCTTCTTCCTCGATGCGAGACTCTTCTCTTGATACGGTGCAATGCGTCAGCTACGATGGCTGCGATGGCGACACACTTCTTCGGCATTGTGAGACACTCCCTGGATGATGCGAGAAGCTTCCGCTCGATGCGATGCTGCAGCAGCGACACACTTTACGAGATGCGACGACAACAGCTCCGACGGCGGCACGCTTCTCCTTCTTGAGTCGCGCTTCCAGCTCCTTGCGACACGCAGTCCCTCAGAAGGCCCAACAACAGCAACAGGCACTTCCAAAGAGCTCTGGGGAGCTGGGGGGTGAAGTCTGTTGTTCCTGAGACTTCAGCAGGAGGCAAGCTCTTTTCCAAGCCCTTGGAGATCCTTCACAAGTTGAGCAAAAGTACACACAAAGTTTCTTTCTCCTCTCTTTGGCAGTAAGGCAACCACTGCAGGCCAATCCCCCAGGTTCAGGGATAGTTTCCTCCTCAGCTTCTTCTGGTTCCTCCCTCAGCTGAGGTTCTTCTTGTTTTCCCAAAGTGATCTAAATTCTTGGGATCAGGGTCCCAATATTTATACCCAGAAATCCTTTGTCCTCTGAAGGCAGAGGGGCCTTTGCCCAGTTCAAACCAATTCCTGAGCACTCTGTTTACCAGACTTCTCCTTTCCTTTCACAGTGCAGGGCAGAAACATTAGACGCCCCACAGGAGGTTGAGCCAGCATTGTGGAAGGCAAGTACAGCACTGGAGGACTTTGTTGACAGGATTCCTTCTCTTCATTCACTGTGCAGGGCAGAGACATCAGCCGCTCCCCAGGAGGTGGAGCCAGCATTGTGCCAGCACAGCCCTATTCAGGTCCCAGGTGCAACTCCTCCCACCCATCTGGATGCAGATCTCTCTATTCACCACTGGGACACCTCATCCTGTCTCCTGGAATTCCCCAGCCCTGTCACTCAAACTCCAGACAAAGGAATACACACAGCCTAGCAGAGGCAGGTTTTAATGGTTAGACAAGAAAATGCCTACTTTCTAAAAGTGGCATTTTCAAACACCGAATGTTAAAACCAACTTTACTAAAAGATGTATTTTATCATACTGAGTTCAGTCATACTAAATTCGAATTTCTACCATGTTCTCTGAGTCAGTTAGGATTATAAGATGTAATAACCAAACTGCCCATTCTGGCCTATGGAGAACAGGTAGCCTTGCAATAGTGAAAAACGAAAATGGCTGTAATTCACTATTAGAACAGGCCCACACACCAGGGCATGTCCTACCTTATCCTTACAATGCACCCTGCCCTTGGGCCTACCATAGGGGTGTCTTATATGAAGAAAAGGGAAGGTTTAGGGACTGGCAAGTGGGTGCACTTTCCCAGTCAGCATGACAGTACCAGACGGCACGCAGGCCCTGCAATGGCAGACCTTAGACACATGTTTACAGGCTGCTTCTGTGGGTGGCACAACCAGTGCTGGAAGCCCACCAGCAGTATTTAGATTACAAGCCCTGGGCACTCCTGGTGCACTGTACTGGGGTCTGACAAGTAAACCAAACCAACCAATCATGGAATCACAAATTATACATCAATTTACAAAAGGGAGCACTTGCACTGTGGCACTGGACAGCAGTGGCACAGTGCCCTGAGCAGCTAACACCAGCAAAAAATACATGAGGCACAGCGAAAAATGGAAGGGAGACTCACGCCAATGTGCCAGGTCTAACAGGTTTGTCTTCCATTTCTTGGTTTCTGGTGTCTATCACATTTTTATCTCGTTTTTTCGTCTTTCATGCATAATTTTACTTGTCACTAGATTACCTACTCTATCCAAATAAATCCTCCTCAAGAGCAGCTAATATAACGCAAACTCTGTTTTTTGTGTATAATAGACTCTTATTGTCACCACATGTTTTAAGTAAAAGATTTACAACTGTCCCAGATGCTTGTTGGACATGTTCGTCCCCAAATGCGGACTTATTTCATATGTTATTCTCTTGTTCATCTGTGTGTAACTTTTGGAAACAAGTTTGGTCTCAAATCAACTTAATTTTTGGTACTAAGTTTGCTTTTTCCTTCACCCATATTTTCTTAGGTAGCTTTTCGTCTATCTGGGAAAACATGATGTTTAATGTCAAAATTATAGATTTACTACTAGCAGTTGCCTTTCAGCAAATTACCACAAACTGGAAAGACTCTACCAAAATTTCTTATAAGGCTTGCTGGTACACTGTCTGCCATAACCATAGATTAGATACTGCTTTTGCTTACCCTATACATTTGGTAGCGAAACGTTTAGATTTGTGATCACCTTACAAGTTATTTGGATGCAAGCGCCAAACGTATTTCTCAGATACTTCCAGCACAACAAGAGGTTCTTAAACCTCCTTGACTTCCTAAACATTCCTAATGACTTTTTGAATTCATGGTTCTTCAGATTTTGCCTATTCATATCCATATGTATTTAATAGTTTGTTGTTTAATAGTCTGATTCGTCTACCCTTAACATATTGTAGATTTCTACTGTTATGATACGAGATTATTATTATGTATTCTTTATAGACACCTCTACATTTTCTCTTCTTTAATAAAAACTTTCTTGAACTAAAAGAATTCAATACTACTCATAAAAAGAGGATGAAAAAAGGAAACCAGAGCTATCTTTCGTGGCCTGAGATAGGACCCCATATGCTAATGTAGGGGCTTATTATCAAGCACGGCGTTAAAAGTATCGCCGCTTTAGCGGCACAAAGGCGGCAATAATGGGCTTGATAATATGCTGCAGAGAATTCGAATGGAAGCCCATGTTGACACCAGAACATGGGCTTCTATGGGAATTCTCAAGGGCATATTATAAAGCCCATTATCGCCGTTTTAGCGGCAGTTTTCTGCCGCTAAAGCGGTAATAATTTTAACGCTGTTTCTTGACAATATGCCCCGTAGTGCCTTAAGCGATTAAATACCAAGTTTTTGGGATAATCTTTTTCAATGGGTGGTAGTTAAAGCCCTATGCATCAGCACTACCTGCATGGCACTTTGGTCACCAGTGACATAAAAAGGGATGGTTAACAGTGTGCGTGCAAGCTGTCAAAAGCAGAGCACATGATCTCAGTCACCCATTGGGTACAATGTATGAGGCCCTCAGCCGACCCACCTGTGGAATCATACATTTCATACCCATTGGCATCGTGGTGGCTGTCTTGCTGAGAGTGGTGACAGATTCAAGAGTTTGATGAGGTTGCAAAGCACCTAACCCAGACCCTCTCCAATGCAGACTTTTTCTCCCACAAACCACCAACCAAATATCGGACAAAGAGCCACCTAAAGCGTGACAGCCTGTACAGAGCAGCTCGCCTGAATTAAGAGGGGCTGTAAACCAGGATGGATATCGGTGCTGAGCACTACTTCAAAATCAACAGGTGGTACAGAGTTTGATCCTTCAATACCTTGCAATCAGCTGCATAAGTGCATTGTTATGTACCAGCAACTTGTTTGGGTGTCATGTACTCAAAAGGAGAGATATATTGCATTACAATCTGATGTTCTTTTTGGTTCCCATAATATGGGAAAAGATAATAACGTATGGCTTACATGACATGGCCCCCTCTAAATATTTCTTTTACATAACACCTGCTCAGCATACCACTAGAGAGAACTATGTAGGAAACGGCATGGTTAACACTGAAATAACATGTTATATTGTCGTCAGTGGTTATATGAAGTAGATGCGATATATGGTGTCTATTACACCATGCTATTTCGAAACCCCCCATTAATTCTATTCCACATAATTCAGTGACGGTGTAAAGAGCTAAAGCTCTTTGAAGACAAAATAACTGGGTTGCTAGAGAGAGATACAGGTAAAAAGTAATTGAGAGCAAGAGACATAAAGAGAGCATGTCATAGGATGAGGATGAGCAGAAGAGATAAAAAAGAAGATTGGGTCAATCCTGAGAGACAGAAGAATTGAGAAAGATAAAGAAACAGTCAGAGAGAAAAATAATCTCCAGGACCTAAACAGAGAATTAGATGGTAGCCGGAAAAGGAAGTACAGAAAGAGAGATGTTAACAGTGAGTGAACAAATATACTAAAAGAAGAAGATATAAAGGAGGGAGCTAGAGAGGCAAAGGGAACTATCAAAAGAAGCTATGTAAATGAAAGTAAAGGAAACAGAGTGGAAAAGGGAGAGAAAATAAATGTGGCCAGAAAGAATAAGTGAAGGGGATCCGGAGAAAGGTAGAAGGACAGAGTATAGAAGGGGATAAGCGAGAAAGGACAGAGAAAAATGGACATGTGAGAGAGAATAAAAAGGAAGGAGGAGGGGAAGATGGAGATAAATATGAAAATACAGTGTGGCATTCACTCCTTTACACAGCACTATGTTGGTGAATGACATAAATATTGTTTAAAAAATAAAGAGTTGGAAAAATATAATTGCAAAAATACAATTGCTTCAAAAATATCGAGGAATGAAATATGGGAAAGAATAGCATTTTTTTATAGATGATATTGTTTACTTTAAGATAGTTGTATTCAATATTGTTTTTTACTTTAATATATATCAGTTATTTCAACATTATGATAATTTTTATGAAATTATGGGCAATATTTACAAGCCCCTATCGCCACGGGAATGTCACTTTTTGTGACGTTTCCATGACGATAGGGGCTTTGCCTTATTTACAAGGCAGTGTTAAGCCACTTAACGTGGCTTAACACTGCTTTGTAAATAAGGCCCCCTTTCATACTATGCTTCACGTGAAAGGGGTGGGCAGTGGGTGTTGCGGTGTGCACCGCAACACCGATTAATTTTGATGCTGCCTCCTATTTACAAGGGCAGTGTAAATAGGAGGCAGCGCCAAAATTAAAACCAGGGAATACCTGGTCTTAACTTGGCGAAACAAGGAGAAATGCTTCATTTCTCCTGGTTTAGGATTTTTCCATGTGTGCTGCCTTGTGCAGCACAAGTGGTAAAAGCAAAATGCCTTGGATTGTTTATGTTCATGAAGGTGACCCTTTCTGCACATAAACAATCTTTTTAAAAAAATGACATTTTGTAACTTCCAGGTGTGCTGCATTAAGCAGCACACATAGAAATGACAAAATTGCATGTCAAGATTGTTTATGTGCAAGAAGGGGAACCTTCCTGAACATAAACAATCTTCCCCTGTATGCAGACACCCTTGCACTAAGTGTAGCGCCAGCTCAGGGGGAAATGAGAGGCTGCACCATATTCTTTTAAATATGGGTCAACCTTGCGTTTCTGAAGTGGAGGAGTGAGGCGTTAAGCCATGACGGCTAACGCCTCACTCCGCAACTTCTTTGTAAATATCCCCTATGTGTCATTCCAATATGGCGTCCTGCAGTCATTTGTTTGTCCTTTATCTATGTTCTTTCACTACATAATCTGAGTTGGTAATGTATGGGTTATGTGATCAAAGCCGCAAGGCCAAAGCATATCTGTTACTCATGCTGTGCATGCAATAAATGAGTGTGATTGCTAGGCTCTGAGTGAGCACTTCTATTTCATTAGAGCTGATATATTAGTTATCGTATTAATTTAGGTATTAGTATTTTAATATTTTTATAGTTTAGTTTGTAAGATTTAATGTGTAATTCTTTTTTTATTAGATTAAATTAGCAAATTATAATTTAGTAGTGGATTGTTTGGTTTAGAGCAATAGGGTGGAAAGGTATTGTGGGAATTTAAATATCAAAATTATTGTTTTATATATTTTACAATAATATTTATGCCAATTACATAATTAATTGGTATTTCATTATGTATATTTTTTAATGTTTGATTTGTTATTTTAATTATGTAAGTAAGCTTTGGGATTTGTAAGATGTCATTTAAATTTTGCATGGTTTAATTACTATTTTCTAATTCAGTAGTGGGCTGTTGGTTTTGAAGTGGAATACTAATTTATAATTTAATAATGTGTTGTTTGGTTTGTAGGGGAATTGATTATAATATTTGATTAGAAATAAATTATGTACATTATTTAATTATTTGTTGTCATTGATATGTTGTATTTTAATTAATTATTAATTGATAAGTGTGTTTAATTAAATTTTGAATGGAAGATTTTATTTATATTTATTTTCTTTATTCAATTACTATTTAATGTTATTGTTTAATTTATATTTCTGTCTAACAAAACAAGCAGACCAGCATTACCACACATTGCCTGAAAGGAAATATTATACATAAAATGCAGAATAATTGAGTAGAAGTGTGAACTATTTTGAAGATGCATAAATAGACCTTCTAAATAGATCAGATCATATGAGACCACCATGATTCCAAATCTTTTGGTGGAACTGATACACAACCAATTTAGGGCCTGATTACGAGTTTGGTGGTGCGGCGTGGGGTCCACCCTGCCGGCGTACGGCCAAACCCGTGGTCAGGCCGTCTGCCAGACTGCGAGTTATTCACACGTCTGGCAGGTTTTTTTTTTACGTTCCCACGGTGGTGCCCTGAAAACTGGCACCACAATGGGAACGCCAAAAATATTTCCTGAACAGCATGAACTAATAAATTCATGCCGTCCAGGAACTGAGGTATATGCATACAGTAGGGTACATGTTGTGCCCCCTGCAGGCATCTCAGGGTACATAGGCACAGGGGGTGTAAGACCCCCTTTGTTTCCTCTCCCCGCTGTTTTCATGGAGGAGGAACCACCATGACAACCAGGGTCTATAGGAAACTTGTAATATGCTTGGTGGGACCACATTGGTCCTGCCAAACATTTTACAGCCTCCTGACCGCTGCAACACCACCAGGGAATGATTGTTCCCTGGTGGCTGCAGTGGTCCGACCTCCCTGATTGTAATATGGCGGTCAGGAGGCTGCCACCTCCGCACCTCCATGAGTCTGGCGGATCCTTGGACCGCCAGACTTGTAAACGTCCCCAAAGAGTGTGAAGCAAAGAGTAGTTTGCGGCGGATGGATGACAAAATTAATTTGCTAACATAAGTACATGTCATCATCACTGTATATTTTCCTAGAAACTCTGAAAAAAGAACAGATTTTCCAGGGAATGCATCAAACCCATGCAATGTCTGATAATCTAATCTTGAAAAAAAAAATTAAGAAAACCAGGCTCAAATGCTAACAAAATGCACACAATCTGAGGCCGTATCATGACTATATACACAGGCTTAGCACAGAGCTGAGCACTTCTTTTTCGCATCTGAGGTGTCTAAAGTGCATTATAAGAAATGAGTGGCCTAGCAGCAGTTAATGCATGAATTTAGTTGGAAATGGTGAGCTGAGAAGCCTTTCTTTATTTCTGACTTGTCTTGTTAAATGTTCATGAATTAACTCAGAGAAATTCCAAGTTGTATGCATGAACTTTGTATGCCTCCAAGAATGAAATCAGGCACCCGGCTCTGCGCTGTGCCTGTGCCCTTTATTATGGTACAGCCCCATGTAGCATTTCAGGTTTATACTACCTGGAAACAATAGCATTTATCCTGCAATATTAACAAACATGTTACAATAAAAGAGCCTAACAGTACAAATAGCTGTACTAGAAACAGCATCCAAACTTCATAGAAAAAGGCAACTCTTACAGTGCTTTCCAGTGTTCACCCCCATTCTCCCTCACAACCCCCATTTAAAAAGACAAGGATTTCCCATAGAAAATATAATTTACAGTTTTTCCGACTGTTCCTTGATCTTTCCATACTCCAAACTCCTCAGCTGAGGAGGTGTAAACTCCGTTTACAACAACATTGACAACTGGTCTGCAACTTTTTAGCAGTACACCATCGGAGCATTCCACGGTAAACTCTCAAATGTCAGCAACTCCAGATCTGGAATAATTTGGGAAGCTGTGATGTAATCCTCTACGTCAACAGGCACAAGTTTCATAATCACTCATCTGCTTGGAGAGAATTTTATCTTCTATCCTAGCTTCATTACAGAAATTTGCATTAAGTTCTGACTCAAGACACAGATGCCGCAATGTTGAAGGTTCTAACCAGTACAAAAGAAGACAGGGAAAATTCTAAGCAGGGTTTACAGCCACAAAGAAGAATGAACCATGGAAAATTGGAAGCCCCCTGTTAAAGTGCGATTAAAGGGTTGCGCTCAGAGGATGGGGTTAAGGGTTAAGTAGGTAAACCCTTTCTGAAGGCAACCTTAGATATTCCCAAAAAGAGCTCTAAGGTGAGAAGTCCCTCACTTTCGATAAACTACCTTTTTGACCCCTGCTAAGCAGACACTGTGGTAACGGGATCTCCTGTCAAAATTCCAAACTCTGAGCCCAAAGTGTTTTCTATTTTCAAGACAAAATCCCAGCTCGAGGAAAGTATGATCATTCCAATAGATATTGTACAACCAAAGGAAAAACAAAAAATCGGAGAGGGAAGAAAAAATCTAACTGCTGAATTAAAAAAAGACCCCAAAACACTTTGCTTTTAAGAAGCAGAGAACTCTTTACAAAGGATTGCAATATTAAATGCCAGCGATCAGTGGGAGGGGCCTAGTCCTGAATCATCGGCTCCATCAACTGTCTCTTCAGTGGTGAGAAATGATCATGGAATAATGGCCATGTACTCCTCCCCTTGAATTAGTTCTAGCACCTCCTCACTCAACCCAGCTGCTGTACCGTTTGTGGAAACATGTAAGGCAAAAGCAACATCTCTATTGCTTGATCAAGAAGCCCATTTCCCCTTTTGCTTCTCCGCTAACACCTCTGATCTTGAACCGTGCATTTTTATTGGCATGCTTCGTGGACATTAAGAGTGTTAATTTAATCCACAGCAGTGATATTTCATTGGTTTCCTTGACCCATATTGGACCGGAGATAAAAAGAAGGGTCATTATTCAATCTGCAATTGTTGCGAACATGGTACTACAAAATAGTGAATGTCTTCAATGTAAGGGTATTGATGTGTTTCCCACTTATGGGGAAGCTAAGTTTCGGGATAAGGGGTCTGATAAACTGCACAACCATGAGAGGAATTGGGATTCTAGACCATTAAATGGGTTTCCTGTGGATGATCCAAGAGGGCTGCAAGTTTCCTTAGGAACTTGTTAGAAATGGGGTGTCTAGTTGGCAGTGGTATGCACCCTGTCCAAGTAGGGACCCACAATCTTAGTCAGGGTAAATAAGATACACAACAAAGGTGACCTGTGCTCACCCTCTTGGTAGCTTGGCTCAGAGCAGTCAGACTTATCCCCAGAGGCAATGTGTAAAGTATTTGTGCACATACACACAACCAGTAACACAGTGAAGATATCACAAGAGTACTCCACACCAGTTTAGAAAAATAGCCAATAATTATCTGAGTAAAACAAGAAAAAAAAAAAAAAAACAACCTACGCAAGTCACGTTTAGAAGGCTATAGTTTCAAATGGGTTAATCTGGTCGCTCATGACTGGGACAAATCCAAAAGTTCAGTCCGACTGTGATGGCGTGGAGCTCAGACCCCCTTATAGTATCTTGGATGTATCAGAAATCAAAGATGATGCGTGGCCCAGATCAGGTGATGCTTCGGTTCCTTAAGGAGATGCAAGAACGTTGAAGCTTTGCCTCTCTGGGACAATGCATTGTACAAAGAAGATGATGCGTCAGTTTTGTGGCCTCGGTTCCTGAAGGCAACATGCCGTTGATGTCAACAGTGTGATGCATCAATCCCACGGCGTTGAAGTCAAACTGCTGGGCTAAAGGCGATGTGCCGGTCAAAAGCCACGCAGGGCCGGGGATATGTCAGAGTCAGGACAGTGAACCACGGATGTTGGTGGTGCTGTGTCCAAGACTCACGCAGCAACGGTTCTTCAGAGGCACTGCGGCAAAGTCGGGCTGTGTTGAAAGTCAAGTTAGCTGCATCACACACTCAGCAAGCGATGTCCACTGCTTCAGTACAGGAAACTGCAATGCAATGATTCCGCAGGGATGCGCCGGTTCCGAACTGACATGTTAGAGTTGATGCGCTGGTTTCTTGGTTACAGCACAAAATTTACCTTAGCGGTCAGGACTTAGCAGAGGAGCCCAGGTGCTGGTAGCAAGTTGCAGGTGAAGTCTTTGATGTCCCTGAGACTTCATCAACTAGAGTCAAGCTCAGTCAAGCCCTTGGAGAACCTTGGAAAGCAGGAGTCAGAGAGTAGAGACCACTCCCAGGCAAGAAGCAGCAGGCAGCAGGCCAACACAGCTAAGCAAGCAGCAAAGTGGCAGTCCTTGCCAGGTCGACATGGAAGTTTAACCCCTTGTGTGCTTATGACGGGCTCAGCTCCCCATGAGGCCCAGTGGAGCTGTGCTCGTCATAACGGTCGCGCTCAGCCCACGCGCGATTGATTCCCCGCCTGTGTGGGAGAATCAATTAGTGGGCGGAGTTGTGACGAGCTCAGCTCGTTATTAGCACAGCTCCACTGTGCCTCATGACGAGCTGGGCTCGTCACGAGCACAGCGCATCCGCCCCACCCCGCGCCACCGGGGGAATTACCCCCATGGCAAAGGGGTTAGAACAGCACCCACAGACTCTGCAAGGACAAGCCTGAGACATGTTTGAAGGACTACTCATGTGGGCGGCACAATCAGTGCTGCAGGCCCAAAAGTAGCAGTTGATTTACAGGCACTGGGCACAATTAGTGCACTATACTAGGGACTTATTAGTAAATCAAATATGCCAACCATGGAGAAACCAAATGCCATTACATTTTAGATTCAGAGCGCATGCACATTAGCACTGGTCAGCAGCTGAAAAGTGCTACAACAAGCAAAACGAAGTTCAGCACCCACACAATCAAAAACATGAGGTCAGAAGAAAAAAAGACAGGGAAACCACACCAAAAGATGCCAGGTCTAACAGAACTATTGGTAAACATGTGACCTATGGGAAAGTATAAACCCCTTTTCGTGTTGACGATGAGCTTCCTACATCGTGGGGGCTGAAAACCCACTAAGACCCAAGGATTTTACTAAAAATAAATGAAGCTGTGCCCCCACCCCATATTGGGCCCAACATTGTTTTTACTCTCTCTCCACCCGGGTGGAAGGCAGATCGTTTTTAAAAAAACGTATTTCCCTTGATGTCTAGTGGGCATTTTGATACTCGCTGGGGGTTGCAGATTGTAGCAGATTGGAGTACCTCCCTGCCCAATCTGGTACCATGGGGGCACAAATCCCACTTGACACCAGGGAGAAATGGTGAAAAAAAAGAAGGGGTGGAGACAGCTCCATATCAGGCCCACCACTGTTTATGTCCCTGATGGAGGGTTAAAGTTTAGACTATCAATTCTCACTATTAGATGTGTTTTGCGACAATAATTTTAACAAACTGTGCAAAATAGAATGATAACGAAAACCATGAGATCTTTTACTGCATCGTAAAAGCATACAGAAGAGTTCTGAAACATAAAAATGTGCAAAACATAAATGAAGAGAGAAGAAAAAACTGTTATATGCTTATGAAATGTAGACACACGTTTAAGAAATAAAACGCGGTCAACTTAGAAAATGTGCGCCCGATGATCTAATGTGACTTAATGAAAAGAATGCTTACATAGTGAATTACATGAAAACGATTAAAATGTTTAGTTTAAAGATGCTTAACAGTACAAGTTTTGCTGCTTTACATTAATAAAATATGAAATAAAAACATGAATAACACAAGTGACACACATGTTAATCTGTTCGAAAATAAACGTGTGAAGTGTTTCTTTTAGTAGGGCCTAATGAGTGAATTTAGTAAGAAAAACTGTATTATTCATGTTAATGTGTGTTTTGTATTAATCTTAACTTGGTAATGAATTTAATAGGTTTTCATGTAGGCCTCGAATGCTTCTTTTTCTTTGTTCAGAGGAAAAGCAGAACCTAGCTGAAGTAATCATTTCAGACGCTATGAGAACTTTTCAGAGAGTTTTCTTTTAATGATTATGAACAATAGGCCTCTATCTGATTCGGCAACACCTTTGACAGAAATGTATCCATGCAATACAAACCCAGAGAGAGCGTCTGGGAATGGACAGACAGTGAAAAAAAATAATTTTCTTACTTCAGAGGAGAGGACGCAAATTATAAAGTTTTTCAAATTGAGAATTTGACAAAAGGATTACTTAATGCTTCCTGATTTCTTAGTGAGGTATTGATCACACCATGAGCATCCCACTGTGGACAACCAATGGAAACCATAACGTACGATAGAACTGATACTTTATGGGCGTAAACTGAGAAGGTTTAGAAGTATAATTGCCCTCATGGAGGAGGAATCAGGGCTGGCTATCATTTTCAGTTTCTTTGCCTGGCATGCTGTCGGACTAAACTCTGATTTCTTATGCCCATCCCATTTGTACTGAACTTTCCGAACTGACTCAACCTGTACTTTACCGGCTGATAAAGTGTGCAGGTATAACTCTTCGGGTGGAGAGTTATGGACTCAATCCTGTGACTCCTTATGCTTTGTTGCAGCGGAAGGGGATTGCTCAATTTCTATTCTCAATATTAACTATATTTCACAACAACTTATCATACTCACCTCAGCTACCACAAGTCTACAAAATCACAGAGTTTGTCCCATATAAACTCTACGACACCAACTGCTACCTAAACACTAACCATCAACGTCCTCCGATGGATGTTTTGATAGAGAGAATAGGGACTCAGATAATCAGAGACAGGTGGCCACTCCTTCATGAGGACTTGGAATAAAGAAGTACCTTCTCAACAAGCATAACAACCTGTGAATGTATCAATGACTAGACACAAAGAAATGACATACACATAAATATTCATAACAAGCAAATCTATATCTAAACTTCGATTCGAATGGTCAAGGCACAAAAATACATTTAGAATCATTTAATATCAGCTATCGTTTTAGTACAGGTAAATCACAACATGTCACAGTTCAGAGCAAAATACAATACCTGGAGAGAGAGAGAGAGTGCGAGAGTGATAGAGAGAGAGAGAGAGGGAGAGAGAGAGAGAGAGTACAATATGCAATTTCAGAATACAAGCATGAATCATACAAACCAAAGAATCGGTTGCAGATTTCAGGAAACAAATGCCCCAAAGTGAGCCCAAAAGGACGCTAGAGCACAGCGTGCAATAGCTGGAGTCATTCACCCTTTCAGCCGAAAGGTTGTGCCTGCTCGACTTCAACATTTGGCAAAGTGCAGGAAATCGGGAGAGTTCAGTTCAGGGAAATCAGAGCTCAGTCCGACAGCATGTCTGCCTAAATAAATCTCAAAGATAGACAGCCACAGTCTTTTTTCCCACAGGATTATTATACTTCCAATTTCATAGTCCATTGCCACAAAAGTATCTTTTGTGCAGTTTGCATGATTGCCATTGGTCAAAGTCTATGGTCTTTCCATGGGGTGATCGTTAATTTACCCAAATGATCTGAAAATTATATGTAATTCCATTGTCCAATGATCATTATTTTACTAAAAGTTCAATTTCATTTCTCCTCGGAACTAGGAAATTCATTTGTATCTTATCATGTCCGTTCCCAAGCGCTCTCTTCCGAGCTTGCAACAAGATTGACGCAATTTAATACTAACAGAGAGTGTGTCCTTTATTCGAAACTATAGAAAAGAAACTTCAGCAAAAGTTCTCACAGCGCATAGTGAAGTCATGTCAGCATATTCTTATTCTTATTCGAAGGAAAATATGAAAAATGCATTTTAAGGCCAACATGAAAGCATGCTAAAACATTACTATTTACTGAAAGATGTCAAGCATTTAATTGAATAAAGATGATTCTATTTCTCTTGCGATTATACTGTTCATAGAAATTAATATGCAAACACCATTTTATATTCTAATCGAGCAATAACTAATTCACACATCTTTTATAAATGAAACAGCACATTTTCTCTCGACATTGGAAATTGCAGGTTTTCATGACAATGCTGCCTCATGAGCAGAAATCATTGTATTTATTTTCAGCTTAGGCTAACCTATTTATATATTAAATGAGCATTATTCTAACATTTTCATAGTCATTTTGTTAACAAGGCTCTATCATTACGTCACACATTAAGGCATTTATAGCTTTTCATAGCACATTATTAATCGTGAATTTATTAACATAATTATTTTCTCTCTTTCATGAATAATTCTCATCTCAAACTGGTTTGTAACTGTAGTGCATGCTTTTACATACAGGTTGAACTCTCATGTGTTTTACGAGTCACACGGTTAGTCATTTGTTTTAGAATGTATTAGTACCACACTATCCAATGAGCAGGAATTGATGTAGACAAATCATACTAAGATAATTATGCTTCATCAATTCCCCCTCTGATAGCGAATTAAGCCATCACACAATCTTATTTGATAATCTGATAACAATCTGATAACTCTTAGAATGCACTTGTCTTCTTTTGTTTCAATCTATCACCTGCCATGTCTTTCGCTACATCATAATAGGTACTTTGTATATCCTCTAATTCTATATTAGTTCTTTTTCTTTTTTGACCTCTACTTCCTTTTGTTTCTACTTTGCATTTACAGTATCTGTATATCAGTACTAAAATCACTATGCCAATAGCAATAGCTATTATTGGGGTTAGTTTTTCCCAACTAAACTACTCCCCAGTGCTGCTAACCAACTTCCCACTGAGGAAAATCCTCTCCCAAGTTTCTCCCATGCACCATCAGCATTTAGTTCTGTTAAATCATTGCTTAAGTTAGTAATTTTACTTATAAATCCATGCAAGTGCTTGCTTTAATCAGGGATATGAGTGCAACATTGTTGAATTTTCAGCATGCGACAGACTCTGCCTTTACCAATTCTACATCTAAGGCAAGTCTATTTTGCAAACCAATCGACCTATTAGCAACCATTTCAGTATTCATCACTAAGAAGCCAACAGCAGTATCTGTAGATAATCGATCAACCACTGTAGGCAGTTTTCTAATTATATGTGAGTTCGATATTACTCCTACTTAGGGTATTATTGCATCAAATATATCACGAATAATCACTGCTGCACTTATTTCCCATTTTGTTACGTGTTAGTTTCTTTTCATTGAATCCATGATCATTATTCACATGGTTTATTTTAACAATTCCCACGTAACAACATCAATACCAACATTTAGGCAATTTATAATAAGCATTTCTCCCACACACATAATACACTCTCTGGAATAGTGGGTCAGTGACACCCTTTAATGCCCAACCTCCCGTTATTAGGAAGGTGTTTTCAAACTCACTGGAAACAATAAATTTATCATTACATTCAGTCTTTTGTCTTAGTATGCAAAGCTTTCCTTTGTTTTGCCAATCCAGAGACATTGCAGCGTAAGTCTCACCCTTTTTGTAATCACCTTCCCTATAAACCCATGGAGGTGTTCTAACTTTCCCTTCAGCAGCTTTTCTTTTTATTTTATATTGTCTATCTTCCACGGTGTTAATTAAATCTTTTTCTACACTATGTATGATGCATTTTTCTATGCGCATGTACAATATTTACAGGCTCTATAGTATGAAGGAATTCTCAGCTTACTTCAGCATTTCTCGCATTTGCCACAATATTTAGATTATTCTTAATAGGAATTTCAGAAAACACCAAGTCAAAATTTGAAAAGTAATATTGAAACTGCTCCTTACCATAGAATAAACTGGTTAGTACACTACAAGAGATACCATAAGTTAACGGAAGGTGATGGTAAGTCACCCCTTCAGACACAGACATGGGTAATTGCATTTACACATAACAGTCTCTTGCATCCATTGTGTCAACATACTCGTACAAGAGTTTAGTAAATACATTTAACGAAAAGTCATTAATTGATTTATCTTGGTGTAAGTTACTACTTGTTAGCTTTTTAATGTCTATATATTCTCCAGTGACCTTGGTTAATTCAGTAGTTGTACTCACATGTATATTAGTAGATTTAACTGAATAAACATAATGAGGTAGATTTAGAATGGTCAACAACAAAACAAGTATTAGGACAGAAATACACAAAAAGCAAGCACTTATACGCTTTTGCCTAGTGAATCAACCTCATTCGAATTTCCAATTTCGGAACCAGCGACATTCATTTTAAAATTGTAATACTATGATTAGCAGCAGGTTTTGAGTTTTTGAACTTATACCAGCATCTGGACGCAGCCTTAGTTTCTTCAGCCTTTTCTCTTCATTACTCTTCCTTTCCCACACAGTCCAATCAAGGTGGTTTATTCAGGGTGTTGTCTTTAAAACAGAATACAATCGCTTGCTGCAGCTAGTTATGTCCATTCAGGTGATGCACATCTCTGATTTGGGACTCGTGCTCTTTTTGCTCTGCGAACTGTATTTTCTTCTCTGTCTGTATCACTTTGTTCAGACTGAATGGGGACTTCAATTACAGTGAATGGATTTTTCCCAAAGTTTAATGTTTTTCAATCATTCAGTTTTTCTGGGCCATCGCTCACATTTTTGCACTAATTTTTCTGGCACATTGTTTATTTCATCTGTGTCAATGCTTCGATTGGCTGAATCCCTTTCTTTCTGGCCCTAGTTACCTACAGGGATCAACTCTCTTTCATTTTCAACAGAGTTTTCGAGACCCAGTAGCTGGTGCCCACTTTACTCTGTGCTCAGTCTTTTCAGCCTGTCTCACTTTTACCACCGGTTCACCTGCAACCGACTCTGCACCTTAAAGTGGACATGAGACTTGATGATTGTGGGCTGCAAGAATCCAAATTAGGTAGACCCCCACATTTAATCGCTGTTGTTGTCACAAGAATCACTTGGTAAGACCCACACCAACGAGGTTCCAAACAGGACTTTCTCACATGTTTCTTGACAAGCACTCAATCACCTGGGCACAAATAATGGGTTTGCTCCTGTTGGACAGTAGTGGTGACTTCTCCAACCTGGTGAGTCACAGACCACACTACATCAGCCAATATTTTACAATAATCAAGGACCATGTCATCAGATATGTTCACAAGCTGATTCGCTGGGACTGTAGGCTGTCTCATAGCCCTCCTCATAATTATCTTATGAGGGGACAGTCCTGTGCTACTGTCTGGGATACTTTGCAAACTCATCAACACCAAAGGCAATGCATCAGGCCATTTCAGTGATGTAGACACACACACCTCTGCCAATCATAATTTTATTGTGTCGTTCACTTGCTCGACCACACCTGATGCCTCAGGTCGATAGGCACAATGCAATTTTTGGTCAATCTGTAAAGCGACACAGAGCATTCATACCACTTCATTTTTAAAGTGTGTTCCTCTATCTGATTCCAACGAAACTGGAAATCCAAACCTTGGGATTAGCTCTCTAAGCAACAGTTTAGCAAAGGTTAGGCTGTCATTTCATCATGTAGGGTATGCCTCAACCACACGTGAAAACAGACACATAATCACAAGCATATTCATTACAAGGAGGCATGTCTATGAAATCCATCTGCATGTGAGTAAAGGGACCTCCTAACCTTCCAATTTGACGAATGCTAACCATTGTTTTCCTTCCTGTGTCTTGTTGCTGATGTGTTATACATCTCTGGCACAGACTCCCTGCAATGGCACAGAATTTTGTGTTGTACCATGTCTGTCTAAAAGTAGCATTAACGCATCCCTTCCTACATGTGTTGGTCCATGACAGACTCTTGCCATTGGTAACAACAGACTATCTGGCAATACAGGTCTTCCATCTGTATAAACCCATACTTCATCTTCGGGTCTGTGTGTACATCCTGCTTTGATCCACCTTTCTGCCTGGGTAACTGAATCTTGCAAATCTCGAATCTCTTCCCATGTTTCGACAATTGAAAACATTAATCTGCATTCAGATTCATCAGATTGTTCTTTCAAGGATTCCCCATTGAATGCATATGAATTTAGAGCACAATAGCGTGCAGTCTCGTCAGCATATCTATTGCCAACAGTCATATAATCATGTCCAGATTGATGAGCCAAACATTTTACCACAGCAATTTGGGCTGGCAGTTCCGTATAGGTGAACTTGAAGAGGTCATGACCCCACACTGAGGCCACAATTGCCCGAAATCATGCACCACCCCAAAACCATATTGACTGTCTGTAAATATGGTGACTCGTATTGGCTCAGTAATGGAACACGCCCTAGTGAGCGCAATCAATTCCGTCACTTGTGCTGAATTCACAACTTTCAACCATGACACTTCACCAACACCCACCACTGTGCAGATCACATATGCAGCTCGCGAGGTACCACCAGAGTCTCTCAGACATGATCCATCCACAAACAAAACATGGTCAGATTCTGGCAATGGAGTGTTCTGGATGTCAGGTCTTGGCTTTGTACACAAATCAGTCACATCAAGGCAATCATGATTAGCTTCTTCCACAATCACTTTACAACCTGGGAGCGACATCAAGGTAGCTGGATTCAGACTTGTACACCTTGTTACAGTCACATTTTCCGTACCCAGTATTACCTGCTCATATTTTGTTAAGCGACTGCTCTTAAGACGCTGTGTGCGTGTTCGCGTTAACAAAAGTTCAACTGAATGTAGCACATACACTTTTAATGGATGACCCATTACGATCGTCTCACACTGCTCCAAACTCATATATCTTGCAGTGACAGCTTTTAGGCATCCATGTAAGGCAGCAGCCACAGGATCTAAGGTGACTGAGAAATATGCCACATAAAAACGTCCTGTGCTGTGCATTTGCATCAGAACTGAAAGTGCACAACCATCACATTCACTACAAAACAGTGTAAAACTCTTATTAAAGTCAGGCATTCCCAATGCTGGAGCTTGACACAAATTGTCTTTCCGTTCAAGAAATGAACGCATGCATTCTTCTTCCATATGCACAGGGTTTTTAAATGTGATGTCCCAAATAAAGAACTTCTCTCTGACAGAATTGTAATTTTGCTGGTGACACTTTATGCCCACTTACTTCCAAATGGTTCAGTAGAGCAATCATATCAGTAACACAAGCTTTTTTGGTTCCTGATGCAACCAGCAAATCATCAATCTACATTACCAGCATCGAGTGATTAGGCCTTACTAATGACTCAAAATTTCTTTTCAAAATCTGATTGAAGATTAAGGGGCTTTCAGTATACCCTTGTGGAACTCTGTACCATGCCAAGACACGGTTATTGAACCAGAATGCAAATAAATGTTGGCTATCCGGATACAAAGGAATCGAGAAAAAAGCATGACACAAAGCAATCACTGAGAACCATTCTGCTTCACATGGAATCTGACAAAGAATCACAGCTGGGTTTGGCACTATTGGACAACAAGGTATCACAATCTGATTTTTTCATAGGTTTTAAACGATTCTATATTTCCCGTTGGGTTTTCATATGCCCATGAATTACATGGACTCCCTACTATTTCTTTCAAAATACCTTGTTCAATCAACATCTCAATCTACGGTGTTCTTCCAGCAATTATCTGAAGGCTCAAATTATATTCTGGAGTTTTCAGGAATAATGCATTTGGTTTTACAGTAATTCAAATTGGAGCTACTCTTTTCATCAAACCAATGTCTTTACCTGAAAAATCCCACACATCAGACAGAACGGCATCTTTCAATTCTTCCGGCAAATCATGCGCTGTAAATAAAGGGTATAAGCTATTCACTTCCAACTCTTGTCGGGCCCTTTTGAACACCACATCCTCATCTTTCATATGGAAGTCTATTCCAACTGGTGTATAGTATATGGAACAATTCATTTTACACAGCAAGTCTCATCCTAGCAGGTTAACTCGACTGGTATCACACACCACAAATTTGTGTAAATCTTTAAAACTTCCAATTTGTACTTTCATAGGTTTGGTCACTGTGGACGAGATCAATTTATTTGATACTCCTACAACTTGGATACTTTCTCCCGAGAGGGGTAGGTTGTACATTTCCACAGTTCTCACAGTGGAACAGGTAGCACCAGTGTCTAAAAGAAACAAAATTTACTTTCCACTTACCTCGCTATCCACATAGGGACCACTCTGGTCTACCTCTAAGGATAGGCCAAGCATGCACTCCTCCTCCCCTCTCAGACACCATCATTGAGATGCATTTGAATCACTCTCATTCATCTGTAACAAATATTGCGAAGAAACCTGCATAATTTATATCATTTGATCATTTGTATGGAAACCCATTTTCGTATTATACTTTGCACTTGACCATTCATATTTTGCATAGGAGCTTGAGGCACTCTCTGACCCTGTCCTCTTCCTACCGACATCTGCTGATTCTGATTCTGCTGATTCATTATTTCATTATCCATTTGCGGCTGTCTTAATCCATCTACTCATGGATCCATCATCTGTACACCTCCTGTATTTGTCAGAAGATTTCTACACTCGCGCCTCCAATGCCGAAACTTGCTGCACCCGTGATACGGAAACTTTTTCTTCAATTCTTCTAGATTACCTCCTCGGCCTCTCCCTTGTGACATCAAATTTGGCACAGGATTTATCACCACAACTCTCATTATAGATGTAGTCTGAACATTTCCCTGAAATACTCCTGAAAAATCCGTACCCATATTCACATACCCTCCTTTCTTTGCCACTTTCATATGGGCCAACATCAGTTTCTCTTTCAACTTTTTGTGACGCAAATCAATATCATCTCCACATTATTTTACATAACGAGGTATCTCATCTATTGACTTACTCTGCAAACAAATCAAATGTTGCTGAATCATGGTGCTTATTTATGGTCTCAATCCATACACAAATGGACACACAAAATGTCCCATATCTTTCTCAGAGACATTCTCAATCCCAATATACTGTTTAAATGCCTGTAAAAGCCTCTCATAATATGCATTAACTGACTCCTTTAACTCTTGAGTAGTCCTATCTATTTTCAGCCAATCTGTCTCTTTTGGCGAAATTTTCCATTTCAAATAGGCAATAACCTGATTATATTTTTTCATGACTTCATCTGACGTGGCTCCTGTTTTCGCATCTCTCAGATACTTCTCTTTCGGCCAATATACAGCAATTTTGCATTCGACCCACAAATCTGTTGGGACTGCAATGTCAAACAAAGAATATAGATCTTTCAACAAGACTTTCAAAACCTTAACAAACCTTTCCACTTGCTTGAACCACTCAACAGGTTTTTTTCTCAACCTGGGGAAATCATTTGTAAATGACAATATATCCTGTCTAGAATATGGAACATGAACACACCCTCCTCCTGGTATCTCTCTCATAGGATATACCATTGCAGTTGCTTCCCCCTTTTTTCTGCCCCCCTTACAGGATACAGAGGTAAAAGTACTGTTGCATCCTCTTTCTTTTTAGCCCATCTGCCTTCCCATCGGTCTACTTCACCCCAGCGCCATAGAGTGTTAATCAACTCTTTAATTTGTAATCGCTTTCCTGAGACATTTAAACTCTAAATCCTTGTCACTAATATCCAATCGATATGTCTTTTGTAATGCCTTGGACTTTTCTATGTCAACTCCATAATTTTGTGCAATCTCAGCAAATCTCTTGTGTGTTTTTTCTGCCTTCCGCGTAATATCTTTACCAATAAAGAGTAGTTCTTCATCCCAATATTTAGCTAATCTCTCTGGACTTATTGTTCCGAATATCATTTCTTCTATTTCAACTTTTAATTTTCTCACATCTATGCCCAAATCTCGAGAAGAATTACTCTGTATGCTATAACAAGGTGCAATTTCCCTGATCCATTCAGGAAGTTGTTCTGGAGAAGGTCCTAAGGATGTATCCTGTTCTGATCTTTGTAATTTCTCACTAGTTCCACTTGTCTTTGACCCTCCTCATAACAATCTTTCCATCTGGAACATCCTGTTTGAATCCATTTGTGAACCTTTTTTGGGGGTTTCAATCAACCTGTCTGTAATACCAACCAATGGCTCCATCCCTCCTTCTGTTGTTGAATTTCTTCTACTATTCCCTCTTGACCCACTCTTATTCTTTCCCTTTCTTTCTGCCATTCCCTGACCTCTCACACTCACAGTTCTCTCTGAAATAGTATGGGTTTCACCCATATTTCTATTGGGGACTGTTATAGCATGAACCTGTGGAACTCCTTGGGCCCGATTCACAGAAGTAACTTAAGGCAAAATCCTAAACTTACTACCATTTTGGTATTCACAGGAGGCACTTACTCATTTTGGTATTCACAGAAGGCACTTACTCATTTCGGTATTCACAGAAGTTAGTAGTCCTAACTTTAGGACTCCTAAATGCCTTCTGTGAATACCGAAAGTCTTAAAGTTAGGATTTTTCTCAGTTTAGGAGTAGTAAAGTTAGGACTCCTAACTTTAGGACTCCTAAATGCCTTCTGTGAATACCGAAAGTCTTAAAATTAGGATTTTTCTCAGTTTAGGAGTAGTAGAGTTTGGACTCCTAACTTTAGGACTCCTAAATGCCTTCTGTGAATACCGAAAGTCTTAAAGTTAGGATTTTTCTTAGATTAGGAGTAGTAAAGTTAGGACTCCTAACTTTAGGACTCCTAAACTGAGAAAAATCCTAACTTTAAGACTTTCGGTATTCACAGAAGGCATTTAGGAGTCCTAAAGTTAGGACTCCTAACTTCTGTGAATATCAAAATGAGTAAGTGCCTTCTGTGAATACCAAAATGAGTAAGTGCCTTCTGTGAATACCTAAATGGTAGTAAGTTTAGGATTTTGTCTTAAGTTAGTTCTGTGCATTGGGCCCCTTGTACATTATTATATAATGGAACAATGGGACCTATAGTCACTGGGCCAGATAAAGCATCTGAATTAGTTGGCATTATTATTCTCTGCAACCCTTCTCTATCTGAGGTCTGATTCTGGTCCAAAAATTTCTTCTTGTGTGCCGGATCTAAACTTACTATTGGGGTATTTGGCTGTAATGCTACAAAGGGACTTGTCTCTACATTGTTCTGCCCTTCATGATAAGGCGGAGGTCTATTCAGTCATAACTTACAAAAAGATTCATCATCACATTCTTCACCTCCTTCACCAGTTAAGTCAATGTCTCTAGACTTCAACTCATCCACATGTCTCTTCTTTTCTTTGAATTTCTCTCCTAACCTTGCCTTGGATACCCTTACATTTGTTCCGCCTCAGCTACATCCTTTCTCCACATCTTTTTCTGTGCACCCCATATTGCTTCAGCATATCAACTTACAGTATTCCTTTACCTACTCTGATTTTTCTCCTTTTCTCTCTTATAGGCTTCATGTTCCCATTCCTTGAGATCTTCATACTGCATAGGTCTAGGATTTGGTCTCAAATCATTCATTTGTTTCCTTAGATTTTCCAAAACTCAGGTATTACACGTTCCAAATTCTGGAAATGCTAAGTTACCATCTTGCTCAGTGCATTTCATCCAGTTCTCCAAACAAGTACACATATGATATCCCTTCTCTAATGACATAAACGAAGCAGGGGTTCCTTCTGGAGCCATGGGAATTCCTTCCTAATTCGTATTGGGTCAAGCTTTGTGAAAAAATCTTCAACAATTTCTCTTCCGTATTATGATTCTCTACCACCAATCAAAGGTCGTTCTCGTCCACCAACACCAGTGCGGCTTCTCACCAACTGAGTAATACTAGCGCAGCTTCTCACCAACCGACCAATACCAGCGCGGCACCTCATGACGTCAGTCTAACTCCTCACTGCGACTAACCCTCCCTTTACAATGTCGTTCGTCGTCTTTAATAAAGTCTTTTAACAAAGCAAAGCAACATAAAACAACTTTGCCTGCTCAACTAAAAGAAAACAATAGAACCATGCAATCTAAGAATTTTCATTCGTATCCAGCAAAATCTCGACCAACGCGATTTCGCCCTCACTCAGTCAAAATCTTTGAGTTCTCCCCAGATTCTCTTTCTGAGGAAACATCAATAATTCTAACTTGTCACACTTCAAGTTTCCCTATGTTACCACTGGCAAGGCCCTATGCACAGTACTTACTTCCACAGCAGACAAACACTGTTAGTGTATGCCACACTAAGACCAACTTTAGGCTTTATCCCGGGATCATAGGTCATTGACGGACCCGTTTACTTCCAATAAGGCCAACAATGGACCACAACATAAAACAAATTAAAACAAACTTTTCTGTAGTCGGTCACAAGTCCAATTTTTTTAATGTTCTTATTTGTCAAACCCTACCATTATTTAATACCATTCAGTGTGAAACATCACTAGATATCACTTTTAACTCTTCATTACCAAGTATATTTAGTTAAATAAAGCATCCTCTGCTACAAGAAAATTGTTGCAGCAGAAGGTGGGTGGGTCAATTTCTATTTACAATATTATATATTTTACAACTACTTATCATACTCACCTCAGCTACCACAGATCCACAATATCACCAAGTTTGGCCCATATGAACTCCACAACACCAATCGCTACCTAAACGCTAACCATCAAAGTCCTCAGATGGATCTTTTGATTGAGCTGCAAGGGACGCTGATAATAAGAGATGGATGGCCACTCCTTCATGAAGACTTGGAATAAAGAAGTGCCTTCTCAACAAGCATAACAACCAGTGAATATATCAATGACTAGACACAAAGAAATGACATACACATAAATATTCATAACAAGCAAATCTTTATCTAAACTTCCATTCGAATGGTCAAGGTACAAAAATACAGTTAGAATCATTTTATATCAGCTATCGTTTTAGTACAGGTAAAACACAACATGCCACAGTTCCGAGCAATATACATTTTAAAACAATACCTAGAGAGGGAGAGAGAGAGAGAGAGAGAGAGAGAGAGAGAGAGAGAGAGAGAGAGAGAGAGAGAGAGAGAGAGAGAGAGAGAGAGTACAATATGCTGTCCGATTTCCCTTATTGCTGACGAGATACCGATAGCGGGATCTAATGGTTCCTGTTTATTATTACATGTGTGAAACTACTGCTCCTGCATTGGCGATTCATTTCAATTGTATCTCATTCTCCCTTAATTAAGGGATCACTTCAGGTTTTATACATACCTGCTTCCTTTGACTATTAGGAGCCATTACTTGATACAAGTTGAATATTCCTTATCATTGGTTTAGGCTTCAGAATTACATGGACTGACTGAATTGAAGTACCCGTAGTAGTGTCTGAATACACCTCAAGCACTGAACTTGAATCTTTATGTTCTCTCAGAAATTGTTTTGATATTCCTAGTAAGCCCTGACGAAGTTCCCGTGGCACTGGGGAACAAAACGCATTGGCTGTGTGCCGTTTTTAGCAAAACAACTGTGAATAAAAGAAGAATTTATTTGGACCACAAGTGTGTTTCCTGTTCGACTCCTATTAGAGTGCACCTTCCATTTTTTTGGACTACAATATGCAATTGTGGAATACAAGCATGAATCATACAAACCAAAGAATTGGTTGCAGATTTCAGGAAACAAAGGACTCAAAGTGAGCCCAAAAGGATGCTAGAGTCATTCAACCCTTTAGCCAAAAGGTTTTGCCTGCTCGACTTCACCAGTTGGAAAAGTGCAGGGAATCAAGAGAGTTCAGTTCAGAAAAGTCAGAGTTCAGTCCGACAGCATGTCTGGCTAAAGAAATCTCAAAGATAGACGACCACAGTCCTTTTTCCCATAGGGTAATTATACTTCCAATTTCATAGTCCATTTCCACAAAACTATTTTTTGCACAGTTTGCATGATTTCCATTGGTCAAAGTCTATGGTCTTTCCATGAGGTAATTGTTACCTTACTCAAATGATCTGGAAATTATACGTAATGCCATTGTCCAATGTTCATTATTTTACTAAAAGTTCAATTTTATTTCTCCTCGGAAGTAGACAATTCATTTGTATGTTATTATGTCCGTTCCCATGTGCTCTCTTCCGAGCTTGCAACAAAGTCAACACAACTTAGTACTAACAAAGAGAGTGTCCGTTTTTTCGAAACTAGAGAAAAGAAACATCAGCAAAAGTTCTCACAGTGGGTTGCGAAGTCATGTCAGTGTATTCTAGTCTCATTCGAAGGAAAATATGAAAAATACTTTTTAAGGCCTACATGAAATCCTACTAAAACATTACTTTTTAGGTCTGCATAGGCAAAAAGACCTTTTGCGAGCGCTTTGGCTTTTCAGCCAAAAACATGCACGCGTTCCATTGCCTTCAATGGCAACACGTGCACATCTGGAGATTCACTTGCAGGAGCGCGCAGCGCCATATGGTAGCAATTATCGCTCTCGCAAGTGAAACGCTTTCACTTGCCCCCTCCTCTCGCGCCTCCCCCTGCTGCCTCCTTTTAGCGCGAGGAACACGCTTGTTTTTAAATGTCCATCATAACCTGATTACTCTCACTACACCGTGCCCTCTGTGCGCCCCCCCCGACGTCTACCTCCTCCCTCTCTTGCTCTGGCCCTCCCCCTCCCACTCTGACCCCTGAAGCCAGCTACTCACACCTGCACCATGGGCCCTCCTTTAAACAGCCCCTGGGGAAATTAACAGCAAAGCTTTGATCGCAAGAGTAGTGTCTATAGATGTGGATCAGAAGTGACCCCCCTCCTCCTTCCCCCACCCCCCTGACACAGAGACAGGAGGAGGCACATAGGTCAGTCCTCCGGGGTAAAGAAAAGAGGCCTCTTCTTGATTTATTGACTGGAGAGCCAGCTAAACTGATTTATAATCCTGGCGTTACCACGTCCCGTGCAAATAGTGTGACCCTGGACAAATTACTTTATCTCTGTAATTAAGTTTCCATACTTTCCAAAATATGTAGGTGCATGAAACAGGTCACATGTCACTGTTAAGTGCTAAATTAGGGAGACAGATATCGACATTTCTCAACCTTTTCTTCGTGCTCACTAGGGTTGAGAGTCAGAAAATGGCAGACGTAGGAGAGGTATCCACACAACTGGCTCTGCCCACCCGAACCTCTCCCCTCTGATAAACGCACTAACCGAGACCCCAGACAGCAGAGAGTGTATTTTATTTTTAGGACCCCAGAGGGCCTGGTGCACCGCTGCTTCTTTGGGGAGGCCCTCTAGAGATCTAAAAACAAGCCCAAGATCCAGTAATGGGTCTGTGGGGAGGGGGGAATCCTAGAGGTCACCAGCCATGACGCGCACTAGTCGAGCCTTTACCACCATTGTTGCATTATTGCATGCCTAGTGCACGCTCACGAGCCTACACATGCGCGTGACTCTAGCTGGCGTAGGAGATTTCATTGTATAGGGTCTTTGTCTGTTTTGTGCACACGAAGCAGTCTTCACTGTGGTCAGTTAGTGCACGCTTAGTGCATGGGGTGGAGCGTGCACCATCACTGACGGCCTGGGTGGGAGCTTACACTCTGGTCACTCACTGCCCATCTTGTGCATTCGTTGGTGCTTGCACCAGGGTCACTCAATGCACACTAATCATTCATTAAATACCACCAGCACGCGCGAGAACCTACAATATGTTCCTTTTTGCACGGCACATGTACACACAAGTGTAATATGGCTGCTCAGTGCAAGCCTCGGGTACATGTAGAAATGTGTGCACAATGCATGGCTTGAGCAGACAGGGAATCTGATGTCATGTCACAGGTAAATCACGAGCTTGGACTGTTCACGTTCCTTGCTGGCAACAGTAGCCACCTGAGAGGTCATGTTGTGTATTTTCCATGCATGCAGTAACACATTAGGAGCGTATTTTCTGTGCTCTCCACATGCAGCGGCACACTTGGAGCTTGTATTGTGTATTTTCATTGTACACACTGGCACACGTTGAGCTTGTATTGTGTATTTTCATTGTACACACTGGCACATGTGGAGTTTGTATTGCGTATTTTCATTGCACACACCTGCACACTTGGAGCTTGTACGTTCTGTACTCTTTCAGGCACTAGCACCCTGGTGAGCTTGTATTGTGCATTTTCTTGTGCTAGCACACCAGGGAGCTTGCATTATATGCCCTTTTGCATGTACCAGCACACTGGCATGCTTGATTTGTTTTTTCTCTTGCATACTTAAACACACTGGTGAGCTTGTATTGTGTATTCTTTTGCACGCAGGAACACACTGGTGAGCTTGTATTGTGTGCTCTCTAGAATGCACTAGCACACCGGGAGCTTGCACTGTGTGCTCTCATGCATGCCCTGCACACTGGTGAGATTCTATTGTTTGTTCCCTTGCATGCACGAACACATTGGTGAACTTTTATTGTGTACTCTCCTGCATGCACTAGCACACCGGGAGCTTGCATTGTGTGCTCTCTTGCATGCCCCAGCACACCAGGAGCTTGCATTGTGTGCTCTCTTGCATGCCCTAGCACACTGGGAGCTTGTAACATGTGTTCATTTGCATGCACTAGCACCACAGGAGCTTGCTTTGTGTGCTCTCTTGTATGCCCTAGCACACTGGTGAGATTATTTTATTTGTTCTCTTGCATGCACAAGCACATTGGTGAGCTTGTATTGTGTACTCTCTTGCATGCACTAGCACACTGGGAGCTTGTGACGTGTGTTCTCTTGCATGCACTAGCACACCGGGAGCTTGCATTGTGTGCTCTCTTGCATGCCGTAGCACACCGGCAGCTTGCATTGTGTGCTCTCTTGCATGCCCTAGCACACCGAGAGCTTGCATTGTGTGCTCTCTTGCATGCCCTAGCACACCGGGAGCTTGCATTGTGTGCTCTCTTGCATGCCCTAGCACACTGGGAGCTTGTATTGTGTACTCCCTTGCATGCACTAGCACACTGGTGAGATGTTATCGTGTGTTCTCCTGCATGCACTAGCACACTGGGAGCTTGAATTGTGTGCTGTCTTGTATGCCCTAGCACACCGGGAGCTTGCATTGTGTGTTCTCATGCATGCCCTAGCACACTGAGAGCTTGTATTGTGTACTCTCTTGCATGCACTAGCACACTGGGAGCTTGCAATGTGTGCTCTCCTGCATGCACTAGCACACTGGGAGCTTGCAATATGTGCTCTCTCGCATGCCCTTGCACACCGGGAGCTTCTATTGTGCACATTCTTGCATGCACTAGCACACTGGGAGCTTGCAATATGTGCTCTCTTGCATGCCCTAGCACACGGGGAGCTTCTATTGTGTGCTCTCTTGCATGCCCTAGCACACAGGGAGCTTCTATTGTGTGCTATCTTGCATACCCTGGCACACTGGGAGCTTGTATTGTGTGCTCTCTTGCATGCCCTAGCACACCGGGAGCTTGCATTTTGTGCTCTCTTGCATGCCCTAGCACACTGGAAGCTTGTATTGTGTACTCTCTTGCATGCACTAACAAACTGGTGAGATGTTATTGTGTGCTCTCTTGCATGCCCTAGCACACCGGGAGCTTGCATTGTGTGTTCTCTTGCATGCCCTAGCACACTGGGAGCTTGTATTGTTTACTCTCTTGCATGCACTAGCACACTGGGAGCTTGCAATGGGTGCTCTCCTGCATGCACTAGCACACTGGGAGCTTGCAAAATGTGTGCTCTTGCATGACTCTGCACATCCGGAGCTTCTATTGTGTGCTATCTTGCATGCCCTAGCACACTGGGAGCTTGTATTGTGTGCTCTCTTGCATGCACTAGCACACAGGGAGCTTGCATTGTGTGCTCTCTTGCATGACCGATCACACTGGTGAGATTCTATTATGTGTTCTTCTGCATGCACTAGCATGGCGAGAGGTTGTATTGTGCATTCTGTTACATGCACTACACACCATAGAATCCATATTATGTGTCGTCTCTGTGCACAAGCGTGTTGGGAGCTTATGTTGTGTGTTCTCCTGCATGCACTAGTAGGGCTGTGTGCTCTCCAGTATCCACTCGCACCCTGATGAGGTTGGACAGTATGATGTGTTGCCTGCACTAGCACACTGGGGAGTGTGTTTTGTGTGATCACGGGCATGTGCACTAGGGAGCTCACATTGTGTGTTCATTTGCGTGCACTGGCGCACTTGTGCACATGCATTGTGTGTTTACGTGCATACACTTGCACCCTGGGAGCCTGGTGCATCGACTCAGAGCCCGGAATCAATGCTTTCACGATCTGATGACGTCTGCTGGTCTCCAATTAATGCTCTGATCTGCACCACGGCCTTCTCTCCAGCACACTAGCTCCGGCGCCCTCCAAGGAGCTGTGGAATCAGTCTGTCAATGTGATGTTCCAAACATCTTCTTTCACGAGTCAAAGGCCTGCGCACCGCTGCTTTGGGCACCACAGAGCTATCGGTGGCTCACACTCGGAGCACCGCATTGCGAGCGTTCATGGCGGGAATAGGAGAACTCGGCAACCGCCGACGGGCTGCACAGCCTCTTCAAGGCACTGAGATACCATCTGGGGAGGAGGGGTTTGTGTCCAGCGGGAAGTGTACCCCAGAGGGCAGTGGCGTAGGAAGGGGGGTGCGGTGGGTGTGGGCTGTCCCGGGTGTCATCACGGAGGGGGGTGACAAAATGGCAAAAATATGTTTTTAAAATTAAAAAAAAAGGTTTTTGGGTTCACAATACTTTTTGGGGAAAAAATAATATTATTTAAAATGAGTTTAATAACTTCACCTGACAATTAATTAACCTCATATGACAACAACATAGAATCCGCGGGTCCCTAAGAAGGATATATCTACAGACGAGTAAACAGTACAACCCCACAGGAAAGCACAAACAAGCATTGGCATAGCCAATAGGTCTCGCCTTTGGGACCTTATAAGTGTTTAACCATGCAACAGTTAATGTTGGTGCACCAAGGATATTGTGCTGCATAACTTAATACTTATAAGGTCCCAAAAGCGAGATCTATTGACTATGCCAATGCTTGTTACTGAAAGGTGTCATACATTTAATTGAATAAAGAATATTCTATTTCTCTTGTGATTACACTGCTCATAGAAATTAATATGCAAACACCATTTTATATTCTAATCAAGTATTAACTCATTTGCATATCTTTTATATATGAAACAGCACATTTTCTCGCGACATTGGAAATTGCAGGTTTTCATGACATTGCTGCTACGTGAGCAAAACTCATTTAATTCATTTTCAGCTTAGGTTAATCTATTTATCTATTAAATGAGCATTATTCTAACGTTTTCATAGTCATTTTGTTAACAAGGCTATATCATTACGTCACACATTATGGCATTTATAGGTTTTCATGGCACATTATTGATCATGAATTTATTAACATAATTTGTTTCTCTCTCTCATGAATAATTCTCATCTCAAACTGGTTTGTGACTGTGCTGCATGCTTTTACGATGCAGGTTGACCTCTCATGTGCTTTATGAATCACACTGTTAGTCATGTTTTTAAGAATGGATTAGTACCACACTATCCAATGAGCAGGAATTGATGTAGACAAATAATACTAAGATAATTACGCTTCATTAGTTTCAACTCCGTATATTTTGGTTTGTATAACCTAAAGGCTGAACTTGAATTTTCCCCTTTGTTCTCTCTCTTTCTTATCCCCTAGGTGATCAGCAAATGTCTATTTACTGAAATTACATGATATTGAGTGACTGTTTGTACTAAATGAGTTCTATAAACAAAAGCTTAAATGTGATTTGTGTTTCTTGACCATTCCAATTGAGGGTTAGATAAACAATATACATGAGTAATTTCATCGTTTTGAGTCATTCTTGGTGTGAAATCTCTTGTCGATAGTTCTATCAATGTGGGTTAATAGAGAAATTGCTTATGTGTCTGCATAAATTTGGCATCTTCTTATTCCAGGTCATCATAAGGATTTGCCCCATGTTCTCTTAATATCCAAGTCCATGTTAGCTCACATAAAAGATTCATCTGAGGATCTATGGTTTGTAAAGTTCTTTTGAAAATGGGCCCAGAGAGGAAATAGATTGAGTATTATGAAATGATGTAAGTATATGTAAATACATTTTTGTTTAGCTTTGTGCTGTATCACCTCCCTCCTCCGGAGGCAGATTGAACTTTACCCCTAATTTGCTTCCTACAGGAGCATTAGAAAGTCCACTACACCCATGGATGTTTAAAACAAAAGCCTGTATCGGGCCATACACCCCTTTAAAGCTCAAACAGTTGTTCTGTCCCCCCAGGGGGGATATTTTTCCCACTATGCCCCCAAAGGGCAAAATCCCACTAGATTTCATTGATGGTTTAAAAACTGGGTCGAGAACTGTCCTGTCCTGACATCAGGCTGTACCCCCACCTCTAAAGCCCCAATGGTCTTTTTACCCTCTTGGGACTTGGACCATCCCTATCACCATGGCAAGTGAGAGGAAATTCAGATTCTTTGGGGCATAGTTTTGACATATGACTTGTCAGAGAATGGGTTAGTCCCATAATCCTCTCACTTGCCATGTTGAATGGCTGCACTATTTGGACTCGGAAGATGGTATACAGAGAAAGTGGGTCAAGGGCTGAAACTTAGGGGACATAAACTCCTAAAGTGGTAGTTGTAAATACTTTGGAGACTCGTATAATGGACAACAAGCAGTCGTAAGATAAGATGAGAGTCATTGTAGGCAGTGGTGGCTCCTCCGCTAAGAGCAGAGCAGCTGAAAAATAAAATGATGATAACCTGGTTATTATCATTTTATTTTTCGCTACAAGCTGGGTTAGGGCGGGGTGGCTGGGCTTACGGGGAGTGGTTTGCCCACTTCGAGTGCACATGACTGCTTGGCCGGCCCTTTTGTGCACTTTGTATCTTCCCCACCAGGCTTGCTTTACACAGCCTGGTGAGGAATATGCAAAGCTTCACAGCCCCCATCTGAGTGACGAACAACAGTGCTCAGAGAAATAACAGCACTGCATTGCAGCGTTGTGATTGGCTTTGGGTAAGAAGCCTGGGTGCTTTCTGCTTCCTTCCACTATGGAAGCAGAGGAGAAGATGGCTGAAGGGACCGAAGGAGAGAGACGGCCATCTGGCCGGCCAGAAGCAAAAGGTAAATGGACTTTTTTGGTCTCCCCGCTCCCCCCCTTTCAGGCCCTGCCATCCCCATCCCCTGCCAGCCGCCACTGATTGTAGGTCAGAGCCAGTGATACCAAGGGCATTAAGGGAAGATAATAAGATATGGTGATCTAGGGTGTTGCTGTCTACAGTGGTAATGTTGGCAGAATTAACAATAGCAAGTGGCATTGTAGAAGGAAGTGCTCAGACACTTGATTGTAGGGCTGAAGAATGCTATTAACAGAGAGATGTGAGGTAAGTTGATTAAAAACTACGTATTTGAGTATCTTGAAGATGAACAGTAGATAGTTGAAGTGTGATTTGTGGACACATTTTAAAAAGATAGTAAAATGTCTGTGTGTCAACTTGAGTATGGTTATTTGGGAGGTATTTCAAGCATCTTGTGTCTAATACTTACACAACTACTTCTCTTTATGTTTGTGGTCATTCCGGAACAAGGCTATCTTTTTGTATATTCTTGCATGTACTTGTTCCTGCACATGATCATTTATTTTACTGCATGTACCTCTGTCTGCGTATAATCGCTTCACTTACAGCCTGCTTTTTATCATTGCAGATCCCTTTCCACTCTTGCAAATCTGTGAGTACTTTTAAAACGATATATGCGCCACTAGAACAGTTGAGTACTGTGTGAGTAGATTATTCTTAAATCGACACACTATGACCATGATGAGAAGCTCAATTGAGTCAGAATCAAAAAACACAGTAGTCATCTTGCAGTAGTAGTGGTAGTAGCAGGATGACAAACAGCTGACTCTCTGTGCTTCGGCTGCATTGCTAGTGGCCGCCATGTTTCCCCTCATTTGGCATCACACTTTACCACATGGTATGCTCCCAAGGGCCTCCTAAGAGGCACTACAAAATCTTTTTTGGCAGAGATATGCAAAGTTAGTAAGGCTGATAAACAAGCGCTGTACCTTAAATTAAAAGTACTGGGGCGCACCCTTGCTGGTATGACTTGGAAACAAACCAATGATCGACATGGTGTCTTATTTAGACGCAATGCCTTTGGGACAACTAATTGCTATCCTGCCCTTTATAATGAATCCGCAAACTCTTTTGTTGTTCAAATGGAAAACATCTTCAAGATAGAAGGACTTATAGGTTTCATGACAAAACAGCAAGCGATGTAAAATATGTTTGGCTTGATCACAAATGAATGGTGTGAACCAGTTTCGCACATCTAATGTATGCTACGAACGTTTTTCAAAAAATAAAATATGACCTATTTTCTGTCAAAAATGAAACCATAAGGACTTACAGGTTCCTGGAGTCACTGTCACTGGGACCACTTGCTGAAAGCAGGAATCAAAAGCTAGGTGCAGATCCCTATGGGTGATTTTCTACCAAATATCAACATCAAACATCTTGCACCAGGAAAACATCAGGTTCAGATTCATTATTACCAACTCTTAGGCTCCGAAATTTCCTGTCTTTTATTATCTGTGATCAGTGAAGCCATTTTACAATTACTATTCACCAATCAATGGTAGCCCTTCACTTCCTATTGCTATTTAAAGCGGCACGAGGCAAGGATGTCCCTTTTCACTTGTTTATACGCATTCTATGTGGACCCTTTCTTTGTTAAGTATACAAAACTCATCCCACGAAAAACTTTCCTGGCCATTGACTGATATACCTCACATTTAAAAGAGTCACTAGTATTAAGTGAACAATTATCCACTCAATTGGGTAATGTGCCTGGATAGAATCTGAATACATGCAAAACACCGGCCATTCTTACAGGTGGCAGGCAAACACCCGACCCAAAGTTTTTACTCTCAACTCGATATCTTGGATTATGTCGTCCAGCAGGCCCGATGCCTTCTTTCAAACTGAATAATTAGGTCATGTTTACAAACTGCAGTAAACCACTTGAAAAATGGTGCTACCATCCAGTTTCGAATTTAGGGTTTATCAATATTGTGAAGATGATTATACTCACCAAATTTCTATGCCTATTTTGTTCAGGTCTATCTACCTTCCTTGCCAATCTAGATTCAGTGAAACCCTGCTTTATCTGGATAGACAAGCAAGCTACAGAAGCTTGCAAACATCTTCAATTATCCTACACAAGTGGGAATGGGTCTTTCTGGATTGGAGACTACTACTGAGAATCCCTATGTGGCAGACTCGTGCTTCTTGCACCCAAAAAAAACCTACAGGAGAACTTCTATTTTAGGTCTCACCTGCCGACAGCCCATGCACTGTTGCTGCAAGGGGTATTGTCTATACTAAAGGGCTTGGAGCCACCCATTGCATACTATTCATTGGCTTCATTGTTACGCTTCTTTGTTGCCTTCTAATTGGCCAGAGCCGTCATTTCCTTTTCTTTCTATGGAGCATGGACCAAGCACATATTGATTCCTTTTGATTAGTGTCTATCCGCTGTTCTCTCTGTGATTGAGGTGCTATTCTTATTCCCCGTGTTGATTCTTCCACCTCCCACCCACCTCTTTTCTGTGTTGCTTCCTCCTCCTCCTACCTATCGATTCTTCATGGAGCTGCCCCCCATTCACCACCCTCGCTATCATTGTTCCTTGCAGGACCCAGACACCCTTCCACCGTCCGTTCTTGCCCCTCCCACATGAATAAAAAGAGCGATGACAGAGCACCAGAGCTTTGTTTAAAACTTGATATCTAGCCTAATATGTTGACATTTAATAACTTTTATTTTGCTGTCGCGGCCCCACCTTTCCATCGAAAGACCATAGTTTTCTAAAACACTGCTAGATTGCCAGACCTGAACATGCACCATGCCAGCACTCGTGGACACTGGCTAAAGTTTTGTATTATATATTTTTGCAATCATCTGCCCTTGACGTGAGGCGATCGGGGATTTCTTTCAGTTTGTGTTACCTTTAAACTATTTGTGCCTGGAAAAGGTACAGGGGTACACACATTGCACTGTGAACACTGGCTCTAAAGAATTTACCTCTATACCCTGATACAGCCCGGGACAATTTGTCTTTTATTTTTCACTAGATCATGAAATTCAGCTGTATTTAGCCGAACCGCTGTTCATTTTTGCCAGAGCAGTCTGGTGTCTCCGCTTGAAACAGACTGCTGGACACTTGTGTTGTTCTGACAAAACTGGTGATGACATCAGCACACTTGTGTTTCTGCAACATGTCTTGGGGATGTGGCTGGTTAACACCACGTCGGAGCACATCTGAAAGTGGAATCCCCACCAACGTACATGGGGCCAAATGTACAACCCTTTTTAGCAGTCGCAAATGGAAAACCAGCCCGATTGCGACCGCTAAAAAGGGTTGTGGTGTGTACAAACCCTATTTTACAAGTCGGTAACTTATTACAGACTGACAAAATAGGGTTTGCGAGTCGCTATTAGGAAAGGGCGTGTCAAGAACGTCCCTTCCTAATAGCAAGTCGCACTGGCATGTATGATTGTTTTGCGACCGCAAATGCGGTCAAGAAACAATCTCAGTCACCACTAAGTAGGTGGTAGCCAGTCGCAAATGGGAAGGGGTCTCCAGGGGACCCCTTACCCTTTGTGTTGGACATCAAAAATATTTTTAAGAGCAGGCAGTGGTCCCACAGAAATGTTTCATTTTTCTTTTTTAAAGGCATCCATTTTGCTTTTAAGGAAAACGCACTGCATTAAAACCCCCCAAAAACTGCTTTATTTAAAAAGCAGTCACAGACATGGTGGTCTGCTGTCCCCAGCAGGACACCATCTCTGTGAGTGCTCTGCCCATTCCCATTGGTTCGCAAATTGCGACCTGCCTCATGAATATTGATGAGGCATGTCATTTGCGACCACATTGTAAATAGCTAAATATGTCTGAGACACATCAGTATATTCCGTTATGCGAGTCACAAATTGCAAGTCGCCAAAAATTGCAATTTGCGACCTGCAAAATGGAATGGTCGTACATCTGGCCCTTGATCGGAAGGTTTGCACTTCACATTCTGGCAGCTGCTCTCGTACCCAAAGGGAAGGCAGGATGCTAGTTAGACCATGTGTGAGCTTGGTTCGTGAGCCTGTGTGGTCGCAGTTCCCTGTTTCACAATAGTTATTCTAGGCTCTCCTCCATCTTTAGCTTGAATGCAGCACATGCTGCACGTGTTTAAACAAGGTCACTGGTGGGTCGCCAGGTCAGTAATTCTTAGCAGAGGGATCACATGGACAGACGAAAACTAGATCCAGGGAGTTAGTGTCCCCCTTCCTGCACATAAACAATCTTGAAATGCCGTTTTGTAACTTCTATGTGTGTTGCTTAATGCAGCACACTTAGAAGTTGCAAAACGGTATTTTTTCAAAAATGATTGTTTATGTGCAGGAAGGGTGAGCTTCCTACACATAAACAATCATTGGCGTTTTGCTGTTTTCATTTGTGCTGCACAACGCAGCACACATGAGAACAGCAAAAAGGAGGAGAAATAAAACGTTTCTCCTTGCTTTGCCGGATTAAGACCAGGTTTTCCCTGGTCTTAATTCTAACGATGCCTCCTACTAATGCTGGAGCAGAGTTTTCAGTTTGAAAATTCTGGGGCTTTTGAAGCTCTGGCATGTCTATTCGTTGTACTAAAGTATTAATAATTAATAATTAATTATTTGTCTTGTGCAAGTGTGTTTATATTAATCAATCCGTTTGTTTTAACAAGAAAGAGTTACACGTGAATGTGCTTAAATGTGCTGACTGATAATAACGCGTGTGTTAAATGCGTTTTCATGTTTAAACGTTGCTATGTGCTGTTTATTTTTGAGCACAAAACGCTTTTGAATTAATGCTTTTCCATGTTGCAAGTGCTAGATAAATGCATACACATAAGGGTATTAGTGGGGTTAACACTGTTTAATCACTATGCTGTAGTAACGTTGTTTTTGTCTCTTTTTATTAAGATGGTCTATTAAGACCTATGTTGGCTAAAGAAAGAAGGCTGAATAGTGAGCCTGGCTGTGATTATAATTTGAAAACTGAGACGAGGGAGACCCCTGCTGGAAGTGGTCCTGAAGCTAACTGACCATGGTCCTTGTCGAAAAACTTTCCATGAGGACAGCAGCAGTTTTTGGGAGTTCTCCAAGAGAAGTGAAAGTGTCCTTGGCAGTCTTGGAAAACAAAGGAGCCTTAGAGGGAAACTCTGAACTGTGGCTCGATGGCCGAGGAGAAGCAGGATAATAGTGATATATGTTTTATTTTCTTGGTTCCTGTTCCGTAGTTTTCGCTATGTGTATTTTTCCTGAGCGGAGATTCACAAATGTAGCAATGGTACATCCTTTCCTTCTCGCTCTGCTCAGCAAGTCCGGCGGACATTATGATTTTTCCTATGTTCCAATGTATCTTTCTATTGTTTAGAATATTATAAGATGTTAGCCTAGAGAGGGTCTTTTGCCACTTGCCATTTTGCCTTTGCCGCGTATTGAACCTGCGTTGCTGAGGATTGATGCTGAAGGGACTTCGTCGTCTTGAGAGACATTTACTGAGAGACTTGTCCTGACCCGTTCTGACATTTAGCTAGAATAGGTAACTATGAGAAATGATTTACTCTGATTGAATTTCTTTGACTAATTTTAGATAAAGCAATATAATTTTAAACATGGTGTTGGATATTCTTTTTTGTCAATTATTGGGTTTGCGTTATTGATTATTGTTGTATATATTGTATAGACTATGCTTAGGGACAGTCACAAAAACCAGGTCTTATCGGCCTCGATATAGATGCAGGGTGTTTAGGAGTGTTTTCTTTCCACAGGTTTATTGCTGGTAGAGTATTTGAGCGTATGTTAGTGAAATGGGCCCTAGCGTATGATGTATGCATGTGTGTGTAACTGTGAGATTACTCTATCCGTGGTAGTGGGAATATTATATACACCCTGATCTCTATCAATTTCCTGGTAGCAGAGGATGGTTTTTGATGATTGTCTTGATTAGATAAGATTGTTTTATTGATTATTGATTATTGGTTCATGTTGGTATATGTACTAATACTATATGTTGGAGTCGTAATGTTGAGTTATATGTAGTGCTTCTGGAACTTAGAAGCTGTAGTAGTTCCGTAGTAGGGCAGAAGGAAGTATATGCTGCTCTCGGGAAAGACGGAATTGAGGAATAACGTGTGACAATTGAAGTTGCGCGTCACATTGTCTGGGTTCGGAATCAGTGACATCGTCGTATGTTACTATTAGATATTTCTGGTATATAAGGAGTGTGTATGATAGTGAAGGTTATCTGTGAAACTCTGGTCTTAAGTCCCAGGGATCCGTAAGGATTTCCGTTAAAGCTTATCGCGGGAGGAGTAATAGGTATTCTCTGAGCTTATTTGAAGAACTGGGCAAAGAAAGCTTGCTTAGTTAATGTGTGTTATAATTCTGTAGTGGAGCAGATTGTCTGTTCTCGGGAAGCAGGATTCTGTGCGTATGTACTATATTGCCTTTGTATGAATGTGCGTGAATGTTTGTACATTTAGTTGATTGTAAGACTCTTTGGACAAGTCCTAGAGGAAACAGTTAATGAATGTATGTTAGTAGGACAGAGTAGAAGAAGTGCTACTGTGTCAATGAAAGGTTTCTTATGAAATAGACTCTCTTTTACTATTCTGTGGTTAGCGAAGCAGACAATGGAGATGTTTTTATGTTGTAACTAAAAGATTTTGTAGAAATTTTGATACGAAGTCTACTGAAAAGATTTTGTAAAGGAGGGGTAGACGGGTGACAGAAGACAGAGACAAACTGCAGCGACTGTTGACGTCAGAAAGACCGCGCTCTGATTGGATGGTAGATCAGAATAGTGCTCGCGCTAGGATTGGTGTGTTAGTGTGAGCCGCGCAAGGATTGGAAGAGCTATTTAGTGACGTAGACGTTCCAGGATTGGTGCGTTAGTGTGAGTCGCGCTGCAATTGGTTGAAAATTCGTATTGTATATTTATAATACGGAAAGAGTAGAGAGTTCTTTGTAAACGATAAAATGTATTATCAAGAAGAGAAGAAGAAAAAAACATTTTTTGGTAGAGTTAAAAAGTGGTTTAGCAAGGATAAAGATGTTAAAACAAGAGAGGGCGAGTTGTTACCTCCACCGAAAACACCTGCATCCTTCATGGCTGCGAGACATGGGTTTCATACCTGTATATGGTTGGAGAATTGGGTTAGGTATACTAAAGAAGATGGTGTTCTAGCATTTCCAGAACATGGTTCATTTAATCTGGCCGTGTTGAGAAATTTACGGGAAAAGATGCTATGTCTTGACCCGAAGCCGAGCAATCATAACAAAAAAGCTCCCTCACGACCTCTATTATTGAAAAACAGTTCAATTGTGAAAGGGAAACAGAAGGGCCTGCACAATAGTCATACCAGTCACAAAGAAATATTTTTCTAATTTATTTTTTTATTTTTTATCATTTATCATTTTATGTTTTTCTTATCCAAAACAACCAATATACTTCTTTTACTTTCCACGAAAATCAATTTCACAATCTTAAATTTCACTGATTCAGTGCTTTACAGTGAATGTACATTAAATTATTTAATAATTGACAGTAATCCCTGGAACAGCCTAATATAGATCACACACGATCTATCTCATCCCACAGTCACACCTACAAACATTCCACATCATTCCACACTCAAACATATAGATCTCATAAAAAATATCAAAAAAGGCATAGGTTTAACTTGTTATTATCGTTAATTGAACTCTGGAGGTACTAGATACACCAAGCCTCCTGTGACTAACAAGTCAGCTGCAAACGCAGAGTAGTGGTATCAGCTCAATGGTCGACGCGTTTCGATGGCATAGGTGCCATCTTCATCAGGACCACAGTTGTATTCACAAACGATAATGCCCAGGGAATACCTGCAATAATACATACATAGAAAGGGTTTTATGGTTGCCCAAAATTCCCTATACATTAAAATAATCCATACACGTTAGGTGATCACTTCGTGAGAAATAACAAGGAAAGGTTTTACAGACAACATAAAAAGTAAAAAAAAAGAAAATGAGTCTACAGAGAAAGTCTTTGTAACAGTAAATTCATTGTCATTGTACAATGAACATGACGACCCCATATGTTTGCACTACGATGAAGATGCGATTTTATCTGAAAGGGATACGTCTTTACCTCAAAAGAAAGGGAGAATACAATACCACCACCGACAAGAGTTCAAAACACCACGTGCGCCATTCACATTGCAGTCCTCTGTAATATATATCACCCACTATCACTAAAATTAGGGTTATGTAGTTGGAATGCTTACTTGTTTAAAAGAGATTCTGTTCAGAGCGTCTAGTCGTTTAATAAAGTAATCGAATTTCAAGAACCTGTCAACATGGTAAAGAACCCATTAATAGTCTTTTTGGTAGCGTCATAATCTGTACAATTAAAGATCTATGCCAATACAAATCTAAAAAACCTTTCTGAAAGACCAGATGGACAAAGGTATGCTGGTTTATTTCCAGTTAGCACCTATAGCCCGGTAAACCACTATAATGTTTAGTCAAAAATATACTCACATAAATGTGAGGCTGGCCTGGTAACGAATTTTTCATATATAAATAGTGGGGATACAGTTGACCTATTGCAGATAACGTTCTTATAGTCCCATTCATATAAATCGAACGGCTTATTCGTCATTTATATCCATACACAGGTCTAACGTGCATTTTAAGCATAAGGTGCTTAATAGGGACAAATCGGGACAGGTGACTCAAATTCCTAACGGTACTTAATTCAGGCTGCTAGATAATGTGAAGTGGTTCTTTTGTTACTGAAATGCTAACCTTTAATTCGATCCCGAAGTTTTGTTCATTTTCAGTTATTCATTAAGAGATATGTAGCCGTCGTCCTGTTATATCCATCGACGCCCCAGTACTAGACAGAACAGAGACTAAAGTCATCTATAATTTATATAAGGAGTTTTTCATAGTATTGCTAATTAGTCATAAACGAGTTCAGCGCCAAGGAATTTTACCTTTTGTATTAAGGAGTTCTTTTCTTGTAATACAAAAACAACGGCCCGCACAATACCAGTTCTAATCCTTATGATTCGTCTTTAAATCGGGGACGCGTGATATCTGTAAAGAATCAAGACAGGATAGCATAAACTCGTGATCTAATAACCACGAGTATTTGGTTACCTAATTTAAAACGAGGATGTGGCAGTCCTAACATTACTCTATCTACACGTATGTCTATCTAATGATTTACCTTCTTTTCCAAAGTCCCTCTTCGTCGATAGTTTTCGGCTTCACGATCGTCCGGGTCGACCAGCGCTCGCGATACGGCGGTACGCAATGACGTTGAAATTTGCCGTCTGATATATACATAACTGGCCAATCACAACGGCTCGGCCGATAAGTAGGTGGAGTATATGTCTAATGCGAAAAAAGAAAACGGACTTTCTTGCGCCGTTTTGAAGCACCATTTTATAATGGGTATAGTGTGGTTAATCAAGGTCATTTTCGCGATATGTGGACATACATTAATGACTACGTTAACCGAGCAATCTGTAAATTGCTGGCCAATTGCAACCGCACTGCTAATGAATAGACGAAGTGTATGAAAAGTTAAAAGAGAAAAAGGACTAGCTTGTACCGTGTGAAGGCACCATCTTGTAATGGGTTTGTGTGTTGCAAATCTGAGGTACTTTTTTAGTTTATTTAGATTAGAGCCAACTTTATTTTGCTATACATGTTGACAGTAGCTATATTGCTACTTCTGAACCCAGTGAAGGTCACATATTATAAAAATGGGATAATATCCAGCAGACAATAAATTTATAACGCCAGTCCCAAGGGATGATATGTTCTGCAATGTAACATAAAATACGGGTTAACAAAAGCCCGCATGATTAATAATTATGTTGGTGTGGGCACAGCATGATGAAAACCCGAAGCCGAGACCTACACAGTTCGAGGCTTTAGTGGAATGGGAAGAAGAAGTACATGAGAGAGAGAAACAAAGATCAGGAGGGTACTATAGGTACATGTTTGGGAGGAGACATGATCGTGAAACTCATCATGATCGAATGAAAAGGTGGCGAGATGTTAGTATGTCAGAGGGATTATATCCGATGAGAACAGTTGAAGGAGGAGCAGAAAGGGTTCCTGAGTCAGAAATAAGAAAATATGGAGTTAATGAGTATGAGGATGAGGTCTTGAATGACATGATTTACAAAAGACCACCTCCATATAGACCAGAACCGGACAAAAGTACACCAGTTGTTTCTCCGATAAGGGATACAGTTTGTGTTAGTGAGACAGAAAATGAGACACCTGAGGTAAGGAGTGATCATTACCTTGATGAAAATGCCAGACAATTAGCCAGAACTACAACAGAGTTGACTGAGAAGATTAGGGAGTTAACGAAGAATCTAGAAGCTGTTACGGTGCCTGTAACAATAGGTCCAGTTATGCCTGTGTTTGACAAACAGAGAGCAGGTGAGAATGGACTGGTGATTCCATATGTTGGGAATAATCTGACAAATTCAGTTGGTCCTTCAGGAGATTCAGGCAAAAGAGCAGAAAGAAATGACCTGAGACAATCAAGACATGACACATGTAGTGAAATATTGGATGCTAGTGAAGCTAGTTGTTCAGGGATGCCGATTTTAGAACCGCAAAAGAGAGTGGTTCCAGTGAGAAAAACTGCTGAAATAACAGTTGATGATTTGAATGATTGGATGAAGGTTCTACAGAAAAAGGATAAAGATTCACAAGTAATTGATGTAGCTAAGTTACGTGTAGAACTAGAAGAGCTTGTTACAGGAACAGTTCCAACAGAGATTCTGAAGAGTCATCATGATGGTGAACTAATGTTTATGTGCAAGAGTGTTACCTGGAGAGCAAGGAATACACATGACAGGCTAAGAGCAATAGCAAATGAACAGGGAGTTGACATTGATAAAGTGAAAGCTTTACAGAGAACTTACAGGATGGATTTTACAGAGCAGGATATTGAAAATGTGAATGCTACTGGTAGAACAGGACAGATTAAAGAAATGGTAGCATTACTGCGAAGATGGGGTGATGTTGAAAAGTGGAAGGATAGGTGGTATAAGAAAAGAGATGAGACTGAAGATAGAACAACTTATTCAGCATTTCCAGTGAGAGAAAAGGAGAAACCAGTGGATAATTATCCTATGAGAGAAATACCTGGAGGAGGATATGTACATGTTCCATGGACCAGACAGGATATTTGATCATTTACGAATGATTTCCCTCGATTGAGAGAAAAGCCCGTCGAGTGGTATAGGCAGGTAGATAGGTTTGTGAAATTGTCAAAAGTGCTGTGGGTTGACCTGAATAGTCTGTTTGATATAATTGTTCCAGCAGACTTGTGGACTGAGTGTAAAATAGTTGTGAGTTGGCCTACTGAGGAATATCCAAGAGATCCAAGAACAGGGGCACCAGATCCAGAGGTAGTGAGAAAGTATGATCAGGTGATGGTATACCTGAAGAGTAAAGTACCTGCAAAAGAGACAGACTGGGTAAAGATAGATCGAACACAACAGGAAGCGAAAGAATCAGTTCATGCTTTTTACGAGAGGCTGATACTGGCATTTAAACAATTCAGTGGAGATGAACACCTGGGTGACAAAGATTTGAGTCACTTTGTATACAGATTTGTATATGGCCTTAGACCTGAAATTGGTGAGAGAATTCGTGAGCACACAGTGGATTGGCAGAGTAAAAAAGTAGATGAGATCCTGAGACATGCAAAATACTTCAGTGATGAAATTGAAGCAAAACAAAGAAAGCTGAAAGAGAAAGCAATGTGGGCACAAGTGAAAGTTGCAGAGAGACAGGAAGCACAGTTAGTGGAACAGGCGAATAATCCAGGAAATAATGCAGGAAATAGACCAAGATATGCAGGAAAAGGAAAAGGAAGTCTTGAGGAAGCGAAGAAAAAGTTCCCTTGTCACAACTGTGGCCAATTGGGGCATTGGAGATCAGAGTGTCCTAATCCACCATTAGTGAGTTGTGGTAAATAATTTAATTACCGGGACTTAATTTGATACAGAAACATAATAAAAATAGCTCAGTAAATAAGAGGCAGAATCCGTGGTATTAGAGGTTCGGAATGGGCTTTATTCCAATGGACGATTCGAATCGTGGCCTCCAAGTTCCATCACCACGGAGGTTCAGGAAGTGAAGTACATACATTATTGATAATTAATCACTTTTATACAATAGGCATTACAGTGAAGCAAATGCAAGAGGCGTAACAATTGATAGCAAAGATAACATTTCACATGCGTAGCTGAAGGAGGCGTAATTGGGAGTAACAAGGAAACGTCATTGGTTGTGATGTCACATATGGGTGGACCTACGAAATAATTTCGCAATGTCAGCAGAAATACTTGGCAGAGATGCGCGTGCAGCAGCATGACGTATGATTGACGTGCGACTAGGGGGTGAAGGGGACTTGACATTTAGCTCTACATGTGGCGACAGAAGTCTGGAGGGTCAAGTCAACCTAATCCCAAATCATATCTAACATCCTATGTTTAAAGAACTACGTTATCCAAAGGAAAGGTCTCTTAGAGTAGAATCTTATTCTATACTGACTATACTGACTGTTAGTGCGTGTACAAGCGTCTAAGTGTCTACACTAGATGCGAGGGCAGAAGTCTTCCATAATAATAAGGCTATGAATTACTTGCATAAAGACAGAGAAGCCGGGCCTTTGCTCGGTAGCTGGAAGAATGTTTACTGAAACTACTAGGCAGGAATGCATTGGGCAGGGAGCGGAGCAGATAATTTCGAAGGTGAAATACAGTTTCTTGGCAGGCAACAGGCTGATGTCAGGCTTCGAGAGCCGCGCAGGGAATGAGACAAAGTTCATGGTCACAGATGCAGGCTCAGACTGGAGCTTCAGAGGCAGAAAGCAAGAAAAGCTTGATGACAGAATCAGGGCCTACTTGCCTGGACTGTAAAAATGGCATAAGTGAACCATATAAAGCTGGTGGCCTTTCATACTTAGGAATGGAATATCCGGCCTATTCATGGCGGATCTGAAAGAGGACATGTTGACGGTGGGCGCACATGTGTTTGCGTCTTCATAACTGGAACTGGAGGGAACATACATGTACTTGTGATTCATACATGAAACCGTTGGGGTCCAAGATAGGGGACATAACTGATCAGAAAAATCCATATTTCCACATTCCCTCCTTGTCCCCTACTTGCCCGTCAAGAGATATCAATCTTCATTAATCCATTGATCTGTTCATATAGCATCATTTGTTCTTCTTTTTTCTTCTGGGACGAATGAAATCTTGGTGATGGAATACACGATGTGGCACACAGACCACAAATCGCTGGTCCACATTGTAGGCATAGACAGCAACTGAATAGTATGAGAAAGCCAATACCTAGGAAGGATAGGACCTTCCATCCAAAGGTAGATAATACACTCCAAAACCAACCGGACCAAGTCCAGGTGCCTGGATTCTGGTGTATCTGGCTTACAATCTTATGAAGGCGAGTTATGGCTTTATATACAGATGGCGAATTTTCTGGTATGAAAATGCAACAACTTGATCCGATGACCCTACAAGCTCCGCCCCTATCGGCCAGGATGACGTCAAGGACAAGACGATTCTGAAGCACAACAATCCGCATAGCAGACTGTTCTTCTGTTAAATTGCCTAAGGCGGAAATAGTTTCGTTCACTACTGCTTCAAGGGTTCTAGTTAATCTACGTATCAGCTTACTATTAGTAACGGTACCTATATAGGGAAAGAGACCTTTATTGAAATCTGTGTATTTTTCCCATGCTGTTTCAGTGTAATCGACAATTGGGAGATCTCTCCTTTCTCTATTGTGTACTAAATGAGTATTTCTGTGATAATCGGGAGGAGCTAGGAAAACAGGTGGCAAAAGAAATCCAATGTAGCAGGTACCATCCCAATCTAGAGGTAGGCGTACATATGCCGTCTGACCACATATGAAATAGGAATGGCGGGAAGCTCTAAATGTCGACTTGCCTTGATCACTGAATTCTATTACAGTGGTGCATCTACTATGGCCCATATGTATGGAACCATTCTTTCTTACACATAATTCACCTTTTACTGGAAATATTGACATAGCGGGCAAAATTGGAGTAGCTTCGGATTCGACATTTAGGATCATAAGATTAAGCGTAAAATTACCTAATCCATATACTTCATTTTCTAGATCAGTTCCTGTTCTCTTGGGAAGTCCCTCCTTGTTAGGGTAGCAGACTTTAAGTAAAACTAAATTTAAATTTCCCCATACCCAGTTGTCTTGATAAACTGCAGAATTTGAATCTAGGGGATTAATTAAACTAAACCATGCTCCACAGGAGCCGTTGTGTGTGAATGGGTATGGAAAGAGAGGTAGAATTCCTTTATAATTCTGATAGGGAGGGAGTCGGCCACATATCCAACAATTTGTAGCATTGTTAACCTGATGGGAATGATGTAACATACTAATAAACGTGTTATTGCGCAGCGCAAATCTATAAGACAACTCATGCGGAGGTAATTCACTAAAAGAATGTTCAGCAGTAACATTATAAACATGTCTAGAAATAGGATAATATATGTGCAACAATATACTTGCAGTAATTATTAAAAGACTTAGGAAAAACAAAATTAATAACGTCACTGTGCAATGACTTTGCAGTGATTTACAGTATGCATGTCGTTTCAACATTTTTCGGGTGTTTTCTCTATTCAGATCTAAGGGATACATGTCAGAGACGAATTCAACCGCTTCACCTTGGAGAGGACTTAAACAATCAAATTTCCCAACCGGTTAGATCTGAGTTTTAGTTTATATTGTTCGTGACTACTGGTTTCAACAAAAGGAAGTTTTGAGTCAATGGGTGAAGACACACGAGGTGTGGTGTTTACATCCGATGGTAGTCCATGAAATTTCTTGATATGACTTGAATGTATCCAGCCTTTTCTGCCTTCGATCTTCACGGCTGTCCTTGTGGTGAGCAAGACCAGTTGCGGTGACTTCCACCTAGGATCCAGCTGAGTCTTCCGATCAAAGTTCCTCACGAGGACCAGATCCCCCGGAACTATGTCATGGGGTTTCACCTCAGTGTTGTCAGGAAAAGCTGCAGCTACCTGTGAACGACAAGATTGTAGTGCAGACATCAAGGAAGCCAAATAATCTGTCAGCATATTACAGTCAACATCAGTTATTTTGCGTGGTATAGGCGTCCCCCACATATTTGGTGGTCTACCGAAGATCACCTCATAAGGGGATAGCCCTGTTCGAGAGTGTGCTACCATTCTCATGTAAAAGAGTGCAACTGGTAAGGCTACTACCCAGTCGACACCTTTCTCTCTGCATATTTTGGACAATCTGATTTTCAGGATCTGATTATGTCTTTCTACGAGACCTGCTGCCTCGGGGTGTCGGACACAGTGGAATTTCCACTGATAGCCTAACAAAAGTGAAACGTGTTTCATTAGTTCGGATGAGAACGGCTGGCCGTTATCTGAGTAGACAGCACGTGGTAAACCGTACCGTGGGAAGAATTCTCGAACTAACTCTTTGGCAGTAGTCGGGGCAGTGTAATCTGAAACCGGGTATGCCTCTGTCCAACGGGAAAGAGCACAGACAACTACGAGAACATATTTGAATCCTCGACATCGTTCCATCTGGATATAATCCATCTGGAGCACTTCAAAAGGGTGATCAGGAGACTGAAATCCACCCTGTTCTACGGGAACGCTTTTTCCTGGGTTAAACTAACAACAGATCATACAGGTACGGACTTTTTGTTTAGCTGCTGCTCGTAAATGTTTGTTGAACCAAATGTGTTGAATGCTGTCTAGCATAGCTTTTTCTCCTAGATGTGCTGGACTATGTATAGTGTTAATGATAACTTGGACCATTGAATCAGGAAGGAACCACACAGATTTTTCCTTCGTCATCCATCCTTGGTCCGTTTGAATCCCTCCTAATTCAGTCCATTTCTTTATTTCGTCTGGTGTAGCATGCGTCTGTATGTCAATTACGTCAAGAGCGGGATCTTTAATTGTCATACAATGTGTTGGCGTCGGGACTATTGTCTTTGTCATGTCGGATGTTTGAGTTTGAGCCGTCTGTTTAGCTGTTCTGTCAGCTAGATCATTGCCTTGAGAAATGATATCAGTAACTTTCGTATGAGCTTTACATTTCATAATTGATATTGCAGTGGGTAGATGTATTGCATCTAATAAGGCATGAATGAGGGGTCCGTGCTGAATGTGGGCACCGTGAGAAGTTAAATAACCTCTCTCTCGCCACAGCACGCCGAAGTCATGTACAACTCCGAATGCATAACGTGAATCAGTGTATATGTTGACTCTTTTATTTGTGGCTTGAATACAGGCTTGCGTCAGAGCGACGAGCTCTGCTGCTTGAGCGGACAAGGTATTTATGCAATTTGTTTCAATGATTTCAGTGTCTGTTGTGACTGCGTAAGCGGCCACTAACTCTCCTGTACTTGTTCTCATACATGAACCATCTACATACAACGTTAGGTCTGGGTCTGACAATGGGACATCTGTCAAGTCTTGTCTGGGTTTCGTCGTGATTGTAATAACATCAATACAATCATGAGCTAGTGGGTCTGTTCCGATTACGGGTAAAAGTGTGGCAGGATTCAATGTGTTACAACGTCTGATTTCTATATGTGGCTGGAACAATGTTAATTCATACCCTGTAAGTCGCGCTATAGTCAAGTGTTGTGTTTGCGTTCGATTCACGAGAACCTCTACTGCATGTGGTACTTGAACTGTCAATGGATGTCCTAACACTATGGCATCGCTTTGTCTTATTGCTAAAGCTGTTGCTGCCACCGATTTCAGGCATGCAGGCAAAGCCTGAGCTACGGGATCTAATGTACTAGAAAAATAAGCACATGGTTTGTGGGATCCTGCCTGTTCCTGTGTGAGTACTGACAAGGCAGTACCTTCGCGTTCTGTAACAAAGAGTGTAAACTGTTTATTGTAACATGGTGTTGCTAAAACCGGTGCTTGACATAAGGCTTTCTTTAAGCTTTCAAAAGCTTGTGTATGTTCCTGAGTCCAAGGGAGAACAGTCGATGTGGCTGCCTCCTGTGTTGTCAACTGAATGAGGGGTTTTGCTAGAAATGCATACTGAGGGATCCACTGCCTACAATATGAAGTGAGGCCTATGAAAGCCCGCACCTCCTTTTGTGTCTTGGGTATTGGCATGTTAGCTATTAACTGAATGCGGTCGGGTGTAAGCTGCCTTCCCTCCTTGGACAGCGAGTGTCCAAGATAAACAACTCGCTGGACACAGAATTGCAGCTTAGAAGGGGACACCTTGTGCCCCTTTTCGGCTAGAAATTGTAAAACTGTCAGTGATGCTTTTTCACATTCAGGTTCGCTTCTAGCGGTGATCAGCAGATCATCGACATATTGAAGCAGGGCAGTGTTTACTGGCATGTGGATACTGTCGAGTTCTCATTTCAGTGCTTGGCTATAGATGCTGGGGCTTTCTGTAAATCCTTGAGGTGCGCGTGAGAATTTAAAGCTACGTCCATTTAAACTAAATCCGAACAAGTATTGGCTTTCCGGATCTATAGGGACGCTGAAAAAGGCATTTTTGAGATCAATTACAGTAAAGAATGTTGCTTCAGAATCAATAGCTGTCAGTAATGACGAGATATCTGGGACCACAGGGAATTGTGGCACAATGCACTTGTTTAATTCGCGCAGATCAATAACCAATCGATATACTGGCGGGGCCTTCGGATCTGTTCGTTTAAGAATCGGAATTATCGGTGAATTACATACATTGGAGTCTGTTTCTACAACCACTCCTTGGGCAATGAGCTCGTCAATGATTTGTAGTAAAGCCACTACAGCATCTGGTGGTAACTTGTATTGTCGCATTCGTGGTAGTACCACTCCTGCCTTTAGTGTAACTCGATATGGTGTAATATTCATGCAACCAACATCAGTAGGGCCTTGTGCCCATAGATGTGTAGGTAAAGTCTGCAGTCGGGGATCCATGTCTCGAGACACATAGTGACCTTTGAAATCACGTAAAAACAATCTTACTCCTTCCGGAGAACAACATATTATAGCTCCTAGAGCTTTCAGTGTTTTTATACCTAACAAGTTTTCTGGACATGATTTAGTAAGCAATAAATCTGTAGTTCTGGTCAAGGGTCCTATCGTAAGTGGAAGAGGCTGTGATACTTCATTAACAATAGGTTTTCCTGAAAAACCAAGGGAAATATTCTGTGAGCCTGAGAGGGGTGCCCCTGGAACTTCACTACGTTTTATGGTTGTTCGACTTGCCCCTGTATCGAGTAAAAATTTTCTATCTTGGCCTAATAATTCACTATGTACATAAGGTCCTTCTTGGTCTACAGGGACCTCGATAAGGGGTAAGTCAACTTCCCTCTCTAGGCTGGTTCATGCATATCGTTGATAATCAGGATAGTCGTACTGTGCGGTCTGGTACAGCTGTCGTGTCGTGGTTTGTGTGGCAGCAACAGGCAGCGCAGGTGCAGCTGGCACAAACTGTATAGACTGTTGTGGAGCTGGCATGGACTGTGCATGCTGCGGGGCTCCTTGTTCATTCTGATCCTGTCTAAGTGGCCGTGGTCTTTCTTTTGTAATACCTGTGGCGATATTACGCTTCAGGACTGGGCAATCGTGTATATAATGACCTAGTTGTTTACAGTAGTTGCATGTCCCTTTTACAGGTCCTGCTGAATCACCGGAATGTGTCGTGCCCTTTTTATGTCCTTCAGCTGGAACTGTCTGGGAGACTAGCATTTTCATTTTCGTGTCTTTCATGCGTCTTTGTTCATGATCTTGTTCCTCTCTAATTCTATTGTGATGATACTGTAACATTTGTAACATTTGTGATGGGGTGTTACCTTGCCAGGTACTCTCGAATTTTAATACTCTATTCTTCACTTGGGGCAAGGAATTTTCAACTAATTTTGTCACAAACAGATGTGGGTATGATTCGCTACTTGCTTTTATGCCACTATTTATACCAAAACATTTTTCAAATCGTGCATAGAAATCACTAGTGTCTTCATCTTGCTTTTGTTTACAGGCTGAAATTGCACCCCAGTCTTCCTTTTTCGTAGTTAATAAACGTGGCAGTACTTGTACTAGTAAACCTGGTAGTACTTTAGTTTTGTCCCCAAGCCCCGAACCTGGACCTCGGGCCTTTTCTTCATTTTCTAATGCTGTCCAGTCTATCTTTTGGTCTCCCACCTCCCACTCTTTTTCCTTGAGTTTTTCATAAATGCCAGCAGGCATCAATACCTTTAATATTGTCATAATGTCGGGATAGGTATACTCTCCCATGAGTAACATGTCTTTAATTTCTCGGTGGAAACCCGCTGGATCTTTGTCATGACTGGGTACCACTTTCTTCATTTCTAACAATTCTATTTTCGATATGGGCGTATATACAAATACACGTTTAAACTGATTGTCCTCGCCCTTTATTGGGTGTACTTCTCGTAAGGGATTCTGTCTGTCCATGTAATACATCGGTCTTTCCTTGATGGGCAGTGAGACATGTTCTGGACATACAAAAAGAATGTACTGCTTTCTTGATTCTAGTATTTCTTTAATTAGCTTAGTACCTGAACCTCTCCATCTATTCGTGAGTAATTCAGTCAATATATCAGGTAAGGGACCAGGATCTGAATGTTGGTTTTTATATAGTATAAGAAGTTGTTGAATCATATAAATCCCAGCTAAACGCTGTTCATCTGGGGTGAGATTCAAAAATGTGTGGGCTACGGTATCATCATCATACTTTCCGGGACTGTCAACCCAATGAACGGCTGACCTGGCTAATTCTTGTTCATCCATAGAATCGAGAAAATGATAACCCCTTCGTTCTCGGAGTAATTTGTCAGCGGCTTGGAACGAATGCTCGGGGGACCTTATATTTATTATAGGTGTTTGGAAATTCCTGTTATTATCTGGACATATCGGACGTATCGGGTCAGTAAAACATCTAGTATTATTACAAGATCTTCCTCTACCTACATAGGCTATGGTTTCTGACTGTCCTGTGGGCAGTCCTGATCCTTCCTCCTCGCTTTGTTCGAACTGGTCTACCGCTAATCTCTCTTCGTGTAGGCGTTCTATTGCTTTACGGATCTTTCGGCACATGGCTATTATACAGTTTTGCTTATCATGTCTCCCTTCTGATATATTCTGGCTCCATCTGGTAAGAGTTTGCATTGCTTCCGGGTCTACCCCCGGTCGGTCTTGATTTCTGATCACACAATTTATAAGGAAACGTAACAGTTCCCCTTGTATCTCCACTTTCTGGTATTCCATAGCTCTGTTAATACATTCAGAATCTCGCCCTGTTTGGACAAAATGGTATATATTATCTAGATGCATAGTCATTCCGGGTAACTTCCCTAAATACACCGCGGCTCGTCGGATACGTAATGATGCCAGGATCATTTCGTCCTCTTTGCCGGGCACAGGGTCATATCTACAATCTATAAGAAGTTCCTTAAGCGTACGGGCATTTATGAGTTTGGGGGTACGTGGATGTGCTGATTCTTGAAAGGTAAGTTTATTTATTCTGGGTGGCGTAGAAAAAATATTGGTAGCACCTCCGGTAGCCCCGTCTGGGGTATCGGGCGTGAAAGGATTCGTTGAACGCGATACAGCAACTATAGGTGTGGGCACAGCTATAGAAGTAGCTGTAGGAACAGATGTGGAAACAGATGTGCTTGCCGGAACTTGTGTCAGGATTTGGTGCTGTAGAGATACAGATACAGGATCTTGGCGTTGAACCTCCCCGGCCAACGGTCTATGTGGGGCGGGGTTAGCATACTCGGGAGCTGCGTCATCTAAATATGAGGAAAGAAAAACATCTTCTGAGGTTCTAGGATGCCCTTTAGGATGTACTTTTATTGGAAACAATGGGGGTGGCAAGTCTTTTGGTATCCCCGCAGTAGCCTTAGGTAATCCCTCGGCCAGAAGGGGATACATACCCTTCATAAGGGCATTTCTTTGTCTGTCTACTTGTTCTGATTTCACTCGTGTACCTTCTTCAATTAATAGATTTTCTCGGACTTCATTTGAATTCTCTTTACTCTTCTCTTCCTGTCTACGTGCTTTTTCTGTACGTCTATACGATTCTTTACGCCATAATTCAATGGCGTCTTTCTGTGATTGTCTAGCTTTCTTTTTCCATAATTCTTCCTCTACTTTCACGATGCACTCTGCATCCCAGGTCCCAGCTGCGGGCCACCTCTGACTTTCTGGTAATTCCTTAGTGTAGTCTACCCATAAATCAAGAAATAATATAGCGTCTAAGCCGTGTTTATGATACATGAAGTACCCTGGAGTGTCCCTAGGAGGAATAGGAACAGCTTCTTCGAGTACCCCTTTTCTAGTTGTGATCTGTCTTAATTTCGAAAAGAGCGGCATATTGAGAACTGATCTGATACTTGATCTTGAACAAACTTAATACAATAAACACGATAACGAACAGTCATTCATACCACAATATGCAGAACGTATTAACACATTTAACATTTAACATTTAGATGAGCAAACAATGATGATGGCGATCTAAGGAAAACTTAATCACTAAACATAATACTCGGCATTATCGGAATTATTCTGAATATATATACTTGATATACTAGATATACTGCTAAACAGTACAGATACACTGCTGAAACAGTGCAGACCGGATTTGTGTACCCAAACCCGTCTTGACCGGCACAACCTATGTGCACGTCAGAACGCCTCCCCAGTAATGGTACTCACCGGGTAGCTCGGAACGGAAGGCCTCGGAACGGAACTGAACTGAACTGGACCGGACTGGACTCGACTCGAAAACTTCGGACACTTCTGAGCTTCGGAAACCTGGTGGGCCTCTGTATACCTCGGATCTTGCTCTCTCAGCTAGGCTCTGGTCGGGATACTTCGCACTTCTCACCGCCTCGTCTGGGTGTTGATCGCAGCCTCAGTCGCCCCCGCTTGACCGGAGGGAGATACAGGAAATCCTGCTGGTACGCGTTGTTGTCCGTCCAGCTGTGGCAGGAGACCGGGCCTGCAACGCACCGCCGGCGCGTGAGATGAGAAAGTGTCCCTATTCGGGCGCCATTCATGTGGTAAATAATTTAATTACCGGGACTTAATTTGATACAGAAACATAATAAAAATAGCCTAGTAAATAAGAGGCAGAATCCGTGGTATTAGAGGTTCGGAATGGGCTTTATTCCAATGGACGATTCGAATCGTGGCCTCCAAGTTCCATCACCACGGAGGTTCAGGAAGTGAAGTACATACATTATTGATAATTAATCACTTTTATACAATAGGCATTACAGTGAAGCAAATGCAAGAGGCGTAACAATTGATAGCAAAGATAACATTTCACATGCGTAGCTGAAGGAGGCGTAATTGGGAGTAACAAGGAAACGTCATTGGTTGTGATGTCACATATGGGTGGACCTACGAAATAATTTCGCAATGTCAGCAGAAATACTTGGCAGAGATGCGCGTGCAGCAGCATGACGTATGATTGACATGCGACTAGGGGGTGAAGGGGACTTGACATTTAGCTCTACATGTGGCGACAGAAGTCTGGAGGGTCAAGTCAACCTAATCCCAAATCATATCTAACATCCTATGTTTAAAGAACTACGTTATCCAAAGGAAAGGTCTCTTAGAGTAGAATCTTATTCTATACTGACTATACTGACTGTTAGTGCGTGTACAAGCGTCTAAGTGTCTACACTAGATGCGAGGGCAGAAGTCTTCCATAATAATAAGGCTATGAATTACTTGCATAAAGACAGAGAAGCCGGGCCTTTGCTCGGTAGCTGGAAGAATGTTTACTGAAACTACTAGGCAGGAATGCATTGGGCAGGGAGCGGAGCAGATAATTTCGAAGGTGAAATACAGTTTCTTGGCAGGCAACAGGCTGATGTCAGGCTTCGAGAGCCGCGCAGGGAATGAGACAAAGTTCATGGTCACAGATGCAGGCTCAGACTGGAGCTTCAGAGGCAGAAAGCAAGAAAAGCTTGATGACAGAATCAGGGCCTACTTGCCTGGACTGTAAAAATGGCATAAGTGAACCATATAAAGCCGGTGGCCTTTCATACTTAGGAATGGAATATCCGGCCTATTCATGGCGGATCTGAAAGAGGACATGTTGACGGTGGGCGCACATGTGTTTGCGTCTTCATAACTGGAACTGGAGGGAACATACATGTACTTGTGATTCATACATGAAACCGTTGGGGTCCAAGATAGGGGACATAACTGATCAGAAAAATCCATATTTCCACAGAGTAATGAGAGTAAACCTTTAAATCAACAGGTGCAGAACCAGAATGAAGGAAATAATCAACAGCAGCAACAACAGAAAGTTGTGAGACAGCAGAGTCAAGAGCCAAAACCGCCCTTGCCGCAGAATAGAGGGTTACAAAAGTATAATCAGGATTCAGGATTCTACAATGATGAGCAGGTAAACAAACCAAGACGTTCTAACAAAGTACAGCAGTACTTGTTAAAGAGTGAAGGGAGTGAGTCTGAGGGTGATTATTGACGGTGCCGAGGAGAGTAAGAAGAGTGCATACTTGGTGCAACTCTAGAAATAGACCAGGCAGGACCATTTGTGGATGGGAAAATAAATGAGGAGAGTGTTACTTTTTTGGTAGACACAGGTGCGACAAGATCAACTGTCAGGTCAACAGATGTTAGAAATCTTCCTCTCTCGGATGAAGCAATCCAAGTAGTTGGTGTAGCCAATACACAAATCAAAACACGTCTTACTGAACCTGTAAGAGTACAGATAGGGAAATTTTCAGACATGCATAGATTCATTGTCTGTGACACGAGTCCAGTGAACCTACTGGGTAGGGACTTGTTGTGTAAGATGAATTGTACAATTTTTTGTACACCGGATGGAATAGCCTTTGAGACACCAGATGAAGATGCTTTGTACCGAGTGACTCTAGAAAATAGAGAGAGTGAGTTAATTGGTGCATTTGCTGTGTTTAATCCGGAGGATTTGCCTCAAGAGCTGAGAGACACAGTGAAAAGGACAGTTTGGGATTTTACTGGAGAGGATGTGGGATTGATGAATAATGTAGATCCAGTGAAAATTGCAGTAAAGGAGGGAATCACATATCCTAACATTCCTCAATACAAAATGACACCAGAAATAATTGAAGGGATAACTCCTATAATTGAGAAAATGATTCAGCAAGGAGTCCTGAGAGAACTACTGAGTAGTCCGTGTAATTCACCGATAATGGGACTAAAAAAGCCCAATGGGAAATTTAGGATCGTACAGGATTTGAGAAAAGTTAATCAAATTGTGGTGGCATGTTGTCCTATTGTGCCAAATCCATCAGTGATCCTGTATCAAATTCCACATGATGCTGAGTGGTATACAGTGATTGATTTGTGTCATGCGTTCTTTTCAATTCCATTGCATCATGATAGTCAGCCGATTTTTGCATTTAGGTTTGGCTAGCGTATCTTAGCATGGTGTCGAATCCCACAGGGGTATACGGAGAGTCCTTCGATATTCAATCAGTTATTGAAGAAATCGTTGGAGAGTTTGATTATGCCTGAGAGTTCAGTGCTAGTGCAGTACATTGATGACCTACTGGTGGCATCAAAGACACGTGAAGCTTGTGAAGTAGATACCATAGCTTTACTGAATCATCTGGCAGATGGAGGGTTAAAGGTATCTCCAGCCAAATTGCAATTTTGCAAAAAAGAGGTGCATTATCTTGGACACAATATTGAAAAGGGTCTGAGAAAAGTGACTACTGACAGGATCAGAATAATCAGAGAAATGAAAGCTCCAAAGACCCAGAGAGAAGTGAGAATGTTCCTGGGTATGGTGGGTTATTGTCGTCAGTGGATAATTAATTTTTCTCTGATAGCAAAGCCACTGATTAAACTGACAAAAAGTGAAATGACGGATCCATTGGATCTGGATGCAGAACAAATGGCAGCATTTGAAGAGCTCAAAAGTAAAATGTGTGAGGCTCCAGCTTTGGGTATGCCTGACTATGAGAAAGAATTTGAGCTGTACTGCAGTGAAAGAAATGGATGTGCACTTTCAGTGTTAATTCAGAAACATGGATTACTGAGAAGGCCTATTGCGTATTTCTCATCGACACTTGACCCTGTAGCTGTGGGTTTACCAGGTTGTCTGAAATCTGTGGCTGCAACATGCAGGAGTCTGGAACAGAGTGAAGGAATTATAATGGGATATCCTGTAAGGGTATTCGTACCTCACAATGTGGCAATTCTTTTGACAAGAAGCAGAACTCAGTACATGTCACATAGTCGATTGACTAAGTACGAAAAAGTGATTCTGGGAGCATCAAATGTGACTCTTGAGAGATGTGTGAATGTGAACCCAGCGACGCTTTTGCCAGACATTGAAAATGTGGGTGTGAAAATGGAAGATGATCATGATTGTTTGGATGTGCTTGAGTACTGTACAAAACCGAGACCAGACATAAGGGATTTACCCTTGAATGAGAGTGATCATGTGTTGTTTGTGGATGGATCATGTCTGAGAAATGATGATGGTGTGCTATGTGCAGCATATGCGGTATGCAAAGTTTCAGAGGTCATGGAAGCATCACCATTGAAAGGGGTGAAATCTGCGCAAGTTGCTGAATTGATAGCATTGACAAAAGCTTGCGAAATTGGGAAAGATTTGAGGACGACTGTGTTGACTGATAGTCAGTATGGATTTGGAGTGGTGCATGACTTTGGCCAACTTTGGCTACAAAGAGGTTTCTTGACATCGAGTGGAACTCCAATAAAGAATGCTGAAATGATTGGTAAATTGCTTGAGGCGATACAGCTGCCTAAGGAGTTAGCAGTTGTAAAATGTGCTGCCCATGGTCCAGGGGAGGATTTTATAACGGTTGGAAACAGATATGCCAACGATGTTGCGCAATACTGTGCCAAAACGAATCAGTCCATCAACAGGGACAGAGAAAGGGAAATGTCTTTTCTATCTGTGATGTTTACTAATGTCCTAGAGACCTGGGATGAAGTGAAACAGTTGCAAGATGAGGCAGGAGAGGAAGAGAAAAAAGATTGGATTAAGGCAGGATTTGCTCCAAGAGAAACAGACCATGTTTGGGTCTACAGAGATGGCAGACCAGTGATGCCCAACTCCATCTTGTCGTCAATGGCAAGGATGTATCATGGCCAGGGACATTTGGGAAGGGACGCGATGGTTAGGTCGTTCAAGCAGACCTGGTACAATGCAAAGTTCAGGACAATTGCAGAAAGTATCTGTCAGAGGTGTTTAGTTTGTCAGCAATTTAACACTGGGAAAAAGACAGTGGTGAGTCTGGGAACAATAGGCAGAGAAGGAGGTCCTTTTACAAGAATGCAGATCGATTTCATTGAAATGCCCCAAGTAAACAGACTGAGGTATGTTCTAGTGGTAGTCTGTTTGTTTTCAAGGTGGGTGGAAGCTTACCCGACTAGAAGAAATGATGGATTAACAGTGGCAAAGTTACTGTTAAGGGAGTTGATTCCTAGGTACGGGTTTCCAGTAACAGTTGAGTCTGATAGAGGTGGACACTTTCAAAATGAGCTCATGGGTTTGATTTGTGAAGCATTGAAAATACAGCAGAAGCTACATTGTGCATACCGACCAGAGGCTTCTGGTGTGGTTGAGCAGATTAATGGCACAATCAAGAATAGGATTGGAAAAATGTGTTTAGCCACTGGCATGAAATGGCCAGATGTTTTGCCTCTAGTTCTGATGACAATGAGATCTACTCCAGATAGAACTACTGGTTTGAGTCCGTACGAGATAATCATGGGACGTGCTATGCGCCATGCATTCGTGCCTGTCAATAAGTTGGTGACAATAACTGATGACATGATTTTGGATTACTGTAAAGGCCTGGCTGACGCAGTTCATTCTGTGTTTCACCAGGTTGGAGAAGAAGCTACCACACTTGAGAAGAAGCAAGCCCATGATCTGAGTCCAGGAGACTGGGTGAGGATAAAAGTTCACAGAAGGAGAAATTGCTTGATTCCAAGGTGGGGAAGGCCAAGACAAGTTATTCTGACTACGACGACTGCAGTAAAGTGTGCTGGAGTGAAGCACTGGGTACATGCAAGTCATACTCTGAGAGTTCCAAACCCGAAAGAAGGGACTGGTAAAGAGTATTTTGAAGAGTCAGATTCCAGCGATGATGAAGATACAGAATCAGTGGGGAAAGAAGTAGGAAGAGCTTCGAATGAACCACTGTGAGTATCAGAGAGGAGATCAAATTCTGTAAGAGAGCCTGAGGTTTCAAACAGCAGCGAAGGGAAAAGAAAAGAAAAGAGAAATCACACAGAGATTACTCCTGAATCAGAAGAGGAGGAGATTGAAGAACCACTTGAGATTATACCTGAAGAAGTAGGGTCAGAAAAAGATAGAGAGGGACAGATTGCGGAAGACCCCCGAGGAGGTGTAGGGAACATTCTTGATGAGCCAGGTGAAGGGACAAGTAGACAGCAAGAAGATTGCGTGTCGGAGACCCGAGGAGGGACAGGAATAGGGAAGTCTCAAACAGTGGTGAAAAAGTCTGTGGAGAAGAAGAGAGCTGCTGGAAAACGGAAACAAGAGGCACTTGAAACAGATGATGAGGATGAACAAACAGAGGGTCGAGTTCTGAGAAAGAGAACTTGGATTGGAGAAAGAAGTAATAAAGAAATAAAGCCGAAAAAGGTGTTCAGAGGAGACCGTTGGCCTAACAACAGAGTTAAGAGGCTGAGATACAAAATAATAAGAGCAAATACATCGAAAGCTGAACAAGTGAATGAAGTTTCGAGTCAAAGTTCAAAAGCTGAAGGAGAAGAATCAAAGGAGTCAAACGAACCAGTGGAAATAAAAAGAGTAATAAGACCCAACCAAAAGTACAGATCACCGGAATGGTCTTATGTGGCACTGTCTGAAGGAGGAAAAGAAGAAGCAGTGACTCGAGATAATCCGGAAGAGATCTTGAGAGAAGTGGTTGAGGAAGATACTGGTGAAATTCTGAAAGTACTCTTGACTGACATTGGAGAAGAGTCGAGTACTGAGGATTTTGATGTTGGAGATCTCATACAATTTGATGTTGAAGAAATTGAAGTGAAGAATGACAAGTATCCAAACTGAGTGAAAGAAGGATTCACTTGGATCAAGTGAACGAAGAGATCATTTGGATAAACTGAAAGCTGAAGAATTGCTGAAGAATTGAAGAAGTTCAAACAGTAGTGGAGTAGTAGAGGCTAAACTAAAATGGCTAACATAGAGGATAATAGAAATAGATGTGCCTTCTTTAAGAGGTGGTGTAGGATGTGCTGCTGTTGTACTGGATTATTAATGCTTCTATGGGGTGTTTTAGTTTTATTAGTTACTTTTAAAGTAGAGTTTGGAATGCATATAGAAAATGTGACAAATGTAGAGAAGAATTCACAAAAAGTAGTTCCAATTAGAATTAGTAATGCTTACACACACAAAGATAGGTCAATTAATAACTTTTCTAGTAATGTTTTTTCGAAACTGTTATATGAATATGTGAAGACAATGGAAGTAAGGGATTGCTACGTCTGTATGCAATTACCTGCATCCGTCTCAGAGGGTGTTACTTATCATCATTTACCAGCTACATATGGTATTTCCTGTAGTATTTTAAGTAGTGTTTTTTATTTGTTAGGGAAAGTAGATAATAAGATGTCTAACAGAGATAGTATTTTTGGGCACTTGCCAATGAACAAAGAGCTGAATCCAGCTAAAGAAGCTAACACTTTTGGTGAGATTTTTATTGAAGAAAAAGGATTAACATTAGATTACATTTTTAAGAATAATTTAACTTGCAGCTTGAAAGGAGAGGAGAAAGCTTTCCTGGATATGGTAGAAGAAAGGAGATTGAACATGCATGAGAAAGCAGGAAAATATAAAGTGAGTGAGACAATTTGGGACATTGAGATGGGAAAAGAGTTGAAGAATGGGGCTAGTCCAACTTTAGCTCTAGATGCACCACAGAAGGGTAAACTTTGTATTACAAGAAGGAAATCCCAATATGATACATATTTTGTCGGGACTAGTGAGTGCCATGATACATACTTCATTGCGACAGGTTGGGGTTTCAGAGGTGGAGAAGATACGATTTTTCCAGGAGTATATTATGTTTGTGGGAATAAGGCTTATTACAAGTTGCCTGACCATTGGTATGGCACGTGTTATGTGGGCCTAGTTTTTCCAAAGATTTTTCATATAGATAAAGTAACAGATGTAGAAGATGTTAACTTACTAATGCGTTTTAAGAGAGAAACTTGGTCTGAAATAGTGGGTGATATTTTTGGGGAATTTCTTTGAATGCTTATGGAATTCGGAAACTGTCCACAGTGGTTGATCGTTTATCGACAAATACCGCTGGAGGGTTTCTTTTGGTAAATACGGAATTAAGTGCCGTACGTGCCATGTCTATGCAAAATCGACTTGCCCTTGATATTCTATTGGCCAAGGAGGGTGGAGTCTGTGGAATGCTGAAAGTTCAACATTGTTGCACTTACATTCCAGACGAAAGCAGAGACCTAAAGGTCTATATCAAAAATATTACTGATTTGCATGAAGAATTAGTACCACTTGAAGCTGAGAGTTTGTGGACTAAAATAGCTAATAAGATGATAGCTGTTAAGGATTTTATTGCAAAGATAGGTAGTACTATTATAGGTAGAATATTGTTTCCCTTGTCTTGTATAATTGTGGCTTTATTAATAATAAGATTGGTGTGTGTGTGTTGTAAAAACAGGGGAGGGAGGAAGAAATTGAATAAAGAAAAGGAAAATAAGAGGTTGAAGAGAGAACCTCAAGAAATTGAACTAGAAGAATTGAGGGAGAGTGTTTACTTAGAGACAAAAAGGGATGATGAAAGAGTGACTGGTGTTTAATGTTGTGTAAAGGGGAAAAGACATTTCTGATTTCTCCTAAAATGGGACTAAATTTTCACTAATTTTTTTGGGGGGTTTATTTGGTGATAAAATCACCAAAGGGGGGATTGCTGGAGCAGAGTTTTCAGTTTGAAAATTCTGGGGCTTTTGAAGCTCTGGCATGTCTATTCGTTGTACTAAAGTATTAATAATTAATAATTAATTATTTGTCTTGTGCAAGTGTGTTTATATTAATCAATCCGTTTGTTTTAACAAGAAAGAGTTACACGTGAATGTGCTTAAATGTGCTGACTGATAATAACGCGTGTGTTAAATGCGTTTTCATGTTTAAACGTTGCTATGTGCTGTTTATTTTTGAGCACAAAACGCTTTTGAATTAATGCTTTTCCATGTTGCAAGTGCTAGATAAATGCATACACATAAGGGTATTGGTGGGGTTAACACTGTTTAATCACTATGCTGTAGTAACGTTGTTTTTGTCTCTTTTTATTAAGATGGTCTATTAAGACCTATGTTGGCTAAAGAAAGAAGGCTGAATAGTGAGCCTGGCTGTGATTATAATTTGAAAACTGAGACGAGGGAGACCCCTGCTGGAAGTGGTCCTGAAGCTAACTGACCATGGTCCTTGTCGAAAAACTTTCCATGAGGACAGCAGCAGTTTTTGGGAGTTCTCCAAGAGAAGTGAAAGTGTCCTTGGCAGTCTTGGAAAACAAAGGAGCCTTAGAGGGAAACTCTGAACTGTGGTTCGATGGCCGAGGAGAAGCAGGATAATAGTGATACATGTTTTATTTTCTTGGTTCCTGTTCCGTAGTTTTCGCTATGTGTATTTTTCCTGAGCGGAGATTCACAAATGTAGCAATGTTACATCCTTTCCTTCTCGCTCTGCTCAGCAAGTCCGGCGGACATTATGATTTTTCCTATGTTCCAATGTATCTTTCTATTGTTTAGAATATTATAAGATGTTAGCCTAGAGAGGGTCTTTTGCCACTTGCCATTTTGCCTTTGCCGCGTATTGAACCTGCGTTGCTGAGGATTGATGCTGAAGGGACTTCGTCGTCTTGAGAGACATTTACTGAGAGACTTGTCCTGACCCGTTCTGACATTTAGCTAGAATAGGTAACTATGAGAAATGATTTACTCTGATTGAATTTCTTTGACTAATTTTAGATAAAGCAATATAATTTTAAACATGGTGTTGGATATTCTTTTTTGTCAATTATTGGGTTTGCGTTATTGATTATTGTTGTATATATTGTATAGACTATGCTTAGGGACAGTCACAAAAACCAGGTCTTATCGGCCTCGATATAGATGCAGGGTGTTTAGGAGTGTTTTCTTTCCACGGGTTTATTGCTGGTAGAGTATTTGAGCGTATGTTAGTGAAATGGGCCCTAGCGTATGATGTATGCATGTGTGTGTAACTGTGAGATTACTCTATCCGTGGTAGTGGGAATATTATATACACCCTGATCTCTATCACTAACACCTCCCTTGTAAATAGGAGGCAGCATCAGAATCAATGGGTGTTGCGGTGGAACGCCCACTGCAACACCCATTGCCCCCCCTTTCACGCTAAGCATAGCATGAAAGGGGGCCTTTCTTACAAGGCAGCATTAAGCCACGTTAAGTGGGTTAACACTGCCTTGTAAATAAGGCAAAGCCCCTATCGCCTCAGGAACGTCGAGAAAAGTGATATTCCTGTGGTGATAGGGGCTTGTACATATGCCCCTTAATTTCTTGCACCCTATTTTGCACCAAATTTATTTTTTAGATACGTAGCATATGTGTTAGATGTAAAGTAAACTACATATTCAATTGCAGCCCTTGGAAGGTGATATATCAATGATCAATTTTCAATTATACAATTGCAAACAAGCGCTGCCTTTCTGTTGAATTCAGAGGGCAAGGTTTTCATAGAAGTATCTGGAGCAACTCAGGTAGGAGTTAATGGTAGGCCCTTAGGTAACAGCAACATCAGGTAAATCTTGTATTATATCAAAGGATGCCTCACCAGCGGATTCGGGTGGACAAAAGGGTGAAGAAGCGGTCAGGAGGTCCTATGCTGCTGCCAATTTCTCGATTAGAGCATCTGCTTATTTGTCTTACACTAATCAGTCGCTGTTAAAGGACTATCAGAGTCTGCAGAACTGATGGAGCTAGGGGCAGATATTACGCCAACCTTAGCAATGATGGAACAGCAAACCAGGATGTTGTCAGACATTTCGTTTGATACCTTGGGGGCAGCTACAGCATCCGCAGGGTTGCTATTCAGGACAGGTGAAAGATCTGGTTTTTGAATTAGAAAGCAGATGCATCACAGAAGGCATTACTGATAAAGATCCAGTTTTCAAGGGTTACATTATTTGGAGCATCAGTGGAGGAAATGGTAAAGAAGCCGGTTGAGGACAGGAAACTGTTGGCCCCGTCTAGGTCATCAAGGGGTAGGTTAATTGGTGGCAAGAGGGCGTATGATCAGTCAACAGCTTCCAGGGGCAACCAGCCTTTTCGTGGACGTGCCTGGGTGTCCTTTTCATGGATAAATCCTGGTCTCAGCAGTTAGAAGGAGAGGCCCGCCAGCAAGCAAAGTCTTGACTATTTGTACATCCCCAGCGTACAGATTCCAGTGGGAAGGGGATTGACAAGACTTCTGGAGATTTGAAAAAGGTAAATCTCTGACAAGTAGGTGTTGAGGATCAATGAGGAGGGCTACTCCGTAGTTTTGAATTCTCCACCCCCAGAATCTTTTGGGCACTCCCCATCCCTTCCATCCAATCCTGTGAAACGGGTTTCCCTTATGACTGGTATTCAAGACCTGCTCTGAATAGGTGCAATAAAGCTGGTTTCTCATCATCATAAGGGTCAAGGAGTGTATTCCATTCTCTTCATGTCAAGGAAAGCATCAGGAGATTTCAGACCAGTATTGGACTCAAAGAGGAGCAACTCTTTTATTCCTCGTGTTAAGTTCTAAATGTTGGAGATTCCTCCCTTTCTGAATCAAGGGGAGGTAGTTGCATTGCTGGATCTAATGAATGTGTATTTTCATGTACCCATCCATCCTTACTCCCAAAGGTTTCTCAGGTTCTGTGTGAGGCCAGAGCACTACCAATTCCAGGTACTCCCTTTTGAGTTATCATCTTCTCCAAGTGTTTTCAGGAAATTATTGTCGTCTTTGGTGGGGGTAATTGAGAAGGAGGGAATATCGGTATTTCCATATCTGGATGACTGGCTGATTTCTGCTTTTTCTAAGGCAACCAGCCACGTCCAGGAGGTATGCAGTATTCTGGAGGTTCATGAGTTCCTTCTCAACTTCAAGAAATCTTGGCTTGTCCCCACACAGGATCCGGTATTCATTAGGGGTCACCTGGACATGGTCAAAGGACAAGTCTTTCTTCCAGTGGAAAGGAGAGAGACTTTAAAGAAAGAGATGGGAGTCTGATCAGGCAGAAATAGGCTCCAGTGTCCTTGTGGTTGAGGTTACAGGGGTTGATGGCAGCAGCTATCAATGTTCTTCCATGGCCATGTTTGCACATGTACCTCCTCATCAACCATCTGCTGGCACATTGGTCTCTATGCTCCAACATTTATGATCTACTAGTGCGGGTGCCTCCGCAGATCAGGGGTGCCTTGGAGTGGTGGTTTGACAGCAACAATCTGGCAGGGGGACTTCCATTTCATGTGACTCCATCTCGAGATGTTACTGTGGATGCCAGAAAGTTGGAGTGGGGAGCAACCTTGGACTCTTTGGGGCATATTTACAAGACCCTAACGCCACCGGAGCATCCCTTTTTTACGCTCTGTTGGAGCTGTGTGCTGGCCCATATTTACAAAGCCACGCAAAGCCACTTTGCATCGCTTTACACAACCTTGTAAATATGACCCTCTCACCTTGTAGTATCCAGCGTTAAAGGGGCGTGTTATGGGTGTTGTTGTGGGTGTACCCATGCCTTTTTGACACTGCCCCAGATTTACAAGGATTGGTAATTCTGAGGCAGTGCAAAAAGCTAATGCCTTTCAAAGGGAGGCATTAAAATGACGCAACAAGGAGAAATACCTTTATTTCTCCTCATTTTTTGCTCTTTCTATGTGTGCTGCAGTGTGCAGCACATATAGGAGCAAAACGCCATTAGGGATTGTTTTGTGCAGAAAGGTGTCCCTTCCTGCACAAACACAATCATCCCTGCAAAGCAGGCACCCAGGGCCTGCATTGGGGTGTGGCTGCTATTTTAGCGCTGCTGCCGGGGAGAGCACAGGAGTGCGCCATATTCCTGTAAATACAGTGTATCCCTGCGTTTTTGAAATGACGCAGCTCGGCTCAGAAAAATTGCATGTGGCGCCTTGCTGTGCCATTTTATTGTAAATATCCCCCTTGGTCTGTACAGGGGAAGTGGAACCAGCTGCAGGCTGGTTGCTCCTCAAACTACAGGGAATTGAAGGCAGTTCAGTTGTCCTGTCTGTAGTTTGTGTCATACCTCATGGGTCACCATGTCTATGTCCGAATGGACAATCAGGTGGTGATGGGGTATTTGAACCACCAGTGGGGTTGCAGAGTGCAGTCTCTGTAGCTCCTGACTCAAGAGATAATGTCATGGGTGAAGAACAATGTATTGTCACTGAAGGCGGTGTAATTACCAGGGTAGGTGAATTGGGCAGCAGGCAATTTCCTGATGAAGGGGTTGTTTCAACTGTTGCAGAGAAGGTTTGGGTGTCCGATTGTGGATCTGTTTGTGGACAGGGAGAATGCCCTCCTTCCACACTTCTGCAGAATTACTCCTTGCACAGAGGCATAGAAGACGGATGCAATGTCATTCAGGTGGACAGGGGAACTTCTATATGGATTCCCACCAATTCAGATGATTGCCAGAGTATTGAACAAGAGAAGACAGGACAAGGCCTGTGTGCTTTTAGTGGTACCGGTGTGGATCAGGCGGCAGTCTTGGTATTGTCTTTTCAGTACTTTAGTGGCACAGGAGTGTTGCAGATCCGCTTCAGGTCTGGCAGTTGACAGAGTGAATCTGTTGGCCAGGGGTTGTTCTGCGGAAATGGTGGGCTTGATTCAGCACTTCCAGTGACCGGCAACCCTGCGATCTTACTCTAGGCATTGGGGTTCCATTTCCAGGTGGTTTATGGAGAAAGGTCTGAACTCTGAGTCAGTTGAACCTGTGAAGATATTGGATTATCTGTCAGATGGCTTCCCATTGGGGTTAGCGTCATCAACGATATGGGCTCAATGGGTGGGTTTGAAGGCTTTTAGAAGCCCGCATTTAGATAATTTAGAGGCTGATGTGTAGTTTCTTTCTGTAGCATCCTAGGATGGTGTGCCTGGCTCCGGCGTGTGATCTTCCCTTGGTGTTGTTGGCACTTCAAGCTCTATCGTTTGAGCTGCTGGCGGAAGTTGACCTTAAGTTCTTGACCCTGAAGGTGTTTTTTCTTTCGCAATTGTGTCAGCAAGGAGAATTGGAGAGTTTGGTTTAGTTCTTAGGTCCTCACCTTTTTTTTTAAAGTTTTACCAGATAGGATTGTTTTAAGCTCAGATCACAAGTTTTTCCCAAGGTTTTTGTAGCCAGGCAGTTGATATCACGATGTACCCCATTGTAACACCAAACAGTGAACCAGACAGCTGTGATGACGTCATGCCCTGTACTCTGGTGCAAGTGAAAATGGGAGTGCAGGAGTGGAAGAAAAAGGACCATCAGTACCACTAGAGACACAGGAGGAATTGAGGGCCGATGGAAGACAGTCGGCAGAGACACCGCTGTTGAAGAGACCAGAGAGTGCGATGGAGAGAAGGACACATCAGGAGACGGCATTACTTCCTATCAGCGGTCCCGGGATACAGGAGGATGCTGAGGGCCCTGATGCCACGGACCTGTATGGTCGGGACCTAAGGCAAATACCGGGAGGTATAGGGTGTATTTGGAGGTAGTGGGCGGGCTCCGGGCACACCACGGGTACAGATGCAATAATAAAAACACCCAATAAGCTGGTCAATTTCAACAGCACTAAAAAAACTGAGCACGGTGAAGAGGGTGCTCGGCCTCTGTTGTGCAGATAACTGACCCTGACATCTTATTCTGCCAAGGACTGCTTCACTCCAGATCCTGGGCTCATATGAAGGGGCCTGACAAGACCCGGAGGGGATGACTTGGGAGAGAAGGCACCAGATTAACCTTACCAAACCAGAGGAAGAGTACATGATACTGTATCAGGCATCCTCAGCCGTGTCCACAGACTATCTCAATGAATCACTAGAACAAGATATCTGCCTCAGTCCTTATACCCCTACATCAATAGGAGTGGGACTTCCAGGGGGGATCTCCATAAATATTACAGTCCTGTCTTTAAGAAGCAGGTTGCGAGAGGTGGTGTTTCTGGCTTTCTATCCATAACCTTGGACAGAGGAGAAAGCAGGCTTACATCTTTTGAATGTGAACTGGGCTGTGTTTCTGTATCTGGAGAGGATGGTGAGCTTTCAGAAGGCTGACAAATTATTTGTGACTTTTGGTTCGGTTAAGCGTGGTCTTAAGCCTTCCAACTCCAAGAACTAGCTGTTCACTTCCATTGTGATGAACTGTATATACTGATTATTGTTTGTAACGTTTGTTTATTGATTAAATATTTATATGTTACAGGTAGATTAATTTCTGGTTTACTTTATTTTGAGCATGAGTCGAATTTGGCTTTGGTATCAGCTCACTGCGTGATTGTGGTGAGGAAGACTGACGAGGAAGTAATGCCGCGGCTATTTTCCAATAATCTTCATTACTCCAAGTCAAGTCTTCCTCACCACATCTGGTTTCTCATCCATCCCTTCACTTTTTTTCCCCTCTGCTTCATGTACGATGGGGCTGGGTTAAGGTCAAGGAACAGGAAGTGGGGTTGGAAGAGCCTACTTTTGTAGTGAAGGTCAGAAGCAAGGGAGGTCGGCCATATTAAGAACGGATGGGAAAGCCTAGAGAGCTAAATATTGCTTGGGGGTCATGTAGGAGAGCTAAAGCACACTGCGTGATCATTGTGGCGAGGAAGAACTGACTGGGAGTAATGAAGCTTACTGGTAAGTGACCAGGACATTACGCCTTTACCTTCCATACCATACTGCTTATGCATGCACCCTTTCCCAATCTAGCTTCTCGTCTTCACATTACCTCCATCACTCCTCTACACCTCCGTATCTTTCCTGTACTCCTTATATCAATATCACTTTCTCCATTGCAACTCTCTTTCTGCACTTTTATCCTTTTAAGGTTATCTCTCAATTCCCCACAGATAGACTCACCTATGCCCTGTCTGTCTTCTGAAATGACTTTCCTGCTTTCAGTCTGGAACATAACACCAGTCACAGTAGTCATAGCCAGCAAAATCAAGCATCCCTCTTAGGTTCCGGTGTGTGCTTTTCAAAGGATCAGGCAAAACTATATTTCGGGTGCTGCCTTTGCTCTTGTAAAATCGACATTTTAGGTAATTTTTCTGCATGTTATCACCGTGTTGTCAAATTTTGGGGTATCACAAAAAGGGGGCTATCTACATTGGCCTTAATACAGAAATGCCTGTGGAGTGTAAATAAAGGGGGGCATATCATGAAGCCCCGGAGATAAAATTATCGCCGCTTTAGCGTCTGTTTTCGGACAGAAAGCGGCGATAATTTTATCGCCTAATGAGCAAGGTCACGCTATTGCGTGAATCCTTGCATTATCGGCCTTTCCCCCAACGCCCATCTCTGCATCTCTAATGAGATGCAAAGTAGGCGTTCCTGCCCTGACATAACTTTAATAAATTTGCATCTTTGAAAAAGCAGTATCTTCAGACCTCCCTTTAGATACTGCACTATGTGTCCCTTCACCCCTTCGACTAGGCTGCTTTCTAATAAACACTGACTGTATTTTCAGGTCTTGAGGGTTAATGAGTAATACTCAGTAATACAAATTGGATGAATGAATTAAGACTTTTTTATTGTTATTGATTCAAAAGTTCTTTGTAGGCCAACATATGTTTCATGAAAACATGTCGGTTCATCAGGGCCAAAAAACAAACTCTTTGCAAATGCTGTTAGCAGTTCACAGCATTGATGGGAACGGATTACATAACCATAAGGAAAATTAGATAATAGAGAGAAAGATCACAAAAGAAAAGTAATGAAAACAAAAATAAGAATTGAAAAACCGCAACTGAATGTTAAAGTAATTTATCTAACATGATTTAGTTAAATATATTTATTACACAAAACACCACACCAAGATAAGTGGCAAGTAGTAATCTTGGTGAAAAGAACACAAGTGAGTTTGGAAAAGGAGACAATGTTATCCAGATGTTTTATAAATGTAGTTTCTAAGTGACACATATTGCATACAGCAGCGGCATCATGTGTGTTGCCATGAAAAACAAGTACATTTAAGAGTAAATGATAATAGTCCCCAATACAACATGCAATTGATAGGGGATAGGCCAAATGACACTCAAAAGCTGCAGTTTAACGCAGTACATGCAACTGTTACACCAGGAACTGTGCACCAAGGGGCATATTCTCAAGGACTTATCCCCGAGTTATCGGCACTTTAGCGCAGCAAAGTTGGTGAAAGAATTATCGCCCCATTTTCAAGCTGGTGCAAACTGCCGATATCGCCAATTTTCCAGTGCTAGCTCCTGCAAAAAACATCGCCACGGAGGAGAGTGACAACTAACACTAATGATATGCAGAGTACGCATTCCCGTGCAAAAACACACGAAAACATCACTTTGCGATATTTTCAACGACCAGCCAGACCTGCGATGCGACCCAAAAACAGGCGATAAGGTGCGCTAGTAGCAGGGATTTAACACCTGCCTTTCACTGGTGTAAAGTAGGAGGACTACCTGCAGTATGAAAGGGAGCCCAGCCCAGAGCCACATCTGAAGACCAACACATGTCATGGAGACACAGATCATGCAGCTTGGAGTCCCAAGAGATCCACAACACCCACCGCCACCACCCCTATGCCCCCCCGCCGGACCACCCCTCCCCCGACTACCACCGAGGAGGGGGAGGAGTCTTAATTTCAACACTATCAAGGAATGGAACTCTCTTCCCTTACATCTTAGAAAAGTTCCCTCCCTTCTGGAATTCAGGAAACAGTTGAAGACATGGCTTTTTCAGCAATAGTAGCATTTAGCACAGTATGTTTGCACTGGAAGCGTCAAGACACCCGAGGGTATTCGTGCGCTGTACAAATCTCATTAACATTAACATCAACATTAACATTAACAACATTAACATTAACATTAACATTAACAACACCGAGGCAGCACAGAACAGGACAGCGGACGTTCCAAAAACTGCATGGCCCCTCAGCCACACAATAGCAGAATGTGGGGAGAGGTGAGAAATAAGTATGTGTGAAGGAGGCAAGTCACCCATGAATAAGAATGCACACAATGCCAAGTGTGGCGGTGGTGTGCTGGACAGACCTCAGTATGCAAAGCACAGACCTGTCCATGTGGACATATACTGCTGGTATTTGTAGTGTTGTGTACAGTGGACGCAACCATGTTACCTCAGGCAGTAGGGAAGTACTCGGTTATGTAGCTGTGTTGTCCCCCCCCTGTAAGCATAAGCGTAGTGTGCTGGTCCAGCATACGCCAGTCCAGCGTAGGAATGTGAATAAATAGGCCGGGGCTCTGGGCGTGGTTCACTTCTGGGATGGCAAACACGTCTGCCAGGGCGGCACCACTTACCCTGTCACGAGGCCGCCACCATGACCGCCAGCCAATCGCTGGCATCCACCAAACAGGCCCCCAGCGAACCCAGCGACAGAGCACCGTGGGGTTATGTCTGTGCTGACTACTGTGTCGACCTACACTGGGATCAGCAGGGCTCTCAATTCAGATCGAGTCGTGATTGCAGATGACGCAGTCCAGTAGGCAACAGACATTGCTCCCAGCGCGGCACAGCACATCATCGCAGGCTGCGCACCCCCTGAGTTCTACAGGTGCCACTAACTCTGTGCACCACAAGTCAACGCCACGTGGCTCTAACGAGTCAGAATTCAGTAGGCAAAGGACATTGCAACCAGGGCGGCCCACCTGGACAACGCATCATCGCAGGCTGCTCACCCCCTGAATGCCACAGATGCCACTAACTCTGTGCACCACAAGTGAACGCCATGTGGCCCTATTGAGGCAGAATTCAGTAGGCAAATGACATTGCACCTCTGTTTCCGGCTTACACTGCGGTCAGCAGGGCTCACACACATCAGAACCATTCCTGACCTTCACGGATGATGCATCATCGCAGGCTGAGCACCCCCTGAGTGCCACAGATGCCACTAACTCTGTGCACCACAACTCATGGACCCTTTATGATTGAGTTACGTGCTGTGGACTGCAGACGCAACAATTTCACCTCAGGCAGTGTGGAAGACCTTGGACGATGATGAAGAAGATGAGGCAGGTGTAACACACCCCATTGCTGCTGCAGCAGGAATACCCCAAAGGGACACAATCCTTGACAATTTCTTCACATGAGCATGCTCAGCTCTGTTGCCCCTACCTCAGTGCACAACAAGTCATGGCCCCTTCTGATTGAATATTGGGAGACCTCTATACTTGCTCCGGCTACCACCATGATGCTTCGCAGTTGTTTGTGTTATGTTGGTGTTTTCTGTTTCCGCTTTAACAGTGATCACTGTTCAAGTTGATGCCAGCACCAACCACTCCCTGAGAGCTGGCTCACACTCACCCCACACCATCCAGCACAGGCGTCACTGGAAACGTGATCCTGGTAATAAAAAGGGGCCAGGTGCACGTGCCCGTAGCCAGTTCCACTATCTATCCAAGTGTGTCCGTGTGGTCATTATGTATGAATGATGGCTACAGGCCCTACCACACTACATTGTGCTGTGGACAGCGGACGCAACCATGCCACCTCAGGCAGTGGGTAAGAGCCTGGACATCTAGCTAAGTCCCCCCCTGTAAGCGACAATGTTGCAATGTAGCATACACCCGAAGGGGTGGCTCGCACAAACAGAGTAATGAAGGAGCGCAAGACCGCTCGGGGTCCAGGATCATACATGCCAAGTGTTGTGTGTATCTGTATTGCCGCAGCATGAGCCAAATGCCTAGCCACATTAGCAGCGCCAGTTCAGCCAGGCATGTACCCTACATCTGTGTCTGCCCTATCCTTAGTAAAGGCCTACACTCATGTGGCCCACCACCTTCAACGGCCAACATCACAGTGTCGTTGTCAGGCTTGTGGACATGCGTAGACAATACTGTGTCGTAGGAGTGCAAGTGATGCAATCGCGCGGCGCACATAAATAAATGGGTTCAGGGGGAGGGAGGAGCAGCTGTGAGGCAACGTAACACGCAGTGATGCCGCTCATATGCCACATGCAACTCATGTCAAATGTGAATCCCAAAGTCGCACTCATCCCACCCCACCCCCAACAAGCCACTTCACATTTCATGAATGCAAGCAGATTACAAACTTACACTAGGGATGAAAGCTCCTTTGTCTGAACTATCAGGCGGAAGCACATCTGCACCTCTGACCTCAAAATTGCATGTGCCCGGCAACCCCTGATAGATACTATTGCAGCTGCTGCCGACTCCCACAGTACGCACAGCCTGACGAGAGACCAAGGTATACACACCTCACACACAGGAGTCCTTGCTCGAAGTAATCTTGCATGGAATGGCCTTCACACTTACTCCCACAACATCCCAGGCGTACAACCGGTGCACACTAAAACAAGTCATTGATCTGCTATGTGGCATTTCATCCACAGAACCGGCGCAGGTCAGAACAGTGCCGCTTCAACAAGAGCCACTAACGCAATGGCCGAACATCCCGGACACATGCACAACCCCTGTCACATGGAACTGTACCGTGCACGAATGCATCCATTGGCAGTGCTGCGGATCAGTTACCGGCTAGGCTTCCGCCTTGCCAACATCACCTGCGTTCAGCCTGTGTGGCATTGTCGATTGTGCATATTCGAGAGGTGCATTGATGTCTGCCTATCCAGCAGGATGGTAGATGAACTGGATCTTGACATGTGTGTGCACCCCCTGTTGGCACACGACCAGGAGTGTCACCGTGATACCCGTTCATGGGATGCCTTGCTACTTGGCATACATGCTGGCAGCTGGACCTGGGAGATTGCACAAATCCTTGTGTGCAGTGACCTCATTGAACCACTCCCCTATTGGGCTGTGTTGCTAATTGGTGAAAGGGGGTGGATGCAGCACATCTGTCAGGACCTGCTAATGGAAGGACTCGCCACCCTGTTTGATGAAGTCGACAACGACCTCATGTTGGAAATGATGGCCTACGAAGCTGCAATCGCTTTCATGGACGAGTAACTACGTACCTGCAGCCACAACTGATTTGAACCCATTGCACATATCCCGACACCTTGTTGCATCTTGGAGATCTGGTCACATATCCCACGACAACAGTGGACATGGCTGCATTCGCCTGGACTCCGACTACATGAGCGGACAACAATGCAGGTTGACACACACCTGTGAAAGTGAGGCACTCCCCAGAGTAGACAGAGGCGCTTTGCAATGTTCCTCATTCTGACATACTGCTGCATTGGTCTGCATGTTGTGGCACTTATCTTGCCCATACTGACATGCATATGCTAATAAAGTGTACACATCTTCGCGTCTATTCAACTGTGATGAGTGTTGATTTGAATGACAATGTGTGTCTCACTTCCCATCTGGGTCACGGCCAAACATGCGCATTGATAGCATTGCCCACGGAGTACCTTTTTGTTACATCACTGTCCCTACATTCATCCATACTTACATTCTTGATTGATCATAGCCATGACACATCTGTGTGAATTAGAATGTTTTATTCACATTCAGTGGTTGTGTTGTAGCTGGAGCAGTAAAGGGCCATGCAAACCCCACTTCACATTGTTGCCCCGTGGAGGGCCAGCAAGAGTCCCTTAAGGATTGATATGTTCAGCGGAAGTGGAAGACTTCAGTCCGCAGTGCGATTGCTGTGTCATTGGTAACCAGAAAAATATGGCAGTCCATGTCGAGGTCCAAGGTGAGTGTCGCTGAGTGTATCGGGGGCCAGTGGAAGGTGTTATTCCAGGGCATGATGCAGAGTGCGGAACCAAGCTGTAACCGGCCACATGGAGGAGATGAATGCTACGACTTCATTCTGAGCACAGAGCCAGATTCGTCATCATCATCGTCCTCTGATGTGTCAGGTGCCACACATGTTGATGGTGGTGTTCTGTCTGCATCACTGTGTGGGAGTGACACATCAGGAGCCGAAGGTGGAATGTCTGCCGCACTGTGTGGCACTGACACTTCAGTGAGCGGAGATGTGGATGGAGTGGTAGCAGCAGCATTCATCCGCGGCAGGCCTTGTGGTGGCAATGCCATGAAGAGTATCCGCAGGGCATGGAAGATCCCAGCTACATCTCGCTGGTGTGCAGCCGTGGCTAACATTTTTTCCAACTGCATCCGCTCTCCATCATTCTCCTTATGTATCCCAACTCCCGGGCGCCATCGCTGGAACCACTCTGACTAGACAGTTGTTCATGGCTCAGAGTCATGACTCCAGCGATGTCAGCCATGGATTGTTGGAGAGCATGGAACGGACAGTGGGTGTCCGTTAGGGACTGTAAGTGGTCCCTGATGGGACTTAGACACCCACGTATGGCATCTAGTTAGGCTGCCATGAGGTCGAACCGCACCCACAGCTGATCAGCCATCTTCTTCTGGCACCCTAACACACGGCATTGGAATGCCATGTGTTGGTAGTGGGGGTCCTGGGAGGCAGCCGTGGTGTTGGGTGCCTCCTGCTGTGTGGCCTGTGCAGGGGGTGGGGGCTCCTGGATGCAGCTGGGCTGCCCTGCTCCTGGGGGTGGGGTGCCAGAGCTGTCCATGAGCTGTTGGAGGGCGTCGGTGTCGATGTTGGGGAGGTCCTCTTCATCATCAGTGCTGTGTTGTTGGATCTGCTCTGCAGGAGGTGGTGATTGTCCCTCTGCAATGTGAAGGGGAGATGCATATTGACATTGTGTTCAAATGTATGTTCACACATTGTACAGGTTTACTAACAGACTGCATGACAATGTACATTGTGACTGTTTGTGAAGAGATGCCTATTTGATGCGGGACAGTTGACTTTTCTACACTATCAGGGATGCGAGGTTGTAATTGTACATTGTCATCCCACAGTTTCCTGCTATGCCAAAGGCGAATGACCATTTTCTGCACACAAGTGGCAGCAGTTGTGTTCTCTGTTCTGTTGTGAAAGCGTTGCAGTTTATACCACATTATTGACAATGTTGAGGTGCTCGGATTCTTATGTGTGTGTGCTGCATTGTGGGTGGGTTGCCCATTCAGCTCTGATTTTGCGGGCCCTTATCCCTTTCAGGCGGTGTGCCTTTCACTTCTGTGCTTATAGAGTGCTGAGATGTTGCAGACTTGGGTAAATTGGGCTCTTGGTCGGAGTTGTGAATCTTGAGCATGGTTTGTCCGCAGATGTGCTAAACTTAATTGGGCATGTGTGCCAGGGTGCCCATCTCCCCCCTGTCCCCCAAGTCCCTGGTCATTACTCACCCTGTTGCTGTTGGCTCAGGTCCTGTTGTGCAGTGTCCGGTCCCCCAACTCCTGCCACCGTCTCCCCAATGATGATCCCAGGCTGGTCCTCCGTGGCGCTTGTGGGGTTCTGGTTGTCCTCTGTGCTTGCTCTGGCTACCTCCATGGTGCTTTGCAGTTGTAGGTTTTTGTTTGTGTTTTTTGCAGCCGTTTTTTAAGTGATTTTTTCCCGTCTGACTTGTGGGACTTGCAGGCGTGGCGCTGCTTATCGCTGTGTTTTTATCACTGTTGGGCACATCGCAGCTTTTTTCACATTATAGTATAGATTTTTATCTATCGCATGTTACCGCTGTGTTGTGAATAGGACGTTAACACAATATGAAAAATTGCGTTTACCTATTATGGCGATGATTATCGCACGTTATTGAGAATATCCCCTCAAGTGTTTTGGAAGTTCGATAAAGGACAAAATAGGACAACAATAATTGATAGTGAGAGCGAACCAAATATGGGAATCTTTAACAGTTTACAATGTAAAATGAAGAAATAATATTCTTGGTCTTAATCCTGAATCTGTAAAAAGAATAGCGGTATAGAATCAGTTCATAGTTTTAATGATGAACACTACTAATAGTATTAGCCCCAAAGTGCAATACTCACAATGTCAACAATTATATTTCGTATTCTACTGGTAGTGATCATAGGATGTAATATGACGTCACAAATTCAGAAAAAGTAAAGCAATAGACCATATGTAAGGATTACATGCCAGCGAAACCAATGAAACTAAATCGAAATTCACTACTTCCTAAAGCAAACAGCCAGATGGCATTGCCATTGTGCTGAAATATATCAAGAAGCATGACTAGAACAAAGGTGGCCACAGACTGCCCACACACTAGGGGTAAAATGTGTGAATATCAGTAACCCGCAGTTTCCTTAATAGTCCTTGCGGAAAAAGGGCTCTCCAAAATCAATGTAAACACTTAGAAACCACTCTACTCATATCATTTTGAATACCGGGCTATCCATATTGAATAGGGGAGTGATCTCGTCCAGTATTATGTCTCAAATGCTTTACCGTGTCAGTGCTTGTTGATAAGTTTACTAGTGCGGTAGCTCAAACACGTGTCAGGTGAACATATGAAAAAACCTTACAAGGACAACTAAGCAATGGGTCACTGTGAATTTTTAAAACGGGGAGACGCTCGCGCATCTTTCTTTAAGGGTCGCGTGCAATGTATTGGGTTTTCTGTAACCACATTAAGTAATCCTTACACCATTTACGCACGTGTCATTAACCTCAACCTGTGCTGTAGGTCGTAAACATATTGGGAGGGGTGGGGGGGGCATCTGGAAATGCATTCCGAGCGTTGCAGGCTGCTTTCTGTTAATCACGCCCACAGGACAACTTGCCTTAGGTGTGGCCTGACCCCATTCCCTGCACATGTTCCTTGCTCCTCTTCCACGTGGGCATTGCAGGGAGGTAGACTAACACAATGGAGTCTTTGGAGTGAACATATGCTGCAAGGTGTGTTTTTGTCGGTTTTTAAAAACGTGGCAATGACTCACTTCAGTGAGGCAATAATGCTGAAGAGTAACTGACAAACTGTGCATATTCTGCAGGATTCTTTTGTGCATCTGTGCACAGAGTTGTCCTCATACTTGCTTCACCAGCTCCATTAATGCACTTACTTCTTGATCTCATGGCTAAAATCAGACGGTCAATCTAAACATAAGTTTTACTGCAAGCCATTGGTATTCTGTTCATTTTTTTTGTTTTAATTCTTTTTATTGATGACAAGTTTAATACATTGCAATAATTATACAAACATAAACGCTCAGGGATATAATTTTATCTCCACACTGTATCACTGACCAGAGATCATTCATGTTTTTTTTAATTGATTCCCTGCCCAGCCTCCTTACACTTAAGCTACCCCCGGTCCAATGCCAATCCCAGCTGTGGGGGCTCGCGGATTCCTCCTGTAGTTGTTCCATTTCTCCCAGCTCTGCATCCACTTTGTAGGACATCCTCTGGACTCATTTATTGTCTTTTCCGTCACCATGCACCAGTCCATGTCTCTTTCCCATTCTGGTACTGACGATGGTTCCTGGCCCCCCACAGTTTTGCAATGTTTCGTTTGGCGATTATTAGTCCTAGCGCTACCCATTTACTCTCCTTACTACTTAAGTCAGTTGGAGCCGATATATTTAGGAGGCACTGCTTTATACTCTTTTCCATTGTGTTCCCCACCACTTCTTCCATGCACTTTTTCAGTTCATCCCAATAACTCTGTATATGTGGACAGTTCCAAATTACATGTATAAAGGTGCCCAACTGTCTGCAGCGTCTCCTGCACCCTGAATCAGTTCTATAACCCATCTTTACTAACGCAAGATACATCGATTGGAGTATTTTAAGCTGCACAAGCCTCAACCTGGAGGAGATAGCAATCTCCCTAGGGGAGGCGATTGCCTCTAACAATTCTTCCTCCTCCATCTCTGCTACATCTTGTTCCCAGCTAGTTTGGAGCCGGATAAGATTGTCAGTCATGTTGTTAATTAATTTCCTATAAACCAATGAGATGGACTTTTCTGGCATGTAGCCGTCTAGGATCCTATCCTCGAGTGGGGAAAACTCCGGGAGTGTTTCTGCTTTTGTAATAATCGCTTGCAGTGCTTGTTTGACCTGTAGGTATCTAAAGTGCTTTGTTTTTGCGAGGTCGTATTCAGTTTGTAACTGAGTAAAAGTCACCACATCTCCCACCCTCCATAAATCCCCTACCTTAGAGATGTCAATCAAGTCCCACTGATCAAAACCCTTAGTTTTTCTTAAGTTGCCTAGCATATCTGTATCCCAAAGTGGGGTGACCTGCGTGACCCTTCCCTCCCATCCCAGGCTCCTCGTGGATGTCCGCCATGTTTGAACCGCATCCATTGTGGGGCCTGTGAGTTTCAATTTGGTGGACTTGGAGTAAGGTACTTTTGTGAAGTCACCCCCCGGTAATAACCACTAATCCATTTGATACCCAGGGTCACCTGGAGGTCTGTATTGATTTTGGTTGATCGCTGCAAGCTGCACCACCCAATAAAATCGTTTGATATCTGGGAGGCCAATTCCCCTGTCATATCACCCCCTTGTGAGCTTCTGGATTGATATCCTTGGCGGTTTACCTTCCCACAAGAGTTCTCTCTGGGTCACTTCTATGGCCTTAAAATATTCCGCCTTTAGTGGACTTGGGGAGTTCTGCAGGGTATATAAAAAACGCAGCAGGGACATCATCTTAAAAAGCGCTGCCCTCCTCAGCAGGGACAGTGGGAGTGATTTTCAGTGGTTAACATCACTTCTAAGTCGTTGAAGCGGTAGCAAGAGGTTTTGCTCGTAGAACTTAGTCGGGTCCCTAGTGATGTAAATTCCCAGGTAATTAAATCCCTCTAATGCTTCATTGATTATAGCCCCTCTGAGCAGGAAGGGGAGCTTGCCACTCAGAACAAAAATGACTGATTTAGACCAATTTATACTGTAGCCTGAATATTTCCCAAAATTGTTAAAAACATGCAGTGCTCTATTTAGTGAGGTATTGGGCAACGCCATATACAACAGAATGTTATCCGCCTATGGCGATATGTGGTCTTTCCAGTCTTCGACCCACTTTAGCCCCCTCATAATGGGGTGCTTCCTTATCCACATTGCCAATGGCTCCAACATCAGGGCAAAGAGCAGCAGTGAGAGAGGGCAGCCCTGCCTGGTGCCCCTCCCGAGGGTGAATATTGGGGACTTCCGGTTATTAATTACTATTTCGGTCAAAGGGTCTCGGCACAGTAACTGGATCCAGCTCAAGAATTTGCGGCCAAATCCGAATTTCTTTAAGACGGAGAACATGTAAGGCCATTCGCTCATGTAGAATGCCATGGCCGCGTCAAGGGATACCACCACTGCGTCTTCACGTATTGTGTCGTCCCACGCCATCACTCCATGCAGCTGTCGTAAATTAAGAGCAGTGTTCCTGGCAGGCATAAAAGCCATATTGATCTGGGTGCACCAATTTGGGTATAACTTGAAGCAGGCGGGTGGCCAATATTTTCACGAGGATCTTGGCTTCTGCGTTGAGCAACAATATTGGCCTATACGAGGAACATTTATTCTGAGGCTTCCCACTTTTATGAATGACTACTATGGTGGCAAGTCTCTGGTCTATCGGGAGTGACCCTTTCTCTCGACTCTCTTGGAACATTGTGGTCAGATGCGGTGCTAGCTTACTAGGAGCAAGTTTATACAACTCAACAGGTAAGCCATTAGGGCCCGACGCTTTTCCCGATTGCAGGTCTCTAATCGCTCTCTCTACCTCTGTACTTGTCAAGTCAGTTTCTAAACTCGCACAGTCGTCATCTGAGAGAGCGGGTAGAGGCATGTCAGACAGCAAAGAGTTAGCTTCTTCTACCATTGAGGACATGTGGGATTGGTAGAGTTGTCTATAGAAAGTCCCAAATTCTTCTGCAACCTCTTGCGGCTCAGTAAGCCATTTGCCGAAGTCATCTACCAGTTCTACCACTAATCTATTGGCTCGCTCTCTCCTATCCAGCCAGGCCAGCAGTTTCCCGGCTTTGTCCCCACTTTTGTAGATTTTACTAAGTGTTGCCCTATATTGTGTTTTTGATGCATCCTTTGCTAGGGCTGCATATTCATTGGTCTTGATTTTTAAAGTATGTCTAGTCTCTTCTGCGTGCGTTTCTCGGAGTTGTCTTTCCAACTGTAATATGTCTGTTTCTAGTCTGACTAGTGCTGCATGCTTTTATTTTTGGGTTTCCATAATCAGGGAGATGGCTTGACCTCTAATAACTGCTTTAAATGCCTTCCTCAGTGTTTGCGCTGAATCCACAGTCTCCATTTTCACTGAAATAAATCTCAGTCTCTTTCACAATTTTCTCCCTAATCTGGGGGATCTTGAGATACCATGGGTTTATTGGGGCTATCTCTCCTGAACGAGGCTCACCCACCTCTATCAGGGCCCAAATGGGAGAGTGGTCTGATATGCCCCTTGATCTGGTCTACTTGGTCCGCTGGTGTTATAATGTAGTCTATTCTACACATGCTGCGGTGACCCCCAGAGTAGACTGCATATTGTTTCTACATGGGATGAAGAGCCCTCTAGGTGTCAACAAACCCCATCGCTCCCAGGAAATTGTGTATTTGTGTGTGAGTAGGAGGTAGTTCCCTCGAGGGCCAGCGATCCAGTTGGCCTGAGACAATTGAGTTAAAGTCATCCTCTACGAGGAGTCTTCCTTCTAGTAGTGTTAGTAGAAATTCGCCCAGGTCCTTAGAGGCCAGGGCCTGGAGGCCAGGTGGTGCGTATACGGAGACTAGGTTCAAGGTACGGCCTTCCCACATCCCGAGGTCGCCACTAACCTACCCAAGTTATCTGTCCATACGCGTTCAATCATCATCTGAAAGTGTTTCCGCACCATAATTCCCACTCCCCGGGATCCGAAGCTGAATGCTGAGTGTGCCACAAACTTATAGCGCCACCTGGTCAGTGCCCCACATGCATTCCCTATGAGATGCATCTCTTGGAGTAAGATCACGTCTGGTGAATGACGTTTTACATACTGCAATAAAATACCTCTCTCTATCTTGTCACCCAGGCCATTCACGTTCCAAGATAATAGCTTAAGTCCCTGTTTTAGTATTGGCCCCATTTCTATTTGTGTTAGTACCCTGCCTCATCAGGGGAGCCCTGTCAGGCCTCACGCAGCCTTTTTGCACTACGGCCATCAGACCACTGCCCTCCAATGCATGCTTTTCAGTGCAATGCATTAAACACTTACCAGTCCCTGCCTTTAGCCTTTTGTTAGTGTCATCTAAACTATGTACAATGCTTAACAAATGTCCCCCATCCCTTCCCCATCACCATATAATTGGGGCTGCAAACTGTCCCATTCTGTCAATATCTTAACTAGGTTGCTTAATGATAGTAGTTCACCCCCTCCGGCAATCTTTGTCCCCCCACCTCCCTGCCTCCCTGCATGACTGGTCAAATTCCCCTGCCTCCCCAACTCTGCAGAGTGCCTTTCGCCCACCCATGAAATTTGGTACGTGGCCCAACCCTGCACCCGTTTACCAACTTCTTGTTGTGAACACGATTGCGATTGGAAGTCACTTGGAACCTGATCTGTCAGACCGTTATACTTCTACCACAGTGTCTTCCCTAGAACAGTCTCACATGATTCCTCAGATTTATGTGCACTTGTCATCTGAGGGGGACGATCATCGTAACAGTTCAAAGAGGAGAAGCTAGAATACTTCCCTCTGCTTTGTGAAGGGATACCATACAATTAGTCATTTCTGTCCTCTGCTCTGTTCAGGAAGGTCCTGATCCATTTTGTTGACTTATTTGGTTCTTTTTCTTCACCGTGCGCCATCCTTCTAGCCAGTCCCATGCTTCTTCTGGACTGCTGAAGAACCAAACCTTCCCTTCTGCCTCCACACGCAGTTTGGCCGGGAAGATCATCGCATATTTGGTTTCTTTATCTCGCAGGGCCTTTTTTATTTCAAGGAAGGCGCGTCGTTAACGCTGTACTTTGAGCATAAAATCGGGAAAGAAGTTTATTTTGCTGTTTTCAAAATCAAATGGTGGCGCCGTACGAGCCGTCTGCAATATAGTTTCTCAGTCTTGATAATGAAATACTTCAGCCAATATGGGTCTGGGGGTGCTCCAGGCTTTGGTCTACCTCTTGGCACTCTGTGCGCCTGCTCAATAGTGAAACATTTTGACAGACTTTTGGGTTTCAAGTATTTCGTGACCAGCTCCTCAACAAATAAGTCTGTTGCTTGTCCTTCAGAGTGCTCCGGCACTCCTAGGACTCTGACATTATTCCGTCTGGACCTCCCTTCGTACTCATCAAGCAGCATTTCCACCTTTCCATTTGGGATCTGGAGGTCATGTACTTGCTTCTTGAAGGTTGATGTGTCCTTGATCAGGGAGCTTGTTGTGGATTCTACGTCCTTAATTCTAGTGTTCATGTTCCTCATGTCCAACCTAATCAAAAGAACTTTGGTTGAGACAGAGTCCATTCGATTTTCCAACGATGTTCTCACCATGGTGATTGCTGTCATGATATCCTGCAGAGTCAGCTCTGATTGTCCCTCTGGCACTTGCAGTTTCGCAGGCATTTCAGCAACGTCTTTCTCCTGTGTGCCATTTCCTTTCTACCAAGCATATTTGTCAAGTTTCGTTTGCATTACTGATTTGCTACATCTTCCTCCTGCCATCTCAGAGCTTGGTGGGCCCCAAGGTTGTCTGGACTGTGCTCCTGATCAAGCTACTCTCCGTCACCTGCCCGGGGCTATTCGCCATCGTCGGCCTGTCGGGTTTTGCTGGTTTGCTCTGTTCTGTCTCCAATGTTATGTTATGTTATGTTAAGGGTTTGTTGAGCGCGACAGCTGCCCCAGCAACGGGGCGTCCCGGCGCTAAGAACCATAGCATGACCTGTGGGGGGGGGGAGAAGGTTTATAGGGGTGGGAAGAGGTGGGTTTTGATAGCTTTGCGAAAGGCGGCTAGGTTGTCGAGACAACGGATGTGGAGGGGAAGAGAGTTCCACAGTTTTGCTCCCAGCAGTCTGAAGGAGCGGCCCCCAATGCGGCAGAGTTTCGTGCGGGGGACCACTACTAAGTGCTGCCCCGTAGAGCGTAGATGGCGTTGGGGGGTGTACGGTGTTAACAGCGGGCAGAGGAGTTCAGGGCCATCCATTTTCAGGATTTTAAACGCCGTGGTCAAGGCTTTAAATTGGATGCGGGCTTCTACAGGAAGCCAGTGGAGTTTGTGTATTGTGGCTCTAGCCGAACACCTTCTAGGGAGGCCTGTTATTGCTCTGGCCGCAGCATTCTGTATTCGCTGGAACCTGATTGTCTCGGCTTTATTGGTGCCCAAGAGTAGGACGCTTGCATAGTCCAATCTAGCCAGGATGGTAGATTGGACAATGAGCTGCCGTGTTTTGTGGTTGAAGAAGCCTAGAATAGGATTAAGGCTTCTCAGCAATCCGATGCAGGTAGCCGCTACTTTTTTTGTGTGATTCTGGTAGTTCAGTGCAGAGTCGAGCCATACACCCAAGTTTTTGACCGAAGATTTAGGAGGGGGAGTGGGGCCCAACAGGGGGGGCCACCAGTGGTCAGTCCAGCAGCTGGAGTTCCTGCCTAGGAGTAGCACTTCGGTTTTCCCTGCATTAAGTTGTAAACAGTTTGCTGTCATCCAGTTGGCGACTGCGGCCAGTCCATCCCTGAATCTTGTGGCGGAAGTGGAGGGCACCTCTGTCAAGGTGATAACCAGCTGTGTGTCGTCGGCGTACGACACCAGCGTGAGCCCCCATTCCCTAGCTACTGCCGCAAGGGGCTGCATGTACAGATTAAAAAGGGATGGACTGAGGGAAGACCCCTGCGGGACTCCCTGACCTATAGTCTGAGGTTGGGAGATAAACGGGGGGGGCAGACACACAGAAGGACCTGCCCGTAAGGAATGATCGGAACCACTCCAGTGCTAGTTCTTGTATTCCAAAACTTTCCAACCGGCTTAGAAGGATATTATGAGAGACCGTGTCAAAGGCTGCGCTGAGATCGAGTAGTATCAGCGCAGCACTCTGACCGGAGTCCACAATCTGCCGGAGGTGTTCAGTGGTGGAAAGGAGGGCAGACTCCGTACTGTGCCCAGGCCTAAACCCGTGTTGGGAGGGGTCTAAGATGTTATTTTCTGCTAGGTGGTTCATGAGTACTGTATTAGCGTGGGTCTCTGCCAATTTGGATACCCAAGGGAGCAGTGATACGGGCCTGTAGTTCTCCGGTTTAGTGGGATCTAGGGTGGGTTTTTTAATAATAGGCTTTACCCATGCTTGTTTCCAGCCGGTGGGTACTGTGGCCGATGAAAAGGAAAGATTGAGAAGTGTGGCCAGTGAGGGGAGAAAGAAATCTAGGGCTCCTAAAAAATAAGCTGGTCTCATGGGGTCAGAAGGGGCTCCCGATTTCACCCTTCTACAAATTTTAGCTAGATCATCATGAGTGATAGCTGGCAGATGTGTAAGCCTGGATCCTTTAAAGGGACAGTTAGGGGGGCTGGTGTAGATGGAGGAGTTAGGTGAAAAGGAATTATAAATTTTCCTCACCTTGTCAGTAAAGAATGTAGCGAGGTCTTCACACTGTTGGGTGGAGGAAATAATCGAGGCAGGGTTGCCCCCGGTTTGTAGCTTTTGGACTAATTTAAAATTGCTTGTGCCCCTTTGGGCGTCTCAGAGCTTTGATTCATGTTGGTATTTCGGGTGCGTCCTATGTCTTTTCCCTATGTCTCACAGGGCTTGACTTGGGAGTTCTAGAATTCACTTAGTCACTTCACCATCTCCTTTGTGCAGTGCCAGGTGTCTACTGCTGCCTCCAGCTGCCCTTGGGCCCTCTCGCTCCCCAGTTCCTCAGATCGTATCAGCTCTAGCTATTTGTAACGTGCTGCTGTGAGTTTTCCACCCCCAAGCAGCTCCACTTGCTTCCCAGGGTTAGGAGGGTATTTCTACGGAGGCAGCGTATTGTCACCTGAACAGCAATGCAGGGCTTCGCAAGATTGCCTCCGTCTCTAGGGGCCGTGTTACGTACGCCAGCGTGAGGAAGTCAACCGTTTGCACTAGGTCTTGCTGGCGTTTAAGCTTGGTACTTCTTTAGCCATTTATCCTGCTGCCCCAGTGTTACTTCCCGCTGCCAACGGTAAACGTTCCACTTTTATGCCCTAGTAGGTTATCAGGGACAAGCTTCGGTCGATCTCTCTGAGCCAGGGGGGAGTCTCCGGCTTGCTGTAAAGTGCGCTTTGACACTGTTCATTTGGGGCAGTACCGGTTCCTGCGTGCTCACCCGTTTTTAATTCAGGTCCTTGGCTTTGCACGGCCGATGGGGTCTTCACTCCACCAATTCTCACCCTTTACCAGCTCTCCGCTCACTCGCCGTCCACTGGCTTCACAGGCGCCCCTCCTCCACTGCTCGATCAGCGCAGCTGAGCCTTCCCTCTCGCAAAGTTGAGCCGATCTCTGCTCTCCTGTCCTCGATTCGCCCGCTTCCCCTCTCAACGTTCTCCCACCGGGTTCCGGTTTTGTTAAAAACATCTGCTATTCTAGTGTCACCGGATATATTTATGGATTTTACGATTAACAGGAGCGTTGTGTCGGAGCCGTGCTAGTGAGCGACCATCTTGCGCGGCTCTTGGCCACGCCCCCCCGGTATTCTGTTCATATGTCTTTGAGCTGATTTGTGGGGCCCTATTTAGAGCTGGGTCCAGGTCAAATAGCCCGGGCTGTACTCCCCGGGCGACGGTAATAGGACAACAACCTCAATGACACCCTCTCATAATTATTGTTGTGGAGGGCAAACCTTTCAAACTGCTAGAAAAGGCTAGGAACCTGCAAATTTTATTTGACACACTTTTACCCTAGAATTCAGTGCTAAGGTTAAAGGTCTGAACTTGAATTGAACTTCATGAGAAATGTCTCATTTCTAAATTTCGACCACTGAATCTAATAAGGAAAGCCACTGATCTGGCCAGCTTTGGGCACATATATTATAATGTAGTGAGGTCGGCCCAGAACTCGTATTCTGAAGCTAAAAGGATGCCATATAAATAAATAAGATTGAGCACCAACCTCAAAAAACACAGATACTTCTCCCCAGTTTTGAAATGATTTCACTCTTGGCAAATTGAACAGCACATAGAATTTAAGAGCCATTATACAATGCACAGGGTAGTTTAGAACAGGAGCATGAAATAAATGTGCAAGCAGCCTCCGCATTATGTTTACCTACGAGGCCTATTCCTTCGCAGCTTTCTTGCCCTCGCTGCAGATGTTCAAGACGAAGAAACATGGGGACGGGTCTACAATGTACCCAGGGCTTTTCTCTTGAACCTGAGATCCCAACCCTAATCACCATCGATTCAGAAAAAATTGGCAATAAACGTGTCCACTTAAGATTTTGCATACTAGCATAACTGGTATGATGTATTTATTTAGCTGTTTTCTATAGCATAGCTGCACCCGATGGTTTAGGGTGCTTTTACAAAGAGCCACAACTACATGGACACTAGATTCATTAGATTATGACCTCAGGATGTGGGGACGGTAGTGGTCTCATCAGAGTCAGCTATGACAAGCTGATTAGTACAGGTGGAAGCAGACAATGCATTTTCTGTTTAAAGAATGAGGGTGGGCTGGATTTTCATCTGCATTCAGAGGGGGTCCGTAACATTGGTAGCTGCCTCAGAGCTGCCTCAGAGAAGGGATGCTTCATGGCTTGAGTATGTTTGAATTCAAGAGCCAAATATAGTGAGTTCTAACCTATTAAACCGTGTTGGTCTCCTGAGATAGTCAGTGGGTAGGCCAGCTAAGGTGGATATTTTAACTTAATGGTCCTGTAGACAATTCAACAGATTTCAAATTTGATCGTTGTTTCTGGGGGACCAGTGTAAATCTCTCAGGGTCAGGAAAAAGTGGCTGTTGAGTGAAATTTGACTTTCCAGGGTGCGATGTATAACTTTGAAATGCCGGACACAATTACATTGCTAAAACCCATTTAAGTTACTCTGGTTGTGTGCTCTGGTATTCTCTGTTAACGTGGGAAAAGAAGGCTTATTGGGGCATATTAGCAACTGACAGCGATAAATATCGCTAGGCGCGCTTAGCGCGATTCAAGTTTTCGCCAGCTATCGCTGGATTTTATCACTGAGATAGCACGTTATCATCAACGGCTATCTCCAAAGCGATAAAATATCCAGCGATAGCGGCGAAATGCTGCAATATCGCTGGTAATCCAGCGATAAAATGTCTGTGATAGGGAATCCCTTGCTAATATGCAATGGTGGATTTAGCATGACAATCCACCCCCCATAGGGCAATATGGCTAAGTTAGAAATTAACCTGGTGTTAGAAACCAGCGTTAATTGGGTCTTTGCGCGACTTTCATAGTTGCAACGCGGGTATGGGGCATCCTTGTTGATAGCGCGAAGCTGCGTTATCGATGTTTTACCATGTAGTGCATGTGAGGAACGCCTACCTTGCATCTCATTAATGATGAGATGCAAAGCGTTAGTGAAATGGGTGATAATCAATCAATCAATCAATCAAAGCATTTGTACAGCGCGCTACTCACCCGGAGGGTGTCAAGGCGCTTGGGGGAGGGGGGTCCGCTACTGCTCGAACAGCCAGGTCTTGAGTTGCTTCCTGAAGGAGAGGTGGTCTTGGGTCAGGCGGAGGTGGATGGGGAGGGAGTTCCACGTCTTGGCAGCCAGGTAGGAGAAGGATCTTCCTCCCGTTGTGGCTCTTCGGATGTGGGGGACGGCGGCGAGGGCGTGGCTGGTCGATCAAAGCTGGCGGGTGGGAGTGTAGAAGGTCAAGCGGTCGTTGAGGTATCTTGGGCCTTGGTTGTGAAGAGCTTTGTGTGCGTGGGTGAGGAGTCGGAACGTGATTCTCTTGCTAAAGGGGAGCCAGTGCAGGTTTCTCAGGTGTACGGAGATGTGGCTGTGTCGGGGAATGTCCAGGATGAGGTGTGCTGAGGCGTTCTGGATGCGCTGGAGTCGTTTCTGGAGGTTGGCTGTGGTTCCGGCGTAGAGGGAGTTGCCGTAGTCCAGTCGGCTGGTGACGAGGGCCTGGGTGACCGTCTTCCTGGTTTCGGTGGGGATCCACCGGAAGATCTTACGTAGCATGCGTAGGATGTTGAAGCATGATGCGGAGACGGCGTTGACTTGTCTGGTCATGGAGAGGGAGGAGTCCAAGATGAAGCCCAGGTTGCGTGCGTGGTCTGTTGGTTTGGGTGCGCTGCCAAGGGCAGGGGGCCACCAGGAGTCGTCCCAGGCGGAGGGTGATGATCCCAGGATGAGGACTTCCGTCTTATCTGAGTTCAGTTTCAGGCGGCTGTTCATCATCCACTCGGCTACGTCTTTCATCCCTTCGTGTAGGTTGGTTCTGGTGGTGGCGGGGTCGTTGGTGAGGGAGAGGATCAGCTGGGTGTCGTCGGCGTAGGAGATGATGTTGAGGTTGTGTTGGCGTGCGATGGCTGCTAGGGGGCTCATGTAGACGTTGAAGAGGGTGGGGCTGAGTGATGATCCTTGTGGTACGCCGCAGATGACTTCGGTGGCCTCGGATCTGAACGGGGGGAGGCGGACTCTCTGTGTTCTTCCGGCGAGGAAGGAGATGATCCATTCCAGTGCCTTCTCCTGGATACCGATGTTGTTGAGGCGCTGCACTAGGGTGTGGTGGCAGACCGTGTCGAACGCCGCGGAGAGGTCCAGGAGGATGAGGGCCGTTGTTTCCCCGTTGTAGAGCAAGGCTCGGATGTCGTCGGTGGCTGCGATGAGGGCGGTCTCGGTGCTGTGGTTGGCCCTGGAAGCCGGACTGCGAGTGGTCGAAGGATCCATTCGTCTTGAGGAAGGCGGCCAGTTGTCTGTTGACGGTCTTCTCGATGACTTTGGCCGGAAAAGGAAGGAGCGAGATGGGGCTGTAGTTTTTGAGGTCGGTGGGGTCCGCTGATGGTTTCTTCAGTAGGGCGCTGAGTTCGGCGTGCTTCCAGCTCTCTGGGAAGGTGGCGGTGTCGAAGGAGGCGTTGATGATGTCCCGCAGGTGGGGTGCGATGACGGAGTCGGCCTTGTTGAAGACGTGGTGAGGGCAGGGGTCGGTTGGTGATCCAGAGTGGATGGAGTTCATCGTGCAGATGGTGTCTTCGGTGTTGACCGGGGTCCAGGCATGGAGGGTGGTGGTGGGGGGCGTTGTTCCGGTCGTAGGGTGCGTCGGCTGTGTGCTGAAACTGTTGTGTATGTCTGCGATCTTGCTGTGGAAGAACAAGGCGAGCGAGTTGCAGAGGTCTTGCGAGGGCGTGATGTCGTTGTTTCCGGCGCTAGGGTTCGAGAGCTCTTTGACGATGTTGAAGAGTTCCTTGCTGGTGTGGGCGTTGTTGTCCAGTCGTTCCTTGAATGCGGTTTTCTTGGTGGCGTGGATCAGCTGGTGATGTCTTCGAGTGGCGAGCTTGAGGGTGGTCATGTTGTCTGTAGTTGGGTCTCTGCGCCAGGCTTTCTCGAGGGCCCGGCAGTTCTTCTTGGAGTTCTTGAGTTTGTCGGTAAACCAGGATGCTTTCTTGGTGCCGGGTCTGGCGGGGGGGTCTTCAGTGGAGCGAGGTCGTCTGCGCAGTTGCTGATCCATCTCGTGAGGTTGTTGGCGGCTTGGTTGGGGTTCGCTGAGCTGGCGGGAGTGTTCTGGCTCAGGGATGTGGTGAGCTGGTCGGCAGTGATCTTGTTCCAGCTTCTGCGGGGGACCAGTTGCGGGTAGTGGTGAGTCGTGGTCCTTCTGAAGCTGAAGTGGACGCAGCTGTGGTCTGTCCAGTGGAGTCCGGTGGCGTGGCTGAAGGCGATGTCCTTGCTGGAGGAGAAGACGGGGTCAAGCGTGTGGCCGGCGTAGTGGGTGGGGGTGGTCACCAGTTGCTTGAGTCCGTGGTTGGCGAGGTTGTCCAGCAGGGTGGTGGTGTTGCGGTCGTTGTTGTTCTCCAGGTGGAAGTTGAGGTCCCCGAGGAGGATGTAGTCAGTGGAGGGGAGGGCGTGCGGGCTGATGAAGTCGGCGATATCTTCGCTGGATTGTGTGCGAGGTCCCGGGGGTCTGTAGATGAGGGTGCCTCTGAGGGTGGTCTTGGGGTCGGTGTGGATCTGGAAGTGCAGGTGTTCGGCGGCTGTGAGGGTGTCTTCGGAGTTGGTCGTGATGCGGATGGTGTTCTTGTGGACGATGGCGATGCCTCCTCCAGTCTGGTTGGCGCGGTCCCTCCGGGTGATCTTGTATCCGTCCGGGATGGCGATGGCGATGGCGATGTCGGGTGCTGAGGAGGCGTTCATCCAGGTTTCCGTGAGGAAGGCGACGTCTGGAGATGTGGTGTTGAGGAGGTTCCAGAGTTCTACGGCGTGCCTGTGGATGGAGCGAGTGTTGAGCAGGATGCACTTCAGGTGGTTGCTGCTGGTGCTCGTCTTGGCGGGTGCGGTGTAGGTCCGGATGCAGGAGAACTTGCAGGATTGGCAGGTGAAGGGTCCGTGGGTGCGTCTTGGGGTGGCTCGGTGGCAGCCAGGGATCCGGCCGGTGTTGAGTGCATTGAGGGTGGCGGCGACATAAGTCCGGCGAGTGGGCTGGCATCTTCGGGGGCCAGGGGCTCTGGCGCTGGGCGCGGTCCAGGCGTGGACGGGCGCAGACGGGCTTACCTTTGGCGCGCCTTCGGTGCACAATCGGTGCGCCCACTGCGCGTGAACGCTGCGCATGCATGGCGGCGACATAAGAAGGTAGCCGGGAGGGAGGGTCAGCTGGGTGGCGGGAGCGGGTCGCCCAATGGGCTGGCGGGGGGCGGGCCGCTGGGAGGCAGCGGCGGGAAAGTCTGGTGCGGGCGGGCAGCTCAGCGGCGGCTGGGTTGCCCTAGGCGAGTGCTGGCGAGTGCTGGGGCACAGGAGCAAGGAGGCAGGCAGCAGGAGGAGCGAGGGGGCGACCAGGCCTAAGCAAGGCTCAGCGGTAACACAAGGTAACACATGCTAACGCCTGTTAGCGTGTCCTTGTTAATACCGCGTTAGAATTTTCACCGCTTTCCGGCTCAAAACGGCCGCTAAAGCGGCGATAATTGTCTTGATGATATGCCCCTTTATTTTCTTAAGGAAATGGAGAAAAACGTTGCCCATCGTGAACAGAAAAGAAGAAAAAAAAAAATAAGAAAAATAATTATTAAGACCATTTAGTGTTCCAATGTAAGTATTAGCCTCTGATTAAGGCTTTCATCTGATATTTGTTTAAAAAAGAAACGGAAGCCAGACTATGCTCAAGGCTCCAGTCCTGCTTAGTGAAGTTTGCTTTGCTGCATACATCATGAGTTTTCCTAAAGATGTATTGATCATGCTCTGCATCTTATGATTGTGTGTCCCCAGTTCATGTTATCGTACATATAGTAGAGTGTCCTGGTTAGGATGGTGTGCTTTTATATTTGTAGAACATTTTACTTAGGCCCTGATTACGAGTGCTTCAATGTTTTCTGAACCCTGCGTAAAACTTCTTTGTGCAGGAGTCAGCATTATCTGATGGGTGGTATTTACTGCATCCGTAACAATTGGATGGGATAAATACATCACCCTCCATTACATTTTGGTAGGTTAAATCTGCTGGACTTTAACAGGGGATAAGTGTACTATATTCAACATACCATATGGATTCTGATGCTGTGAGGGGCACCAAAATCTTCATGCTATTTCCCAGAAACTCGTCATAGGTGTTATTTATTGCACACAATAAATAATGTATCCTAGGGGTATTGTTATGTATCTGGTGTGATAAAAAGCACCTGTATTCCGACAAACTCAGAATTCCAATGTGATTTTTCACAAATTATACCTGATAGCATGGAGGAATATTTTCTCATCGATCTTAGATAAAACAATGCTAATAGCCTTCAGTTCTCTAAGACAGGGAGACACACATGCTTGCTTTCAAAGAGTTTGCATTGCCTTGGACACTGACTGATGACCAGCGGGGCACTCATAGACAGTGGGTGGCCTTAGAAGGGGAGGACAGCGTACCCTTCTCAAACAAGTGTGTAATGGTGTACTCCACCAGTCTTGACAGCTAATCTTTTAGCTGTAAATTCCAAATAGCAGAGACTCACTGGAAAGGGAATTGTCAAGAACATCATGTTTTCTGATATTCGTTGTCCAGATTTTATATTTCCACAGTAATTGTAATACTTACTATAATTAATTTGTTTTATGTGTCTGCTGATTCAGGGAAAATAGGGGAGGGGAACACATAGAAATATTATAAAAGCAATATGTTGCCTTTGGCCATGTGCAAGGGGAGTTAGCCACAGGACCAGGCTCTGTGCCCAACCCTCTCCACATGACCAGCCCATACAGTGCAGGACCCTGGGCTGTGTGCAACCAGGGTTGACCACAGGCCCTGGAGTTTGGCCAGGCCACATGGCTAACCATACACAGGCAAGCAATCCCAGATGTGCATGGCCCTCAGCTGTGTGAAATCAGAGCGAGTTTCAGGCCAAGCTCTGAGCCCAGCTATCGGTTGGTGCTGAACTCCTAGTGCACACAGCCTTTAGTCAAATATAGTCATGGTTGGCTCTTGTGCTTGGCCTTCAGGCATGCTCTGTGCCTAATTTTCCATGGCTGACCAAACCTAATCAGCACAGCTTTTGCTTGTGCACAGCAGGGGTTGGTCATGCTGCTTCACATATGGCCACGTCTTGTGCCCAACTATGCACAGGTGACCAGTCTGCTTGTACATAACATTTGACTGGGTGCAGAGGTAGTTGGCTGCACAACGTGGCCTTCAGCCATGGCTTGCAAGGAAATGTTCATGTTCAATCCCTGCTTGACACAACCTTTTGCCCAGCACTGACCACTTTGAACAAAGAGATCTCCAAGATTTATTAATCCTTTCCAAAAAATAAGGAACTGGTAGGGCACATTCCATCTAAACCCTCAGCCATGTTAGTTTCTGCAACTCTTGAAACTCTTAATACAGTCACTTGTGAACAAGTGTTGGTCCTGCTTAACTATATCAAATCTGGGTCACCAGAGATTCCTGCTTCATCATATGTTGTAACTACTCTGGCCTCAGCTCTTCTTGCCCCAATCACAAACCTGTGAGACCTCTCTTTGAGGCTGGAAGCTCTTCCCACTAAATGGAAAGCAGCCTGAGTCAGACTGATTCTCAAGAAACCCATGGCGGATACCAAGGATTTGGTTAATTACAGGCCTATCTCACTGCTCCCCTTTCTTGAAAAGTACATAGAGACCATAGTTAACCAACAACTTGTATCTTTTTGAAAATCCATTCCCTGCTGGACCCCTCCTGGTCAGGTTTCTAGGCATCTTATAGCATGGAAACAGCCCTGGCAGAGGCCACTGATACAATCAGACTTGCCTTGGACCACGGGAACTGCATGATATCGATTGCATCCTTGATGTCAGCAATTTTCCTTCAGCTGAATTCCAGTGAGACGGACTTTCTGCTCTTTGATTGGTGGCCGACTGAATAGGGGCCAACTCCAACCCCCAAAAAGTGGTCAAACACCTGGGTGTAGTAATAGATTACAACCTCTCTATGAAAGAGCATGTGAACTCAACTGCTGGAATATGTTTTGGGCTGATGCCTATGCTCAGAAAAGTCCTTTGCAGACCAGGAAAACTCTTACACAGGCACTCATAGTGAGTCGCCTGGACTATGGAAATGCCTTAATTGTAGCAATGAATGAAAGCCTCTTTTACAGACTCCAAGCTGTTCAGAACCCTGCTGCCTGGTCTGCAATCTTCCACCTGCTCCCCATATGAACCTATGCCATTGGCGTCCCATAAAAAAGGGCTCATTTTAAACTTCTCTGTCTAGAAGCCAGGCATGGGGACCATTCCTTTTCTTTCCGGGCCCCTCGACATTGGAATCAGTTACCTCTGTAACTACGCTGTTGCCCAGACTTATTTTCATTTAAAAAATATACACCATACTGATTTCTCCACAGTCAACATATGACAAATGGCAAATGGCCATAAGCCCCTTCTTTCCTATTTCTTTATGAGTCACGGTCTAAATCAACAGCACTATCATAGGTGATGAAATCAGTGAAGCCAACATTGATGTCTTTTGAGATGTCATCAGTGATGTCATCACATGTCGTGAATGATATCATATGTAAGGTGAATTTATGACGTATGTGAAAGTTATGGCTAGTTTACCTAAAAATAAGTGACAAATGTCAGTGTTCTTTAGTTTTTGTTTTGTAACCATACCTGCACTTTCACTGTGTTTATTTCAGAGAACTCCTAAGGTTTTTTTTTGTACATTAACATCTAATAACCAAAGCTAACCATAACTTCATTTTAACCTTTTTCACTGAATTTCTTGTTTTTTTATCATAAGCTACATCCAACTATTCCTTGTGCCTAAACTCCTATTTATGACTAATCCCGGCAGTGCACAGCCTTCACTGTGGACATATAGGGTTGTCAGAGGACTTAGAATTTAGCTTGGCCCTGCACGGTGGCCAAATGCCAAGTGCATGGCCTTTGTCAATGTGCTGTGGGGATTTGGGCACTGGACCTGGCCTATAACTACGTCCTGTACTCAACGTGTAATGAGTTGCTACCTCACCCCCTCCTCGCCCCCCAAGTGCATTACCGTTGGCCAGGCCCTGAGCCCAAGTCACCTTGGGCAGCTAGCCCCCACTGCACATTGCCAAAGGCATTGCTCAGCAGGGGTTGGCCAAGCTTAACTATTGTGCACCAAATCCTTTTGATTTTTTTGTTCCTGGACTCGCAAATTCTGTAATAAAAATAATGTTTCTAATATTAATTTTAATGCTGTTTGAGTACTTGGGCTGTCCCATCCATCCCCTACAGGAATGCGAGGGATGGGGTTGGCTCACCCTACTACCCCTTTATGCCCTTTTTGTTTTTATTCTTCACACTCAGTGCTAAATGCGCTGTGTTGGGTAATAGTAGCTGCAATATAAATTTCTCTGTGATAGTCAATGAGAGCAGGGCAGTTTTGCCAATCTGCAATTGATAAATGGACAAATTGCTCCCTAGTCAAATGGTGTGTCTTCATTTGTTTATTGGTTTTTTTGAATCCCTGTGGATTCGCGAATCTAAGAAGGATCCACGATTGACTGTTACATTTTACCTCTTCATGTCCAAATAGGGACACTTTTAAATGCTAATATCTCAAAAAGCCCGTAATAGATTTACACCAAGCTAAGGAAAGGCTCTTCCATCAGAATAGTTATACTTACATGCCAAGCTTGGTGTAAGTCTATTCAGCTATTTGTTTCTGTGTCGAGGAGCAAAGGAACCTTGGGACACTCCCCCTCTTTGTTGGCAGTCACTTGACGATCTCCACATTGATGACATTTACTTCACTGACAATGACAAATGAAAATTCAGAAAGAAGAGATAAAGTAGTGACCACACTAGTCAAAATGAAAATAAGAATAATTTTATGAATATGAAGATTTCCTTTCATATCCAATTCACAGACAAAAATCTCAACCATCAAACTAACAATAGAAGCCTGACCCATTGACTTCACCAATGCTTCTTTTTGAATTAGGAAGAGACTTGTCTCATATTTTCCTCTGTTTTTCTCTAAAGCACAAAACTCATGCTCGAGGTCACATGAAAATCGGAGCCCGCTTTAAACAATTCCGCTCTGAAGTCTGTCAGCCATTTCTCTTCCCTTCTCACTACAGGAACCGAATTAGGGAAGCACTTCAGAGCTATGTTACGGTCGTGCTTTTTTTTATTCCTGTGACAAAATCTTTAAAGAGGCTTCTGTTCATGAAAAATAAGAAGATGGAAAGCTTCTGACGCATGTTCTCTTAGAAAATATGTTAGGTCTTGCAACTTACATCACAGAAGTGGTTGGCTATGCCACCTGAGGCGCGGTGTCTGGACGCAGTCTGATAATTTTTAAGAAGATCACAAGAATTTTCAGCCAAATATCCTAAACCTGTTACTCCGGCCAAAATTACCAAGTGCCCTCTAGAGTTAGGCAGTGGTGGCTGGTGACATTTGAAAGTGGTAGGGTCGTAAATACTGCACTGTGGCGAGCGAGCGAGCAAGCCCGAATCACCTAGTGGGCAAATGGTGCATTCTCAAGCAAATTTGAGAAAGAGGTGGCTTGGCGAACACATCTCTGGGAATAGCCAGACAAGTCTCTTTGCACTTGCACAGATACATCGCTCTCCCTGCATTCACATAGGCACACTACTCACCCTGCACTCAGAGACCCATTACTCACCCTTCCCTGACACATCACTAAGCCTGCATTCACCCATCCACACCACATCACTCACCCAGGAGTCACATAGGCACACTGCTCAACCTGCACTCACACAGACATCACTCACCCTTCGCTGCACTGCACTCAACAGGTTACATTTATTAAAGCCTGTCTAGGCCTGACATTGCCTGGTAACAGACTACAGTAGGGGGACGGTAATTAAAATAAAGAAAACGTACTTTCTTCCGCTCAACTTCTCTATGCTCCGGATCACGTGCCGCCTCAGGTTCATCCAATAGCCCAGAAGACAGGCCCCCTGTCGGTACAGTGATATAGAGCGATTTCTCTGTTTACCGTAAGTGCCCATGAAATGCTCAGTGCGCTGTGCTGCTGGTTTCTTGTAGCTCAGCTCGGCCAGGCACCCCAGCCAGCTGCTGTATGAGATGGGGACGTCATTCCATGGTCCCTCGTCCCTCACAACCATTAAATTAAGCTTTTCGTAGTGGTGGACCTTTTACTTTGTACTAGTAGACTGCCCCAAACACCACCCTTCAGCCATTCGTTGGTAATAATGGTGAGGCTGCAGTTTTATGGCAGTCCTTTTAACTGTATTGAACAGGTGCCACTACTAGTCACTTTACCGCTGTTCATTTTACTGATCTCAGATGGATGAAGAGCTCAGATTTCCCTGCCTGGAATCCTGGGGGCATATCAACAAGGGCTTTATCTCTGCTTTTTTGGCTTTAAAAGCCAAAAAAGGAGAGATAAAACTAGCGCCCTATCAACAACAGGGTCGTGACATGCAAATTTGCATGTTAGCACCCTTTTACTCTACGCTTCCCCTTGCATCTCTAATGAGATGCAAAGGGGGCGTTCCAGAGTAAAATAATAGGAGAAATGTCGCTAGGCGACATTTCTCCTATTATCAAGAATGTCGCTAACCCTGTTAGAGACAAAAAAAGCAGCGCTAACCGCGGTTAACGCTGCTTTTTTACGTCTGGTATTTTTCTGACTTAGCCATGATATCCTATGGAAGGAGGATATCATGGCTAAGTTTGCCTGTCCCTATCAACAAGGTAACGTGAGATTATCGCTGGCTTTCCAGCGATAATCTCACGTTAGCCTGTTAGCGTGAGGATTTTTATCGCTAATGAGATAAGCGTTGCTAATAGCACGCTATCTCAGCGATAAAAATTCACGCTAGCCGGCGATAATTATCCTAGCGCTAAATGCGCTTAGAGATAATTATCGCCGGTTGTTGTTGATATGCCCCCTGATTCGTGACCTCGGGTGACGTTCAGATGCAGCAACGAGAGCTTAATTAATGAAACTATCGGTCTGGTTGATTCAGGAAATATAGAGCTGAACAGACTAACACCCTTCGTCCATGGGCGTAGGAAGTGTGGGGGATGCGGGGGATATATCCCCCCCAGATTTTGGAGTGGGGGGGACACGGGGGACAAGGGTGGGGGGGACGAGGGGACAAAGGAATTTCCCCTCTCCCTTCTGTTATCGCAGGGCCATTAGCACGCGAAAGCGCTACCTAATGGCCCTGCACTTGACCTGCCTGGAGTCAGAGGCCACCCGCCCTCTGCCTTTTGTTCTGCTGCAGGAAGGCTCAGCCGTTCTGGGAAGGGCAGAGAACGGAGAAAAAATAAACGCGGTCTCTTTTCCTTCATGGCAAGGACCGTGTCCACTACTCCTGACCTGCCTCTGGCGGCTGCCCTCCTCTCTTTATTCCTCCATCTCTTTCTGTCTCTGTCTCGCTCCTGCTTGCGTGCTGATTTCAAGAGGCAGCTCTTAAGGTACTCTCTCTTGCCTCTCCTTTTCTTTATTTGTTCCCCTGTGAAATTGATCCAAAAAAGGCGGAACACTTTGGCTGTAAATGTCCTCATTTTCTGACCGTTTTCTATTGAAAAGAAAAACCTCGAAATGGAGAGAAAAAATAGTTAAATACCTAAATAAAGCAATACAGAGTGGACAGCAGACAGGCCAGACTGTTATTTACACCCACACACATTAGCGCCACTTTACAGAGTTTGCCAGTGAAAGCGCTACTTTCTTTTTATCTTCTTTCTTTGAACAACATTGTTTTCCCAGGGTGGGTAAGTGCGCCTTTCCTAAAGGGACTGCAATACCTGGTTGATGGGTAGAGTGGAAACGTTTAATATGATCGTTTTCAACTTTTTCATTATTTTAGCTTATAAAATGCGGCTCTGTGTTTGGGGATGTGGTCTTTTTTAAACCAAACTGCATACATTTTGAAAGGATATAAGCAATGGACATTGAAAGGGGTCCCTTCCTGGTCCTGTAGCCATGTCTTGAACTTTTCAGCCAAAATCACTTACTGATTTCTGAATAATGAGTTTAAAACCGTTAAGTTAACCATGTTTTTTTCTGATTACAGTTCACATGCTTTGCTTATTCTTGCATTCCCTATGAGTGTTTGCTTTTTCCAGGGTGTTTTTCATTTTTTTTTCAGGCAGCATTTTACTGTTGTCTAGTGCATAATTTGAATTTAGTCGCAGCACAATTGAGTTGTGCTGAAGGCAGTGCGAGTTTCTCTCAGTGGGGCAGTATGGTGTTCAGTGTGGGAGAGGATGTGGCACTCTGGCCAGAGCTGCTGAATTTGGAACTGGAGAACCATGTTCAGACCTTCATGACCAGTTCACCATACCACACTCCTGACAGAGCTTATTCCGATGCTACACCTTGGAAGGCCCGATAGACCTTAGAAGCCCAGGTGTCTTAGCACCCGCAGGTGGACCTGTCCACCACAATCCATACTGCAGTTCACTTCCAGTCTTACGAGCAGGCATATGAAGAAGCACATCCTAGATCGACAGTGAATCTGTCACTGAGGTCACAAGACCCTTGAGGCCAGTCCACCTCACCCATTGGTACCTCCATTGGCCTTTTTCCAGCACTAGCAGTGCAACTTGCCAGGGGTTGGCAATGTAGGATTTGCATGCACACCAAACTTAGGGGGTGATTATAATCGCAGTGGGACTGCCACGTCACCCCGTCGGTGGCGGTCCCACCGCCATTGGTGACTGCATCACAGCCCGCCATATTACAATGGCGGGTGGTTACCTGGCGGTCGGAAAGACCAACCACCACGCACCCGACGGCCTTCTTGAGCCCGCCGGTGTGGTGGAGGGGCTCGTGGTTCCTACAATGCTGGTGGTGCCTACCATGCACCGCAGCAGGGATTACGATGTCCCTTGCCCGCCAGCTTATCAATGGCTGTTCACCTGCCATGGAAATGCTGGCGAAAGGGACATTGGGGGGCCCGTAGCAGGCCCCTTTACCCCTGGCCCTCAGACATGGGTCCTGGGGGGCATCTATGATGCCCCACAACATATCACTGCACCATGTGGCAGGCACCGATATATTTAACATGTTCCTTTTTTTTTTACTTTGCGGCGGATGATGCAGCCAGCAGCACCTGCTGCAATGTAAAAGATAGGCACTGCGAACACCGTAGTGGCAGTCGCATTGTAATGCCTATCGTGGGGCCTCCACCTTGAAGGCCAGCGGTCCCATTCCCCGATTCGATGGCGGTGGTACTGAAGTCCGCCTGCCATCGTAGTCAGCCCCTAAGTTTGCATTTTATGAATATGATTCAGCGGGAAATAAATTGATGTTTGCAATTTAATTGACTTTGGTTGGACTCTTATCTATGAGATTTCCCTGTTGAATGTGCTTTTACATTATACATTTTTGGTTGTATGAATTGATTGCATACTACACTCTCCTACAGGTATTAATTTGAGTGTCATTAGGAGTGTCTGGGACCAATTGTTTTCTTAGGAATTGTTTTCTTTACTAACCTTTGCAAAGGGCCCTAAACTTCACAGCAACACAAGTCACATTTCTTTTAGTAATTTGGGATCCGTTTGAGCTACAAAATTGTTTTGGAGGAAATCGTTAGATTATGCAGAAGATGATGTATTATGTGGCAAATATGATACAGCCATAGTTAAGTGGAAAACATTTTTCCACTTAATTTTGCCCCAACATTGTAGTTGATCAATTTGTAAGTTCCCCAAACCCAAAAGTCGAGTTTGGGCACAATTTGCATTTTAAAAGCAGCCCTATAACACGGGGCTAGTTTTAAACTGACCTCAGGCTTCAGCAGTGCACACATGCAAGCGCAGAAAGGGCTGCTGGCCTCTAAACTGCCATGCCTTATTATATTCTAGGGACTTAAAAGTAGTTCTAATCCCCCTGCCCTATTATGTACTAGGGCCTTATAGGAGAGGTCATGCCAATCATAGGGGTACCCTAACCCATAGTGCACCCTAGTGTATGTAGGTGTTTTCACTGTATTTGTAAGTGCCTCTTTCAGAATAGCACTGGCTGTTGAGGCAGAGGCCAGGGTCAGTCAGTCAGGTACCACCAGTACCAGTCAGCAAAAAGTTGGGGAGTGCCCAGGGCGGCTTTGCAACACTAGAGAAACACAAACTCAGAATGTAAAACATAACACCATGGTTGGGGGGTTCTCTTCAATAATCAGAATTGTTTTCTATCCTAATGAACCCATTTTCCAACATTAGGATAGGGAAAGACTGGGGAAAAATCATAACGTTCTAATCTATACATTGAAGTTTTTATGCAGCTCGTTGATGACGGTTAATAGCTCACTGTTCAATGTTAGGATTTTAACTTATAAACTTCAAATACCAAAAGAATATCTCAGACAAAAGCAGTAACTCACTGACCTATTGAATTAAAACTTTCACTAGACAAGCCTTCGATCTCTCTCAAAAAAAGAACATTAATCACCAAAGTTATCTTCACATTTTTATTGTGGCCTGAAAATTGCTGGAGACCAGGAATGCAGCAGCAGGTACTTTTCAAACCCTAATGTACTTGCAAACACGACGCCCCCACCCTAAGTCAGCGGCCTTTGTTTGCTTTGTGCATTAAGATGCAAGATTCATATATATGTTTTTTTTAAACATTTGGTCTCATTACTATATGAATGTAAATAACAATAAAGCATACATGCAAACTGTGACTACATGCCTGCTTTTCTCAATATTTCACTTCGAAAGTATGCGATTGTATTTGTTTAACGGGCGGTGATTTGTATAGGGTCACTGGAAAGTGCACAAGGTTGTCCCTGTCCCCCCCAGAATTTTAGTGTCTCCTACACCCCTGCCTTCGTCCATGGCGATATGGTCACTGCTGCGTTTTACATGTTAATGTTTCTTTTCTACAGACAGACCTGCCCAGTCACCCATAACCTGTGTCACCTGCCTTCCAGGTTAAAGACCTGCAAACCTGAAAATTTAGACTCTCATTGCCAATGGTCTGCGGCCAGCCCGTCGGTATATTTTCGGAATGGGATGCTTGATGTCAGAGCATGATCATGCAACATTTCTCGTTCACTTTAGCACTTCAAGCCAAGACCATTTTCATTGGCGGATTTTGTGTCAAACACTAACTGGTTAATAGAGAGAGAGCCTTTCACAAATCTAAACTGGACAGGTGAGGCTGGTTTACTGACAGGACTACTGGAATTATGCATTTTTTACCACCGGGGCGTTTTCTGCATATTTTTAGAATTGCTGCATGTGCGGCACCATTACATGCATGGTGAAATGCAGGGTCATTTAAGGACAAATCAAACTGCAGAGGAGACGTGGTTCGTGAACGGCATAGATTAAATGAATTATTCTTGACATTGTACTCAGGAATAGACCACGGGCTCTCTCTGGACAGTTATCGGCCAGTGAGACGGTGGGCAGGTATGAAGTGTCAGTCAGGCTTAGGCCCGCGAGGCTCACCAGCCAGAGGCGGGAAGATGGAACCTGTCAGTGCCACAGTCACTCTACTCGAAACACCTTGACGCCTCTCGTTTAAAGTGCAGCAGCTTTGTCGGACACCTTCAGAATCATTTAAACGCGCATTAAAACGCACATCACTCGGCAGAGGAGGAGAATTTGTTATTGCTTGTTATTGCTTTCCATCGCTTTTCTGTGCGTTTTGACACTTATTAGTGTTGGTCATCACTTTCTAGTGTCTGTTACTACTAATTACTTCTAACGGGCCATCCGAGGCCCGCAACGCTCACCTGCCTGTTGGTTCCTGTTGCGGCCCTGCTGGGGTGGGACGCGGTCCCCAAGCACTCGAGAGGCCGGCTCATGATGGTTTAAATGAAATAAAAATGCAAACTTGGAGTTACAGGCATCCACGTGCACCGAGTGGTGATCTTTAGACCTCTGTGCCACTATGAGCAGTGCAAAACAGTGCGAGAATCGCGGGAGATGTTTTGAGAATGATCACGTGCTGATATTGCCAAATCAGAAGACTTATGCGACTGGGGGCAGCTGACCCGGCTGTATCCTGGCATTTGACAGGGCATGGGGCGGCTGTGTGAAAAACACGTCACCGCCCGAGAGGATCCTATCTTTAGACGCCTGCACTACACTAGGCATGCGCAGCATACCTAATGGTTTGTGAATGTGAGTGAGGAGCAATGCTCCTCACTCACATGCGCGGTCAGATCATCTTCTGGATTCCTCCTGCTCTTGCCTGCGTTGTGCGTTGACTTGTGCACTTTCACCTGTGTGAAGCACAGGCCGAAAATGTAAACAGACGAATTGTGAAAGCAATTCGTCTGTTTACATTCTGTTGCCCGAACTGCAGTGAGTTTCTTATGTGTTGGGATGCTTAGTGGGGCACCGCCCCAGGGCCCCCTATGGACCAGCCGCCACTGGTGGTGGACAGTACTCTGTCTGTCAGAGTGATGGAGGACATTAGGTCCACCACTCGGATGGACTACCAACTGCCAAATTCAGAGATCACCGCTAATCCAGCAGTGATCCCTGTACTTGGCAGAAACCGCCATCATGGCTGTTTAAAGTACAAAAGGTCTGGTGGATGGCTGCCATCTGTTTTGATGGCCGTCCATCAAACTTTAACAAACATTTTATTTTTCAATAGCAAACTACCAAAGGGGAGTCAATTCTAAAAAACTAAAACCTTTTGATCCCTGCACCCAGAAGTTTGTTTCCCTGGGTATGGTGGTCATTATTTGTTTCATCTGTCCCTCACTGTCAGGATTTACCTGGCAGCTATGAACAGAAAAAAGGACACCACATAGTCCACCCTAGTTAGTGTGGGCAGTGTAATGCCCTTCCTCTGACTGCCCCTATCCGGTTGGGCTGTTAGAGGAAGCTTTTTATCGAGAGAGCCATAGACAGAAGGCTGACGGTTCTTCGTACCTTAAATAGGGTAGACAGACTGTCATTCTAGTATAAAGAGTAGTCAGTCACATTTGGGACAGAATACCCTGTCTGCCAAACTATTAATTCCAGTTAAAATCCCTTTAGTTACATCACAAGCTGGTCAAATTAATGACAAAGGGAAAGACACCAAAGGAGGTTTAGATAAATCATTTAAGTTAAATCAAAAGAAAGATTAAGAAAGCTCATGTCCTCCGCTAAATTAATTGTTTAGCAGAAGAGTTCTTAGCTGGAGATAACAATGAAGACCCTTGTAACCTCAAAAAAGTGGCTTTGCATTTCTGAAAGTGTAGCAAACTCAGCACTTGCGGCTCAAGGTTGGAAAAGTTTATTGATTATTCTGGACGCAAAAGTGTGAAATGGGCATTTGAGGTATCTGATCATAAAGCAGACAATATGCTACACAATGAGAAATTCATTAAAGTCATTTCAAAATAACTGGGCCTTTGCACCCCGCATGACAAGGCCTAGACATCAATGCACAGAACAAAGAACTTTTGTGTGGGCTAGGAAAAGGGGTTGCTTTCTGGGTTGGGACTACTTAAGACTTCTTCGAGGTTTTTATGTCCAAGTTCCAATCCAGGATCCATTTCATAACACCATCGTTCCTCAGGGGAACAGAGTTTGGAGGAGCCGTGACAACAGGCTAACAGAGAATTAGGGTTTTATGAGACACTGTCCCCTCCCCCCGTAAAATGTGCATTCGATTAGCTTTAAAACCAATAGTGCAGTAATGAGTCTAAATAACTGAACAAGGCAATTGAAAAAGAGCCGAGATAAGCATTTTTCCAGTACCAGTGACAGAATTTTCAGAAAGTCAGTCACCCTTTCCAAAACATTTTAAGTTCAAGCCTACCAGACATAGAAATTGTCTGGTTTGCGCAAGACGTCTTGAGAACATTCTGAAAGCTGATATAGGAATGCGTTCTCATTGGCTTTGTGATTTGTAACACACATTTTCTTGCTTTGGGTTTGCTGGCTTTATTTGCTAGGCTGTCCAGCTTGAATTCATCCCCCGTGCATTCAAAATCAGATGTCAAATGTCAATCTCTCTCTTCCGTGGGAGCTTGGTGTTTACTTTTCTTTCTCTGACTTCAAAGTGAGAGAATGTATGTAACAATCTTGCTGAATATCCATGTCAGAGGAGAAGGTGTAGGTAATTTTTTTCTAGCACAAAAAAATTAACTGTGCTAATGTTTCAGAATATATCAGAATACGTACAAATGAAGCACTTTTTTTGTAATTCTGAAGTCTGGTGGAAACAAATATTCGAATACGATCAAAACAAATCAATACACTAAGTGATGACATTTGCACATATTATCGTTTGTGTGCAGTAAAATCCTATTTCGGTGCAAATGCAATGGTCATTTCAAATGAAAACTTGTTGTCTGTAATGGCAGTGCACTACCACACCATGCTTACTTCACACTACTCCACTCTATGCCCTTCCACTCTATGCCATGTCACACCATTCTACAACACTCCACTCCACTCTACCTTACCCCACACCACTTTGATACAATCAGCCCCACTCAAATCTACCCCACTCCACTCAATCTACTCCACTCCATTCCAATCCACCCCACCACAATGTACCCACCCCACTCCAATCTATCTCCCTTCAATCTACCCCACTCTGTGCCAATCTACCAAAATCCACTCACTCTGATCCCATCTACCCACTCCACTACAATCTACACCAGTCCAATATGCTGCTCTTCATCCAATCTATGTCACTTCACTCAATCTAACTCAATCAACCTCACCCCACTACAGTCTATCCCTCTCCACCCCAATCTACTGCACTCCACTCAAATCTACCCCACACTGCTCCAATCTACCCCAGTCTACCCCACTCCACTCCAATCCCCCTAATCCACCTCACTCCAATGTACTCCAATCCGATCCACTCCATTCCAATCTTCCCAACTCCACTCCAATTTACCCCACCCCACTCTACCCAGTCCTATTTACCCCACTCCCATTAAAATTTACCTAACTCCACTGCAATCTCTCCAACTCTTCTCCACTCCACCCCAATCTACTCTATTCCAATTTACCCCTCCCCACTCTACCCAACCCCAATCTACTCCACTCCAATCCACTCCACTCCAACCGATGCCATTCTACCCCAACCTATCCCATTCTGCCCCAATCTACTCCACTCTACCCCAAATCACCCTCTCCTCCCTACCCCACTGCAATCTACCCCAGCCCAATCTACTCCACTCTACCCCAAATCACCCTCTCCTCCCTACCCCACTGCAATCTACCCCAGCCCAATCTACCACACCCAACCCTATCCCACTCCATTCTACCCTACTCCAATCTACCCTACTCTGCTCCAATCTACCCCAGTCTACCCCACTTTAATCAACCCCGCTCCACCCCAATCTACCCTACTCCAATACACCCCTTCCCACTGTACCCCACCCCAATATACTCCACTCCAATCTACCCCATCTACTTCACTTCAGTCTACCTCATTCTACCCCAATCGACCCGCTCTATCCCAATCCACCCCACTCCAACCAACTGCACTGCAATCTACCCCACTACACTCTACCCCATCCACCTCTATCCCGCTCCACTCTATCCAACTCTATTCTACCCCACTCCACCCCAATCTGCTGCACTCCACTCAAATCTACCCCACTCTTCTCTAATCTACCCCAGTTTACCCCACACAACTCCAATCTAACCCACTTCAAACCACCCCACTCCAATGTACCCCAATACAACCCACTCCACTCCAATCTACCCGACTCTATTCAAATCTACCGCACTCCACTCCAATCTACCACAGTCCAATTAACTCGACTCCATTCCAATTTTCTCCAGTCCACTCTAAACTCCACTGCAATCTATCCAACTCTGCCCCACTCTAATCTACCCCACTCCACTCCAATCTGCCCTACTCCACCAGAATTTACTCGACTCCAATCCACCACAATCTACTTTTTTATTGTGGGAGAGGTGGGGCGTAGTGGCCAGAGACGCTGACTCCGGAGCGCAGAGCTCATGGTTCGATCTCCGACGGCAGCTCAGCTCAGCTCTGTGTGACTCTGGGCAATAGCTCACTTAATCTCCCCAATGGCACTCAGTGCCTTGAAACCCTTACAGAGGTTCTAATGCACGGTTGGTGGTTGGTTTAGTAGGATGTTGGCGCTCCTAGGTGGTACGCAAAACTAGTGGGTGAAACGTAGTGTTAGTGTGGTGCAAAGGGGTAGGGAGAACCACCCCACTCCCCGATGAATGGTAAAGTTAATAAACTGAATCAAAAGACCTATCAACGAATTGTTGTTATTATTATACTGTCGGATTGTTGTTATTATTATACTGTCACAAATTCGTCTTTACACTGCAGGCATGTGAAGGGGATTATTGTGTGTTCACCCTTACGGAGGTGTTACGTTCGTGCTTTACAAATATGAATTACTTTTTTACTCCAATCCACCAGTCTACCCCACTCCACTCCAATCTACCCCACTCCATTCTACCATATGCACTCAATTCAAATATTCCCCACTCCAATCTACCCCTCCCCACTCTACCCTAACCCAATATATTCCACTCCAATCTACCTCACCTACACCACTCCAGTCTACTCATCTCCAGTTCAATCTACCCCAGTCTACCCCATGCTATCCCAATCCACACCACCCCACCCTACTGCAATCTACCCCATCTCATTCTACCCCACCAAACTGTATCCCACCCCACTGTATCCCACTCCACTCTCCTACACACCACTTCCATCTCCCCCTCTCAATCTACCTCACTCCAGTCCAATCTACCCCTCCCCACTCCACCACACCCCAATCTACTCCACTCCAATCTATCCCATCTACTCCACTCACATTTACTCCACTCCAACCTACCCCACTCCAATCCAATCTACCATACTCTAGTCCACCCAAACTACCCCACTCAACCCTAGTCTACCCTCACTCCACTCTTCCCCAATCTATATCACTACACTCAAAGCTCTACTCCACTCCAATCTATATAACTCCACTCAGCCCCACTCTACTCCACTCTACTCCAATCTAATCTACACATTCCAAACCACTCAGTCTGCCCACTCCATTCTACCACACTCCATTCCACTCTACCCAATTTACCCCACTTCTTTCCAGTCTTCCACATGCCACCCACATCCACACCCATCCAACCTAAATGACTCCACCCCACCTCACTCCATTCCATTCCAATCTACCCTACCCCACTCCACTCCAAAGTACTCTACTCCAATGTACCCCATCCAATCCACCCCACCCCATCCCCATCTAACCCACACCCCTCTATCCAACTCCACTCCAATCTACTGCAATCTCCTCAGCTCCAATCTGCCCTACTGCAATCTGCCCCACTCCTATCTCACTCCAATATACCTCACTCCACTCCACTCAAGCCCACTTAACTCCAATCTACCCTACCATAACCACCCAATCTATCCCACTCACATCTACCCTACTCCACTCCACCCCACCCCACCCCACTCCAGCCTAATCTAACCCCACCCACACCAATCCACCCCATATACTCCCCACTCCACTCAAATCTATCCCATTCCAGTCTTCCAAACTCCACTCCAATCCCCTCAATCCACTGCACTCAACTCGTCCCCAGTCTACCCACTCCACTTTACCCCAACGTTCCCCACTCCACTCTACCACGATGTACCCCACTACAGTTTACACCATTCTCATCTATCCCACTACAATCTACTTCACTGCACTCCAAATTACCCCACTCTACCCCAATCTACCCCACTCTACCCCACTCCACCCCACTCCTATTGAGGGGCATCAAAGAAGTGATGGGGTAGGGAAATACATAATTTAATATTTATAGTCAAGACCTTCAAAAAGGGAATCCAATTCTTCCTGAGTCAAGCTGGGGGAACTAGGATAACACAGCTTTTCTCCCTAATGAATCTCAAAAGTAATGTGGGAAGAAGGGGGAGAGGAGGAAATACAAAAGGCACATTTGGAGGCCAGGAAATATGGCAAATATCTCCATGACCAAGGATCCCTCCACCTGGAAAAGAAAAGAGTTAGCTAAGAGTTGGAAGAGTTCGACAATGGATCCATACCCAGGAATCCGAATCTGAGACAAAGCTGTTGAAACAGACTTATTCTCATGGAGAATTCAGAAGACTGTGGAAATATTCTCCTAACTGAGACTTACAACTGCATTGTCTTTCCCAAGAGTGTATCTGGCCATCAAAATAGTAGATGCATCTCTCCCCAAACATAAATTCAATGTGATAAAACTGCAAGGGAGTGAGATCAGACACCACTATCCCTCCCCGCCACTTGATCACATGCCACATTGCTACCCGATTGTGTGTGTTAACATGAACTGGTTTGATCTGTATATATGGATCAAAATCCAGGAGAGCAAGAAGAATTGCCATTAGCTTGCCAGAATTAGACGATCTTGTTGACTGTGTCCTGAACCAATTGCACTGACATGATTAGTGACCAATAGTGTTTCCCATCCCACCAATGAATTAATGAATGAAAGAATTAATGAATAAAATGAAATTTATAGAGCACAACAGCTGCTTCAAGAGAAGCGTCCTGGCACTAAAATGCTCACCCTCTGGTAGCTTGGCACAGAGAAGTCAGATTTATCTAGAAAGGTAATGTATAAAGTATTTGTGCAACACGCTCACACAGTAACACAATGAATACACCAGAAAAGGACTTCAGACAGGTTTAAAAAGATAGAGAATATTTATTTGAGCAAAATGAGACTTAAGTGACAAAGAAGGTCAGCAAAAAAGGAAGAGAAAGGCAAAATGTTTGAGGTATCCCTGCAAAAAGTGTCATTTCCAATAGAGCTGAATTTAAAATGAGCCATGTTTCAGTTAGGAACAGAATGTCCCACTCATTGTCATTGAGTACATTCCAGGGGCGAATCCTCCACAATGGTGGAGGAGCGTCGCCCCACTGGTTCAGAGCCAGCAAGTGGAAAATAAAATGATATACCATAATCATTTTATTTTTCATTTTCCAGCTCTGATCCAGCTTGTGCAGGGAGAGGTGGGGCCAGGGTACCGGAGGTGGGAGGAGGAGTGCTATGTGCACTTCTAAGTGCGCATGTGTGTTTGGCCGGCCGTCTCATGCCGGCTAAACACACATGAACACTTAGGTGCATGTATTGAAAAGCCGGGCTGGAAAAAGAGCACAGACTCCCTGTTCTGAGCGGAGTGTCTTTTCAGCCTGCTCAGACCAATCCCCAAGCAGCTCTCATAGAATGAGAGCAGCACGGGGATTACACCAGGAGTCTGATGCTGCCCCAGTGAATTCAGGGACCAGGAAGCAGCACAGCAGAACACCGAGGTACGTGAAGCAATGCAGCCAGCATCTTCAGGCAAGTGTTTTTTTTAAATGAATTATTACCCCCTCTGTAGTCTCCCTCAGGGGATTTGCAATCGAGCAAGTTATAAATTTGAAAATTGCAATTAAGACATTGCAATATATGAGTACCTCAGAAGAACAAGACAGTGTTTTTCCACAAAACAGCAAGTGAAAAGACAGTAATATGTATTTACTGTAAATTAGTTGTTGAGGCTGGTCTGAGTAAAAAAGGGCAGTGTGGCTGGCAGTAGCGGCCCGCCCCCTGCCAAAGTGGAGAGGCAGGCACGAGGAGGGAGGTGGGGAGGGTTTGTGGGGCAAAAAATTACAAAATTAAAACGAAAATAAACTTACCTTGCGGCTGCCGCATCTCCCGCAAAGTGCCTTGTCCTTCTTCTGGTCCTGGGCACAGGCTCCTGGCCTGCCCTGCAGCCAATCCTGAAGCTGCTCTCACAGGAGAGCAGCTTCAGGATTGGCCGGAGCGCCAGCAACCTGCGCTCCCAGGCAGAATGGGAGCCTATGCCTTCTCTCTCCAGCCCCTGCAACGCAGTGGGACTGGAGAGAGCTTTCACTGCGCAGGAGGTGTTTGGTCGGCATGAGACAGCCGGCCAAACACCTCATGCGCAGTGAAGAGAGTGCCCACCACTCCCCCACCAGCAGTCATCCCTGGACCAGCCCCCAAGACTCGTCAGAGTCCTGGGGGCGGGTCCAGGGGATTAAAATAGAATGATAATAAAACGGGTTTAAAACCAGTTTTATTATCGTTTTATTTTCTGCTGGTGGTGGAGGGGGGTGGGGGATGCTCCTCCACCCTAATGGAGCGGCCACCCCTGGTGGCTGGTGCTGGTCCGGGCACAGATGGGCTTGCCTTTGGTGTGCCTTCGGCACATCTGTGCAGCTTACTGCATTATGAAGGGCCGGGGAGTGCTGATAGCCCCACCCACCTCCAACTACTAGAGCACTTAACTCAAGGAAAAGAAAAACAGAGTGGAGCGCACGGAAGGAAATAACAGTCAAACACCCCCAATGAAGAATTCCACGTCCCACACTACCCAACTCAATTGTTTCCCTTCCAAAAGATAGAAAAAACATGAGGGCAAGGATAGACTCCTAAGCAAAATTACCACGTGCTAGAACCCCATTAAAAACAGCATTATGTAAAAAATAAACCAACCCAATAAGACCCATTTGTTAAAAGTAAAATCTCTGAATTGCAGCCTTAAAAATCTCCTTCATTACTGTGTTAGCAATCTGACATCTGTTGTGGCAGTCGCTAGTAAAGGAGGAGCTAAGTCTGTTCATATGGATAGGCTGACTTCCAACAGCCACCAATGGAGAGATATGGCAAGATGCTTGGACATAGAAATTAACTTGTGAATGTCAAATGGTTTCGGACCCCAATAAGCAAGAATGTGGTGAAGCAGTGACCTTTTATGAAATCTTGCTCTCAAAACCACAGACACCAATACAACAAAATCTCATTGTACTTGAAGCAAAAGATGCTCTGGGCAGATGTCATTCCTTGTAGGGAGCAGAGGCGATTCCACAGCTTCAGGATCCAATGAAGAACATCTTTCGCAATGCATAAGCTGAACATACCTCATTCGTATTTGAGCCGATAACTTAGCTGCAAATGTGATTTTTCGTTGTTTGCCAGCCAGCTGTGGTGTTGTAAATAGAGGAAAATCGCAGATGGGCGATGGTAGATACGTTACCCTCTTTGTGTAGAATTTCAACCAGCAGAGCGAGCACATTTGTAAATACCACTGGGGCTGATTCAGAGTGAACTGGAGGATCTGGAACTGGAACTGTTCGTCTGACTTTTTTTTAAACCTCAGGAAGCGTTGATTACAAGCCTGCTAAGGAATATAGGGGCATATTATCAAGAAACTGCGTTAACATTATCGCCGCTTTAGCGGCAGAAAACTGCTAAAACGGCAATAATGGACTTGATAATATGCCCTTGCTAATTCCAATAGCAGCCCATGTTCACACCAGAACATGGGCTTCTATGGGAATTCTCAAGGGCATATTATCAAGCCCATTATCGCCGGTTTAATGCTGATCTTGATAATATGGCCCTTAGATCCTTTAAAGCTATACCAGTCTGGAATTCCCTCAAATGATTTGGCGCTAAAAAAAAGAATGGAGTCCACTTCCTTCATGTCTTGGGAAAGCAGAACACTGACAACAGCTCCTTTCATAAACACTGTCTCTATTCCATGAGAAATTGCCTTTTACTTTCGTTGATGACGCTTTGGCCATGCTGTTTGGCTTGGAGGTGCCTGTAAGCAGTTCCTGAGCAAACTTAAATGACACTTTTGAATTATGTCAAACACCCACTGGTCTGATGGGTCCCTCAACCAATCTTTGAGGAAAGGCTTCTATCTTGAGGTGTCTGATTACTGATTTAGTCAGAAGCACTAATTATCTGGAAGAGGTGGATTAACAAGATGACTCTCAAGCCCCGAGCCTCATCCCCTGCCTGCTCTTCTTAAAGGGGAGCTCCAGAAGTAGCTGAGCGCAGAACAGGATGCATAGGAGTGGGATGCTGCCATACCAAACCTTTACTACATGGATGATAGGGACTTGCCAGCTTTCTCTCTTCACTGCCTCTTTCCCTAGCTCTAACAGAGGAGCACCATAGAAGTGCTGACCAAGACAATCCCAGGAGGAGGGATTTTTTGGCCCAGTTCTCTCTTCCAATATCTTAGTTAAACTATTCTTCTGGCAGGCTCTGCTGAAACTGCGCCCAATGAAGATGATTTGATGGTATCAAACGGTATATCCGAAATGAGCTGCAGCTGGTTCTCTATAATGGCACAAGGATGTGAACAATCATTGCCCTCCTCCTACACTGCTGGAGCAGAGTTTTCTGTTGAAAATTTATCGAGTTTTAAGCTCCAGTTTCATCTATATGTTTTGATTTAAAAACACTAATTTGAAACGACTAATTAATAGTTTGTTTTGTCCGGATTAACCAACATTACTAATGAGAGAAACTACACGTGGGACGCATATATGTTGCTTAGTAATAATGTGCGGTTTTATTCACAAGTGCTATTTGTTTTGTGTTTGTGCGTTTTAAATAACATGTGCTAATGCTTTATTGCTTTGCAGAAGGCTAGATAAGTACATACACATAAGGGTATTAGTGGGGTTTAACACTGTACAATCATTATGATGTGGTAACGTTGTTTGTGTCTCTTTTAATTAAGATGGTCCGTTTTGGCCTAAAACAAGATGGCTGCCATTTACAGCCTGCATTCGAGTGATCGAATTTTGACGAGAGGCCTTGCTGAACATGGTCGAGAGTCACCTGACCACAGCCTTTGCCTGGTTAGAAAGTTTTCCGTGAGGACAGCAGCTCTGGGAACGGATCCAACTGTCCTTGGACAAGGATAAAGCCACAATGAACAATAACCAGTCTGCGGTGGCTCTGCTAAGATATCAAGGAAGAGCTTTTACGAAAGTAACATTTGCAAACTTGAGTTTCCTTCTTCCGTCTTTTTATTTTTGTGATTTTTCCTGAGCGGAGGTTTTCTAAATGTAACCAGGAGACTTCCTTTCCTGCTCACTCTGCTCAGTGGTTCAACGGATATCTAACATTTGTTTGTAACTTTTATTTGTTATTTGTCCTATAAAAATGTTAGACTAGAGAGGGTCCATGTTCTTTGCGCTCTTTACATTCATCGCGTTCCTTGCGGTCATCGCGTTTTGGACTTCATGCTGAGTACGGCAGCTCGAGAGACTTTACCGAGAGACCAGTCCTGACCCATTTAGCTAGAATAGGTAACTATGAGAATAACGATTTTGCTAATGATTGACTTTCCATTTGAATTTATTTAGATAAACAAGCATTTGTTTGAATATCAGTGTCGGGTGTTTATTCCTTGTCATTTATTGAGTTTCAAATGTATTTCTTATGTTCAAAATCATGACTCAAGGCAATGTCATTAAGGTTGCATTGACCTCATTGTAGATGCAGATTGGTTTAGGTTTTCTCTCCTATATTCAGTGTGGATAGAGTAATAGCGTGAATTTAGTGTTATGGGCCCTAGCGTATGATGAGTGATTGTGTGTGTGACTGTAGATTTACTCTGTCCGTGGAAGCAGGGAGAATTTATATGTGCCGATCTGCAGCAGTTTCCTGGTAGCAGTATGATGGTTTGATTATTGTCTTGATCTGATTAGATTGCTTGTACAAAGGCTTTTGATTTATTGATTATTGATTGATGTTGGTATATGTACTAATACTATATGTTGAGGTCATCGTATTGAGTTCTATGTAGTGTGTACGGCTTCTGGAACTTGGGAGCTGGTGACGGTTCCGTAGTAGGGCAGAGGGAAGTAAGTGCTGCTCTCGGGAAAAACGGGATTGTTGGCCCTGTATGTATGCGGGGAAAAACGTGTGACAATTGAAGTTGCGCGTCACATTGTCTGGGTTCGGAATCAGTGACATCGTCGTGTGTTACTATTGGGGATATATTTTCGGTATAAAAGGAGTGCGTATGGTAGCGAAGGTTATCTGTGAAACTCTGGTCTTAAGTCCCAGCGATCCGTAAGGTTCGCCGTTAAAGCTTATCGCTGGAGTAGTAATAGGTATTCTCTAAGCTTGTCTGAAGGACTGGGCAGAGGTAAGCTGCTTGGTTAACGCGTGCTATAATTCTGTAGTGGGACAGATTGGTCGCTGTTCTCGGGAAAGGCAGGATTATGTGTGTATGTGCTATGTTTTCGGGTGTGAAAGTACGTGAATGTATGAGCATTTAATTGATTGTAAGACTCTTTGGAGCAGTCCTAGAGGAAACAGTTAATGGATGCATGTTAGAAGGGCAGAGTAGAGGGATGTACTACTGTGTCAACGAAAGTGATTATTCCGTGTTGGAGCAGAGGTAAGCGCTGTTCTAGAGAGAAGCGGGATTCTTGTGAGAAAGATTTTCTTTACTATTCTGTGGTTAGCGAAGCAGACAATGGAGATGTTTATATGTCGTAACTAATAGATTTTGTAGAATCTGAAACGAAGTCTACTGAGGAGGCTTTGTAAAGGAGGGGTAGACGAGTGACAGGAGACAAGAGCAGAAGCGACTGCAGCGACTGCTGACGTCATTCAGACCGCGCTGTGATTGGATAGTGGCTCAGAACAGTGTTCGCGCAGGGATTGGAAGGAGTACAGAGTGACGTAAACGCTCCAGGATTGGTGCGTTGGTGTGAGTCGCGCTGTTATAGGACAAAAATTTCCACAGTTGCGGAAGGGACTAGAGAAGTATGGGTATCATACCTGTATATGGTTGGATAACTGGGCTAAGTATACTAAGGATGATGGTGTCTTAGCATTCCCGGAACATGGTTCATTTAATCTGGCCGTGTTGAGAAATTTACGGGAAAAGATGATGTGTCTAGAGCCTAGACCAAGGCCGACACAGTTTGAGGCGTTGGTGGAATGGGAAGATGAGGTGCATGAGCGAGAAAAGCAGAGGAGTGGAGGCAATTATAGGTCCTTTTTTGGGAGAAAATATGATCGTGAGACTCATCATGATCAAATGAGGAGATGGCGAGATGCTAGTATGTCAGAGGGATTATATCCAATGAGGACTGTTGAAGAAGTGGAAGGGAGGAAAGGTGCAGGAAAGGTGCCTGATATGGAAGTGAGAAGGTATGGGGCTAATGATTACGAGGACGAGGTCTTGGATGACATGATTTACAAGAGACCACCTCCGTATAGACCAGAACCAGAAGAGAGTACGCCAGTTTCTACTCCTGTAAGAGATACTTTGCGAATGATTAAAACTGAAGTTGTGACACCTGATTTGAAAGGTGGTAGCTCTTTCACGGAAAGGGAGAGAGAGAGAGAGCGAGAGAGAGAGAATCGAGTCAGTGAAGAGAAAACAAGGGAATTAGCCAGAACAACATCTGAGCTGACTGAGAAAATCCGCGAGCTGACGAAAAATCTTGAAGCAGTTACAGTGCCTGTAACTATTGGTCCGGTTGTGCCTATTTTTGATAAACAAAGAATGGGTGAAAATAATTTGACTGTTCCTTATGTTGGAAATGGTTTGGTTGGTACTTGTACTTTGGAGGAATCAAGAATGAGAACAGGAGGAAATGATTCGAGGCAGTCGAGACATGACACATGTAGTGGAGGATTAGATGTGCAGCCTAATTCAGGATTGAATACTGGTTGTTTGGGAGGAACAATTTTGGAACCACAGAGGATGACAGAACAAGTGGGTGCAGTGAAAAAGTCTACTGAAATAACAGCTGAAGATCTGAATGATTGGTTGAAAGTTCTTCAAAAGAGGGATAAAGATTCACAGGCAATTGATGTAGCCAGGTTGCGCATAGAATTGGAGGAGCTTATTGCAGGAACAATTCCTACAGATATACTCAAAAACCATCATGATGGAGAGTTGTTATTCATGTGCAAAAGCATTACCTGGAGGGCTAAGAGTACACATGACAGGTTAAAAGCAATAGCGAGTGAACAGGGAGTTGACATGGATAAGGTGAAAGCTTTGCAGAAGCCTTACAGGGTGGATTTTACAGACAAAGATATTGAAAATCTAAATGGTGCTGGCAGAACAGGACAGATTAAAGAAATGATTGCTTTATTGCGAAAATGGGGTGATGTAGAAAAGTGGAAGGATAGATGGTACAGGAAAAGGGAAGATTCAGTGGACAGGACTTACTCAGCTTTTCCTGTGAGAGAAAAGGAGAAAACAGTGGATGCTTATCCTATGAGGGAGATTCCTGGAGGAGGATATGTACATATCCCATGGACTAGACAGGATATTTTATCATTTACGGATGATTTCCCTCGACTGAGAGAAAAGCCCGTCGAGTGGTATAGGCAGGTAGACAGGTTTGTGAAATTGTCAAAAGTGCTGTGGATTGACCTGAATAGTCTGTTTGATATAATTGTTCCAGCAGACTTGTGGGCTGAGTGTAAAATAGTTGTAGATTGGCCTGCTAAGGAGTATCCAAGAGATCCGAAAACAGGAGCTTCAGATCCAAAGGTTATGAAAAAATATGAGCAGGTAATTGTGTTCCTGAAAAATAAGGTACCCCCGAAAGAAACAGATTGGGTTAAGATAGATCGAACACATCAGGAAGTAAAAGAATCAGTTCATGCTTTTTACGAAAGGCTGATACTGGCTTTTAAACAGTTCAGTGGAGACGAACACCTGGGTGACAAGGATTTGAGTCATTTTGTATACAGATTTGTATATGGCCTGAGACCTGAAATCAGTGAAAGAATACGTGAGCATACGGTTGATTGGCAGAGTAAAAAGATTGATGAAATCCTGAGACATGCAAAGTACTTCAGTGATGAGATTGAGGCAAAGCAGAGAAAGCTAAAAGAGAAAGCAATGTGGGCACAGGTGAAAGTTGCTGAAAGACAAGAAGCACAGTTGATGGAACAGGCAAATAATCCAGGAATTAGACCTAGATTTGCAGGAAAAGGAAAAGGGAATTTAGAGGAAGCAAAGAAGAAGTTCCCTTGTCACAACTGCGGACAATTGGGGCATTGGAGATCCGAGTGTACCAATCCACCATTAGTGAGTAATGAGAATAAAACCTTAAATCAACAGGTGCAGAACGAGGGGTGTAATCAACAGCAGCAACAGCAGAAGGTTGTCAGACAGCAGAGTCAAGAGCCAAAACCGCCCTTGCCGCAGAATAGAGGGTCCCAAAAGTATAACCAGGACTCAGGATTCTACAATGATGAGCAGGTAAACAAACCGAGACGTTCTAACCTGGTACAGCAGTACTGGTTAAAGAATGAGGGGAGTGAGTCTGAAGGGGACTATTGACGGTGCCGAAGAGAGGAGGAAGAGTGCATACTTGGTGCAACTCTAGAAATAGACCAGGCAGGACCATTTGTAGATGGGAAAATAAATGGGGAGAGTGTTACTTTTTTAGTAGACACAGGAGCGATGAGATCAACTGTCAGGTCAGCAGATATTAGAAATCTTTCTCTCTCGGACGAAGCAATCCAAGTAGTTGGTGTAGCCAATACACAGATTAAGACTCGTCTTACCGAACCAGTAAGGGTAAGAATAGGGAAATTTTCAGACATGCACAGATTCGTAGTCTGTGACACCAGTCCAGTAAACTTGTTAGGTAGGGACCTATTGTGTAAGATGAATTGTACAATTTTTTGTACTCCGGATGGAATAGCTTTTGAAACACCAGATGAGGATGTTTTGTACCGGATGACTCTAGATAATAGAGAGAGTGAGATTGTTGGTACATATGCTGTGTTTAATCCAGATGATTTGCCACAGGAGTTGAGACACACAGTGAAAACAGCAGTTTGGGATTTTACTGGAGAAGATGTGGGATTGATGAATAATGTAGATCCAGTGAAGATTTCGGTGAAAGAGGGGATTGTTTATCCTAATATTCCTCAGTACAGATTGACACCAGAGATAATTGAGGGAATTACTCCTATAATCGACAAGATGATTCAACAAGGTGTTTTGAGAGAGTTACTAAGTAGCCCGTGTAATTCACCGATAATGGGGCTAAAGAAACCTAATGGAAAGTTCAGGATTGTGCAAGATTTGAGAAAAGTTAACAAAATTGTGGTGGCGTGTTGTCCCATTGTGCCAAATCCGTCAGTGATTTTGTATCAGATTCCTCATGATGCTGAGTGGTACACAGTGATTGATTTGTGTCATGCTTTCTTTTCAATTCCATTGCATCATGACAGCCAGCCGATTTTTGCATTCCGGTTTGGCCAGCGTATTTTAGCATGGTGTCGTATCCCACAGGGGTATACAGAGAGTCCTTCGATATTCAATCAGTTGTTGAAAAAGTCATTGGAGAGTTTGATCATGCCTGAAAGCTCAGTGCTAGTGCATCGATGACTTACTTGTGGCATCAAAGACACGTGAAGCTTGTGAAGTAGATACCATAGCTTTACTGAATCATCTGGCAGATGGAGGGTTAAAGGTATCTCCAGCCAAATTGCAATTTTGCAAGAAAGAAGTGCATTATCTTGGACACAATATTGAAAAGGGTCTGAGAAAGGTGACCGATGACAGGATCAAAATTATTAGAGGAATGAGAGCCCCGATGACCCAGAGAGAAGTGAGGATGTTTCTGGGGATGGTGGGTTATTGTCGTCAGTGGATAAGTAATTTCTCCCTGATAGCAAAGCCACTGATTAAGCTGACTAAAAGTGAGGTGAGAGACCCATTGGAGCTGGATGGAGAACAAATGGCGGCATTTGAAGAGTTAAAGAGCAGAATGTGCGAAGCCCCTGCTTTGGGAATGCCAGACTATGAGAAAGAGTTTGAGTTGTACTGCAGTGAGAGAAATGGATGTGCACTTTCAGTGTTAATTCAGAAGCATGGACAACTGAGAAGGCCGATTGCGTACTTCTCATCGACACTTGACCCCGTAGCTGTGGGTTTGCCAGGTTGCCTGAAAGCAGTAGCTGCTACATGCAGAAGCTTGGAACAGAGTGAGGGCATAATAATGGGATATCCTGTAAGGGTGTTCGTACCTCATGATGTGGCAATTCTTTTGACAAGAAGCAGGACTCAGTACATGTCACATAGTCGGCTGACTAAATATGAGAAAATCATTCTGGGAGCATCAAATGTGACTCTTGAAAGATGTGTGAATGTGAATCCAGCAACGTTGTTACCAGATGCTGACAATGTGAATGTGGGAGATGATGTTGATCATGATTGTTTGGATGTGCTTGACTACTGCACGAAACCAAGACCAGACATAAGAGATTTACCGTTGCCTGAGAGTGATCATGTGTTGTTTGTGGATGGATCATGTCTGAGAACTGATGATGGTGTGCTGAGTGCAGCATATGCGGTGTGCAAGGTTTCAGAAGTTATGGAAGCTTCGCCTTTGAAAGGAGTGAGATCTGCTCAAGTGGCTGAATTGGTGGCATTGACAAAAGCTTGCAAAATTGGGAAAAATCTGAGAGTGACTGTGATGACTGATAGTCAGTACGGATTTGGAGTCGTTCATGATTTTGGCCAGCTTTGGCTACAGAGAGGTTTCTTGACGTCGAGTGGGACTCCAATAAAGAATGCTGAAGTGATTGGAAAATTGCTTGAGGCGATACAGCTGCCTAAAGAGTTAGCAGTTGTGAAATGTGCTGCTCATGGACAAGGAGATGATTTTGTTACTCTTGGTAATAGATTTGCCAACGACATAGCACAATATTGTGCTAAGAACAATCATTCGATTAATAGGGCACGAGAGAGGGAAATGTCTTTTTGTTCTGTGATGTTTACTAATGTCCTGGAAACGTGGGATGAAGTGAAACAGTTGCAGGATGAGGCAGGAGATGAGGAAATGAGAGATTGGATCAAGGCAGGTTGTGCCCCAAGAGAAACAGATCATGGGGCATATCAACAACAACCGGCGATAATTATCACTCAGCGCTCTTAGCGTGAGGATAATTATCGCCGGCTAGCGTGAATTTTTATCGCTGAGAAAGCGTGCTATTAGCAACGCTTATCTCAATAGCGATAAAAATTCTCACGCTAACAGGCTAACGTGAGATTATCGCTGGAAACCCAGCGATAATCTCACGTTACCTTGTTGATAGGGACAGGCAAACTTAGCCATGATATCCTCCTTCCATAGGATATCATGGCTAAGTCAGAAAAATACCAGACGTAAAAAAGCAGCGTTAACCGCGGTTAGCGCTGCTTTTTTTGTCTCTAACAGGGTTAGCGACATTCTTGATAATAGGAGAAATGTCGCTTAGCGACATTTCTCCTATTATTTTACTCTGGAACGCCCCCTTTGCATCTCATTAGAGATGCAAGGGGAAGCGTAGAGTAAAAGGGTGCTAACATGCAAATTTGCATGTTAGCACCCTGTTGTTGATAGGGCGCTAGTTTTATCTCTCCTTTTTTGGCTTTTAAAGCCAAAAAAGCAGAGATAAAGCCCTTGTTGATATGCCCCTATGTTTGGATCTACAGAGATGGTAGACCAGTCATGCCTAACTCAATGCTGTCGACAATGGCAAGAATGTATCATGGCCAAGGACATCTGGGGAGGGACGCAATGATTAGGTCTTTTAAACAAACCTGGTACAATGCAAAATTCAGGTTAATTGCAGAGAGCATCTGTCAGAGATGTTTGATTTGTCAGCAGTTCAATACTGGGAAAAAGACAGTGGTGAGCCTAGGAACAATAGGCAGAGAAGGAGGTCCTTTTACCAGAATGCAAATAGATTTCATTGAAATGCCCCAAGTGAATAAATTGAGGTATGTTCTAGTGGTAGTCTGTTTGTTCTCAAGATGGGTGGAGGCCTATCCGACTAGGAGAAATGATGGAATAACAGTTGCGAAGTTACTGTTAAGAGAATTGATTCCTAGGTACGGGTTCCCAGTGACGATTGAGTCTGATAGAGGTGGACACTTCTATAATGAGCTCATGGGTTTAATTCGTGAAGCATTGAGCATACAGCAGAAGCTACATTGTGCATACAGACCAGAGGCTTCTGGAGTCGTGGAGCAGATGAATGGCATAATAAAAAACCGAATTGGTAAGATGTGTTTAGCCACTGGAATGAAATGGCCTGATGTCTTGCCTCTAGTGCTGATGACTATTAGGTCTACTCCAGATAGAACCACAGGTTTGAGTCCGCACGAAATCTTAATGGGACGTGCGATGAGACATGCATTTGTGCCTGTCAACAAGTTGATGACAATAACTGATGACATGATTTTGGATTACTGTAAAGGCCTGGCTGACGCAGTTCATTCTGTGTTTCACCAGGTTGGAGAAGACGCTACTACACTTGAGAAGAAGCAAGCCCATGATCTGAGTCCAGGGGACTGGGTGAGGATTAAAGTGCACAGGAGAAGAAATTGCTTGGTTCCAAGGTGGGGAAGGCCAAGACAAGTCATTCTGACTACGACAACTGCAGTAAAGTGTGCCGGTGTGAAAAACTGGGTGCATGCGAGTCATACTCTGAGAGTTCCAAATCCAAAGGATGGGACTGGTAAGGAGTATTTTGAAGAATCAGATTCCAGTGATGATGCAGAAACTGAACCAGTGAGAAGGGGGAAAAATCCTGAAAGAGGTGAAGGAGAAAGAGAGTTGAGTGATTCTTTTCTTTTTCCAAGAGAGGCTTCAAGAGAAACATTGAGAGTCTCAGAGGGGAGATCGGATTCTGTAAGAGTGCCTGAAGTTCCAACAAGCGGTAGAAGAGAAAGGAACAATTCCACAGAGACTACACCTGAATCAGATGAAGAGGTTGAAAATTCACTTGAGATTATACCTGAAGAAGTAGGGTCAGAAGAAGTTAGAGAGGGACAGATTGCGGAAGACTCCCGAGGAGGTGTAGGGAACATTCCTGATAAGCTAGGTGAAGGGACAAGTAGACGGCAAGAAGATTGCGTGTTGGAGACTCGAGGAGGGACAGAATTAGGGAAATCTCAATCGGTGGTGGAAAAGACTGTGGAACGAAAGAAAATTGTTGAAGAACGAGAGGCAAATGAGACAGAATCAGATGAGAGTGACAATGAAAAATCAGAGGGTCGAGTTCTGAGAAAGAGAACTTGGATCGGAGAAAGAAATAATAAAGAAGTGAGACCAAAAAGGGTTGTAAGAGGAGATCTTTGGTCCAACAGAATAAAGAGATTAAGATACAGACTGACACGAGCAAATTCATCGAAAGCTGAACAGGTGAACGAGGTGTCGAGTCAGAATCAAGCAAAGGGTGAAAAACAAAAGGTTACAAAAGAACCAGAGGAGATCAAAAGAATCAGAAAACCTAACCAGAAGTATAGGTCACCGGAATGGACGTATGTAGCACTGTCTGAAGGTGAAGAGGCAGAAAGTCAAGGAAATCCAGAGGGGGCCGTACGAGAAGTGGTTGTGGAGAAAACTGTTGGAATCCTAAAAGTTATCTTGACTGACATTGGAGAAGAGTCGGATGCACAGGATGTTGTTGATGATCTGATACAGTTTGATGTTGCTGAAGAAGAAGTGAAAAGTGATGAAAATCCAAACTGAGTGAATTGAAAGAGTCACTTGGAGAAAAGTGAAAAGAGGAAATCTGAAATTAGCTGTGTGAAATAATCTAGAGTTTTAAACTCAGTAGTGGAGTAGGAGAGGCTAAGTCAAAAGACACTGCCAAAGTAGTAAAATGGCTAATACAGAGAATAATCAAAGTAGATGTGCCTTTTTGAAAAGATGGTGTAAAATGTGCTGCTGCTGTACTGGATTATTAATGCTATTATGGGGTGTTTTAGCTTTATTAGTTACCTTTAGAGTTACAATAGACGCTTTAGGAATACATACTGAGAATGTGACTAATGTAGGAAAGAATTCACAAAAAGTAGTTCCAACTAGAATTAGTAACACTTACATACATAAGGATAGGTCAATTAATGATTTTTCTAGCAATGTTTTTTCAAAGTTGTTGTATGAATACGTAAAGACAATGGAAGCTAGGGATTGCTACGTTTGTATGCAATTACCTGCATCCGTTTCAGAGGGTGTTACTTATCACCATTTACCAGCTACGTATGGAATTTCATGTAGTGTGCTAAGTAGTGTTTTTTATTTACTAGGGAAAATAGATTATGAGATGTCTAACAAAGATAACATTTTTGGGCAATTGCCTATGGATAAAAAGCTGAATCCGGCTAAAGAAGCTAACATTTTTGGTGAGATTTTTATTGAAAAAGAAGAATTAACCTTAGATTACATTTTTAAAAACAATTTCACTTGTAGTTTGAAAGAAGAGGAGAAGGCTTTCCTAAATATGGTAGAGGAAAGGAGAATGAGCATGCATGAGAAGGCAGGGAAATATAAAGTGAGTGAGACAATTTGGGACATTGAGATGGGAAAGGAGTTGAAGAATGGGGCCAGTCCGACTTTGGCTTTAGATGCACCACAGAAGGGTAAACTATGCATTACCAGAAAGAGATCCCAATATGATACATATTTTGTTGGGACTAGTGAGTGTCATGATACATACTTCATTGCAACAGGATGGGGTTTTAAAGGTGGTGAAGATCCAGTTTTCCCAGGAGTGTATTATGTTTGTGGGAACAAGGCTTATTACAAGTTGCCTGACCATTGGTATGGCACGTGTCATGTGGGCCTGGTCTTTCCAAAGATTTTTCACATAGATAGAATAGAAGATGTAGAACACATTAATTTACTAACACGTTTTAAGAGAGAAACTTGGTCAGAGATAGTGGGTGACATTTTTGGTGCTTTAATTCCGGCAGTGGGAATTTCTTTGAATGCATATGGGATTCGGAAACTGCCAACAGTGGTGGATCGCTTATCGACAAGTACCGCTGGAGGGTTTCTTTTGGTAAATACGGAGATGATTGCCGTACGTGCCATGTCTATGCAAAATCGACTTGCCCTTGATATTCTGTTAGCCAAGGAGGGTGGAGTCTGCGGAATGCTGAAAGTTCAACATTGTTGCACTTACATTCCTGACGAAAGCAGAGACTTAAAGGTCTATATTAAAAATATTACTGATTTACATGAAGAATTAGTACCATTTGAAGCTGAAAGTGTCTGGACTAAAATAGCTAATAAAATAGTTGCGGTTAAGAGTTTTATTGCTAAGATAGGTAGTACCATTATTGGTAAAATATTGTTTCCTTTGACATGCATAATTGTTGCTTTATTGATATTAAGATTGGCGTGTTTGTGTTATAAAAACAGGGGAGGGAAAAAGAGAATAATTAGAAGCAATGCTGAAAAGAAACAAAAGAGGTCAAGGAGAGACTCACAAGAAATAGAATTAGAGGAATTGAGGGAGAGTGTGTACTTGGAATCAAGGAGGGATGATGTGAGAGAGTCTGGTGTTTAATGTTGTGTTATAAAGACATTTTCAAATTCTCCTAAAAATTGGGACAAAATTTTCTTTTTGGGTGGTTTTTGTGGTGATAAGATATCACCAAAGGGGGGATTGCTGGAGCAGAGTTTTCTGTTGAAAATTTATCGAGTTTTAAGCTCCAGTTTCGTCTATATGTTTTGATTTAAAAACACTAATTTGAAACGACTAATTAATAGTTTGTTTTGTCCGGATTAACCAACATTACTAATGAGAGAAACTACACGTGGGACGCATATATGTTGCTTAGTAATAATGTGCGGTTTTATTCACAAGTGCTATTTGTTTTGTGTTTGTGCGTTTTAAATAACGTGTGCTAATGCTTTATTGCATTGCAGAAGGCTAGATAAGTACATACACATAAGGGTATTAGTGGGGTTTAACACTGTACAATCATTATGATGTGGTAACGTTGTTTGAGTCTCTTTTAATTAAGATGGTCCGTTTTGGCCTAAAACAAGATGGCTGCCATTTACAGCCTGCACTCGAGTGATCGAATTTTGACGAGAGGCCTTGCTGAACATGGTCGAGAGTCACCTGACCACAGCCTTTGCCTGGTTAGAAAGTTTTCCGTGAGGACAGCAGCTCTGGGAACGGATCCAACTGTCCTTGGACAAGGATAAAGCCACAATGAACAATAACCAGTCTGCGGTGGCTCTGCTAAGATATCAAGGAAGAGCTTTTACGAAAGTAACGTTTGCAAACTCGAGTTTCCTTCTTCCGTCTTTTTATTTTTGTGATTTTTCCTGAGCGGAGGTTTTCTAAATGTAACCAGGAGACTTCCTTTCCTGCTCGCTCTGCTCAGTGGTTCAACGGATATCTAACATTTGTTTGTAACTTTTATTTGTTATTTTTCCTATAAAAATGTTAGACTAGAGAGGGTCCATGTTCTTTGCGCTCTTTACATTCATCGCGTTCCTTGCGGTCATCGCGTTTTGGACTTCATGCTGAGGATGGCAGCTCGAGAGACTTTACCGAGAGACCAGTCCTGACCCATTTAGCTAGAATAGGTAACTATGAGAATAACGATTTTGCTAATGATTGACTTTCCATTTGAATTTATTTAGATAAACAAGCATTTGTTTGAATATCAGTGTCGGGTGTTTATTCCTTGTCATTTATTGAGTTTCAAATGTATTTCTTATGTTCAAAATCATGACTCAAGGCAATGTCATTAAGGTCGCATTGACCTCATTGTAGATGCAGATTGGTTTAGGTTTTCTCTCCTATATTCAGTGTGGATAGAGTAATAGCGTGAATTTAGTGTTATGGGCCCTAGCGTATGATGAGTGATTGTGTGTGTGACTGTAGATTTACTCTGTCCGTGGAAGCAGGGAGAATCTATATGCGCCGATCTGCAGCAACACCACCTTCAGATCCTGAAAATACTCCATGTAGGATTGTGCTAGAGAATGATTCAGCGTAGGTCTGTGCACAGGTGCAGAAGGTTTCAGCAGCATGCTCCCTTTTGATTGGAGCCTCCATTCTCTTATCGCTAGAATCCGTTGGACCAGATTCTTCTGAAGCAATAAAATGGCATCCAGTAAGGCATGGCAACAGAGAGCCGACCTTAAGAGAATCTGGAAAATCTTTATAGAGAGCCTCCAATAGGTATAACTTTGCCCGGTGTCCAGGAACAAAGGCTTTCTATGGGTCTTACCGCTCTTGCAGCAGAGTCGTCCTGGTATCTTGGTGCAGAGTAAAAAATATTGTAGCTGGAAGGAGGTAACGAGCAGGGACATGAGCACTTGGCAGGTCACAAGAAGTGGAAGGGAAGGCCAGAGCACATATTATCTTTTGTAACGTATCTCATTTTAGGCTCAACTTTAGGACTGGACCATGAATCATGAGCATCGACATCAGTTACTGTAAGTCCTGAAACGTCCTGATAAATCCCATGAAGAAGAGGAGGGAGAATGTTTCTCAAACACAACATTTACTGTCTCCTCAATCGTCTTTCTAGGAGACTCCCTATTCAATCCCTCCTGAGTGGGATGATTAGTATTTCCAGCATCTGAGCTCTGAGGAGAGGGAGAGCTATGCATGTTCTTATGCTTCTGTGATAGTGATGAACTCAGCTCACAAACGTGATGGTGTTGTATGGAGGCTTCACGTGAGAGCCCTAGTCAGTTATCTCAATAAATATATCTGCCTGACAAGATATTGAGCAGCAAACAACAATTTCGTTATGCTTATATCTTGAATTGACCACTTAAGCATCACACCACTTTTCCTGAAGTTCTGCCTCCACTTCCGTGGATAGTTGAGAGGTAAAATGACATCACCATACTAACTGCAGTCACACAGAGAACTGCAACGGCCCGCCCCCTAACATTCTTGATCCCCAACCAAGTGGCTAAAACAGGCAAAATTGCAGACTCCCAGAGAGAGAAGGGAAGAGAACAGTAACACTCAACTCATGAGGCTTAAGGTGCAGAACTTAAAAATGCTCCGGCACAGCAGGGACATCTACTGTAGCAAATGTGCTTTGTCTGCATGCTCACCAAGATGGTTTGCCTTTTATCTTGACCCTATTTTTGCTTGTAATAGGACTCTGTACTGTTGTTCAGTACCACCATGCATGCTCTCTTGACATAAAATGTTATCGGTAATGCTGGTTTCACCCAAATGATCTAGTTATCGTTCCTGTAAGGTCATAGTAGCAGTGCTGACCAGCATGGATCGGGGGTGGCGGGGCGGTGTGTAAAAAAAGATGGAAAAAAATCCTTACCTCCTTGCCATGTCTTTCCTCTGTCGTCGCCGCGTCTCTTCTCCGTCTTCTTGCCACGCAGCTAGGCAGCATTGTGATTGGTCTGCGCACCATGGTTTGGCCCTCAGCCAGGGAATGAGGGCCTGGGCATGTTCCCCACCCAGGCTGTAATGCAACCTGGGTGGAGAACATGTAAAGTACTCATGACTGTTTGGCTGGCCCGAGAGGGCTGGACAATGAGTCATTGCACACTTACAGTGGGCCGCCACTCCTCCCCCGTGCTCTGAGAGCAGAGCAGCTCCGCCCCGCCAAGACATATTAGCAGGAACAAATAAAATGATAATAACAATGAGTTATTATCATTTTATTTTTTCTTTATTTTCACTGCTGAATGCAGTGGGGCAACACTCTTCATCCTTAGCGGTGGAGCCACCGCTGCACGGTGGATGCTCCAGAAAGTACACCGGTGGCACAGGAGATGAAAATAATGTGCAGACTGCAGTGTGCATTATTTACAATATCTACGACAAATATATATGGCTGCAAGGAATGCCACTGTGCTCTTGCTAGGCTGCAGCTTGAAGGCACAGCGGTGACACATGGCAAGGATATGTGCATTTGTCTTATAGGAAAACCTATTTTAATATAAATAAGCAACCCCTGAAGTAGGAATTGTAATCCCGCATGGCAGGGTGCTGACTACATAAAAATGTGACACTCTAAACATTTAAAAAGTATGCTCTGACAGTGGCTAAAGGCTTTAACCCTATTTTACTATGTAGTTATAGCTTCCATTTCCTAGGTCTAGGCCTAGGTGTGATTACAATATATAATGCTATCTCTCCATCTGAAAAATGCTGGCAAAGTCAATGAAAGTTATTTCCTACTTAATTTTCAAAATGTAATTTTCTACTTAATAATGCCAAGTAGGGCTTCTCCAATCCGTTCTTTGGACCCTTATAAACAGCTGGGCTCCAATCACACTTGGGTAGAGAAGTAGTTTGGACCCTGTCAGGTGTCCATAAATGGGAAAGTAGCTGAAGACAGTCCTTTCTGATGGCAAGAGTGTTCAGCTGTGATGATACAGTGGCTCCTGGGTAATGTTTCAGTACAGCAAAGAGGGTGTGATGCAAAAAAGAGGTGGGGCCTTTCGAGAAATACTTAGGATTAGGCAGTAGAATTTGATCAAAAAATGGCTAGTTTTCAGAATAAATCGGGCTCATCAACCATCATCTCCTCAGAACATTTCTAGTCCCAGGAAGACTCCCCTTCAAGAAAACCCTGCTGAGAGACGATAACTGACTACTTGACTGCAATCTCCAGTCTCCCATTACTCATCGTCATGCCAATCCTCACCATATTTTTATTTATTTTATTTTATTTCAAAAAGTTTTATAGTCGCGAACAAGATCCTTGCGGATATCCGAGCGCTTTACATAACAGCAGCCTATAAGAGGAACAAAAAACAGAGATAAGCAGGTGAACAAACATATAAAAACCATGATGAGGGCAAATATAGTGGTATAGAGGGATTACAACATGGTGCTGTCACATAAGACAGGAACTAGCGAACTCAGTTCTGAAGGGAAAGAGCTCAAGTAAATTTTGCCATGAGAAGCGCTTTGACTTCTTTTTTGAAAGCGGCGGAGGAGGCATTCCGTCTGGTTTCGGGGGGAAAAGTGTTCCAAATTTTGGGCGCCATCCCAGAGAAGGATCGATTATATGTTTTCTTTTTGTTGAACCTTTGAGGTTTCAGCAAAAGGTTTTTGGCACTCCTGGAAGTCCGTAGACCACCAGAGATTGTCAGTTTCTGCGCGAGGTAGCTGGGAGAGTTGTGGTGTAAGGCTTTATGAGTCATGCACGCCACTTTTAGGTGGATTCTAGCTTCAAATGGAAGCAAATTCAAGGATTTTAAGTCAGGGGTAATGTGTGCAGTTCTTTTCGAGCCAGTGATGAGTCTTGCCGCAGCGTTGATAGACGCTCTTAAGGGTGCTGTTGCGGCTTTTGGTAGTCCACACAGGGAGACGCTTCCGTAATCCACACAAGGGAGAACTAGGGCTTGTACTGCCAACTTGAGGTCCTCGATTGGCATGAAGGGTTTCAGCTTCCTTAGGGTACTTATCTGGAAATTAGCTCTCTTTGTGGCGTTACTGATGTGTTTTTGCATCATGAGATTGTTGTCGAGAGTGATCCCCAAGGATTTTGCAGAATCCACGATAGTTGGTTGTACGTTGAACGCGGAGAGTTGTTTGATCAGGTCATGCATTAGAGGGATCTTGGCCGGTGGTGCTATGAGGAGGAATTCTGTTTTTAATGCGTTGAGTTTGAGGTGATTTTCTGATAACCAAGACTGGGTGATCATGAGTGTGGAGTTGAGCAAATTAATGTCCTCTATGGAGTTGATCTTGAGGTATAGTTGTGTGTCGTCTGCATACATATGAAATTGAACATTGGATGTTTGCAGGATTTCAGTGAGCGGTTCCATGAACAGGTTGAATAAGGACGGTGAGAGTGCGGACCCTTGCGGCACCCCAAGAGATACAGGGGAGGCATTGGAGAGCGCGTTGTTAACCTTGAATTTTTGTGAACGGTTATGCAGGAAGGATGTAAACCATTTTAGCACTGTGCCAGACAGACCCATCCTATGCTCCAGGAGATCTAATAGTTTCTGGTGTTTGACCGTATCAAAGGCTGATGAGAGGTCTAGTAAGATGAGTAAGCACGAACCATTCTGGTCAAGGATTTGTAGCGCATCATCAAGAATGTGTGTCATGGCCGATTCAGTGCTGTGACCCGCTCTGAAGCCTGATTGGTGTTTATTTAGTAGGTTGAAGTGATCCATGTGATTGGTCAGTTGCCCGTTTACACATTTTTCCAGCAATTTGGCTAAAGTGGGGATATTGGAAATGGGACGGTAGTTGTTGAGGTCAGAGGGGTCCGCAGTGAGTTTCTTTAGGATAGGTGAGACTTGGCCTACTTTGAGGGAGTCCGGGATGCAGCCTTGTTGGAGTGAGCTGTTAATGATTTTGGTCCAGAGTGGAAGGAGCCACGGTGAAAGGGCTTTGACTGCATTAGCCGGGAGGGGGTCAGTGAAATGATTGGCCGGTTTCAGGTTGTTGAGGATCTTGCCTAGGTCGTCTTCAGTGTACGTCTCAAAGGAAGACCATGCTGCCTTGTTTTTGGGGCAGGCCTTAGGAGGGGGAAAGGCATGGGATGGGTGTAAATAACGGGGTGATAACCGTATGAGGAGCAGTGTGTGGTGGGCTGTCATTAAGGAGGTCCTTTATGAGGTTGTCGGTCTTCAGATTGAAGAAGGTGAAGAATTCTTGACAGTTAGGTTGTGGGCGATCTAGGTCTCGGGCCTGTTGGGGAGCTTCCTTGGATTGATTTTTGACAAGTTCGAAGAGCTTTTTTGGCCGGTTTTTAGCTTGGTCAAGTTGGTGTCTGAAGAAGTCAGCTTTAGTGCGTTTAATTTTTTTGTAGTATGCATTTCTCTTTTTCCTAAGAAGTTTGAGGTGGAGAGCCGATGGGACTGCTCTCCAGTTGCGTTCTGAGGATCTGAGGGCTCTTCGATCTTCATTAAGTAGAGCGTTGTACCAGGGCTTGGAATCTTTAATGGGAACTCTCTTAAGTTGCAGTGGGGCGGCCTCATTTATTATCGAGGTCATGGCGTCGAGATAGTGATTCGTGAGAACATGCACGTCAGAGGTGTTTACAGGGGGCTGGAGCAGGTTATAGCTGGAGGCGGGTAGTGAGTTGGGGTTGATTTTTTTCCAGTCTCGTTTCCAGATCTTTGGTTTTGTGGGTTGCGATGAGTTGAGTTTAAAGGTTTCTTTGATGTGAAAGGCAATAATGTGATGGTCGGACCAGTCGCATGGGTGGATCGAGTCCACCTGGATGACGTCAGCTTTGGAGATAATGAGATCAAGGGTTGATCCTTTAATGTGAGTAGGACTACTGCAGGATTGGGTGAAGGCTAGATCATCCAGGAAGTTTTTGAAACTGTTGACCCCTGAGTCATTAATGTCATTCCAATGGAGATTGAAGTCGCCTAGGAATATTTGGGTAATTTGCCGCCCGTTGTTTGAGGAGATCAAATCCATGAGATGTTCGATGAAAAGGAGGTTGTCTCCTGGGGGATGGTAGATGATGTGGAATGAGCAAACAGGTTTGCCCTTGCAGCAAATGTTTAGGCATAAGTATTCGCAAGATGTGAAAGATGGCGAAATGGCTCTGTTTATGGTGATGCTGCTGCGATGTATACAAGCTATGCCGCCCCCTATCTTGTCCGATCTATCGAGTCTAATGATGTCGTAGTTAGGAGGGACGAGGATGTCGAGTAGTGGTGTGGATGAATCTGTTAGCCAGGTTTCCGTAAGAAATAGGATGTCAAGCTCCTGGGAGATGATGAGGTCAGCTATGTCGGCAGCATGTCTGGAGGCTGATCGGCAGTTAAGAAGAGTGCATTTCAGATAGGGTGCAGAGAGGGAAGAAGAGGGATCTGGAGGTACAAGGATTCTTCTAAGGTTATTAGCACATACTCCTCTGTTGTTGTGTGTGGCTGGTCTGCAAGGGTTGAGGGGGATAGTCGGGATGGTAGTCTGAGAGGATGGAAGGGAGTTGGGGAGGGGGGGTCGTAAGAGTGCAGAAGAGAGAGGAGATCGCTCTCCGAGAGTAAATTGGTGGTGCGTATCGGGCGTGTATGAGTGTTGTGGGAGGGAACTGTTTTCCAAGATGGAGGGGGCATTTTAGAGGCAGGTGGAATGGGGTCCAAATGCCCATGTGAATTATATGACTTAGATGGTGTGAAGCGCTGTGAATGTCTCGACAGCATCATCTTGAACGAATGTAACTCCGCTTTAATTTGGTGCAAGGTGATCATAATTTCGTCTATTCTGGGGTCTGATGCGGATGGGTGAGATGTAGGAGGGTGTGTTGTGTCAGTCGGAGGCTGAGTGGGGGGTTGTAGGGTTGTGGATGCTGCCAGTTGTACAGGAATGAGGAAAGGATGGAAGGTGGTTTGTTCAGAAAGGGGCGTCGTAGCCAAAAGGGGGGGAGGTGAGACATTATTATCACGCAGTCTCTGTGTAGGGAGGGACAACGTTGAGGGGAGTAGGTGTCAGGTGAGGCCGGGTCATGCGATAGGGAGGTGGCTGAAGGGAACGAGTCAGAGGAATAAAGATTGTATGGGGGAAGAGGAGCGGAGGGTTCCAGAGGAATGGATTCCTCCTCTGAGTGGGGCGCATAGGTTGGAGTAGTCGTGCTGGGCCGTAGGGTTAGTGGGTCAGGTGCAGTGTCGGGGGGGGTATGGGGGGGAGGGGTGCTTGTGGGGGAGGGAGAGCTATAAGGCGATGGTGTAGGGGGTGGCAGGGGAGTAAGTGGGGTAGGGGAGACAGAGGCACTAGGTGTTGAGGGTGAGGTTAAGTGCTGAGTGTGGGAGAAGGGAGTAGGTGGAGTGGGGGAAGGACTGGAACCAGGTGGAGATGGTGAGAGGTTATAAGTAGGGATGGGGGGTTAATCCAGTCTGAGTTGCCACGGTCGGGGGGAGGAGAGGGCAGCTGTGATATAGACACACGGTTTTTAATGGTGGGGAAGATGGTATCTAAGAGTTTTAGATTATGATCCGAGGCCTGAATGAGGATGGTGCCGTTATTGTAGATAGTGATGGACGCTGTCGCATGAAATAGTTGGGAGGGGGAAATAACGAAGGCAATCCCATGTGCGGTTTTCCTAGTAGAGGAAATTGTGAGAGAGGCTAGGAATGCTTTTCTCTATTGGGCTCTTCTCTTAGTGTGGAAAATGAGATCTGTGGTAGTGATTCCAGTTCGAGGTGAGAAATAAGGGTCCGCGAAAAGCGTTTCAGGGTGAAGTTTAATAAAATTATGTTTGAAGCGCTTGGAAGATTGTTTAGAAAGGTTAGGGGGATAGATGATGCTGTAGGTGTGTGTGCCTGCACGCTCCATGATGTCCACCCCAGTGGAGTGATGTACGTATAGGTGGGAGGGGAGAGGCGTGAACGCAGAGGGGAGGTCAAAAGAGGCCAAGGAGAGTTTTTTTTTTAAAAAAATGTTTTTTAAATGAGATGGGGAGGACAGAGAGTGTGAGAGGTAAAGAGACATGTAGCACTAAAAGGAACAATGGTCGAGGTAGGGGAGGGGGGATCGGAAGTAGGTGAGATAGAGGGAATAGAGCCCTTGAAGAGGGGCATGTAAAGCAAGAGGGGTACTAGTTGAGAGATTGTGTATGTGTCGCAAAAGTATTCGGGGAAGAACCTGCTGGGAGTGGTTGTCAGAGAAGTGAGGCCCGAGCTGGCTCTGTGATGTGGAAGTTTAGATACTCAAAGGGTGACAGACAGGTCTGTGGTAAAGATTGAGATAACTAATAGGAAAGCCATTCCAAGATGGCTGCCAAAAAGACCAGAAATAATTAGGGTTCCAGAGAGTTGTCCTATCACTCTTTTCGTGATCCTGACTCTCGGTTTAAAGTCCTCTGTCTATAATCATAGACCGATGTAGAAACCGTGTGGTCGTTGTTTAAATTATTAGTTTAACAATTTTCTTTTTTTTTTTTTTTTTTTCCTTTCTTGCGGTAAGAGGCGGAGGAAATACCTGCGTTTGTATCGACACCACTAGCACATCTGTGTGTCACCAAGCCGCATCCATCCTCGCGAAAGCGGAGCTGCCTCCGGTGCTGTGTTCCGACCCAAGCGAATTTTCGGAGACCTGCCGATGCCGCCGCGGGACTGCCTCCGGTCTTGGCGTCAGATTTGGGGGCTCCAGAGCACACAGCCAGAGACGATGTGGGCGCGAGCTAAGTCGTCCCGGAGGGTCGTCACCAGTGAGCAAGCTGCACCGCAGCGTCCCGCTTCTGACCCGGGGGCTTCAGCCGATGCGACTCTCCGGTAAGGAAATCCTGGTTTTGTCTCTGTGACGATGCGGCTCTCTCCGGTTGTGACGCGGCAAGGGCTGGCGAGGGCTAATGCAGGGATATATTGTCCGTTACGATCCCCAGCCTACAGAGCTCCATTTCTGGGCTCTTCCCCTTGATATTTAGGTCAGTCAAAGGTTTACAGACAGTATTTTAACTCGCACCAGGCTTCGGGCCTTTCTGGGGTACCACCACCCCAGTGACCAGCAGTCCGCCTACTCTGAGCTTGGTTCTGAGGCCGGGCTTCGCCCACGGGATTTGGTCCTAATGCTTTAGGCCTCGAAGCACACTGACTCAGCGTTCCGGGCTTCGCAGCACTTTGGTGCTCCAGACCTCGTAAAGATCATCTCAGACTCACAGCGCTCTGAGCCTCATAGGGCTCTCAGATTCACAGCAACCCCGGCTTCACAGGACTCTCTCACAGCGCTTCAGACTTCACAGCAGTCTGAATCACAGCGCTTCGGACCTCGCAACACTCTGCCTTGCAGTGCTCCGTGCTGCGCAGCACTTTTTTACTCTTCTCACCTCAGACCCTACAATGTTCATAGCACTCCTAAACACCTTCTCTGCATTTGAAGACACACATTATATACACAGCCTCATTACAGACTTCGAGATTAAACTCTGCACCATCACAAAAAGATGGTTTAATAACAATCCAAAAGTGAACCAGAGGTGAAATTAAACCAAATTCTTCCACCCTATTCCCAAGTTCTTACTTTCATCCACTTTAATAAAAGAGGAGGTGGTCTTTACCATTCTCAAGCAACATCTCTTTCAATTCACTAACTACAGCAGACCTCGAGTTGGGATTGCAATCCCAGAGGAAGACTGGTTATCTTACTACTCTAAACTATATTCTGGTATAACGGAGTGCAGTAGCAACTGCTTTCCATCCGTGTCTGCGGCTGATTCTCCCACAGCCACTCTTTCCCACAACCAGATCAATCTCAGTTTTACCCTTGATGAGGTTACATTGGCTCTAAAGATGATTAAGGAGGTAAAGCACCGTGCCCCGATGGTAACATTGACCTCTGGGGCCCCCTCTTAACTCTTGTTTTTAGATCATGTCAGAATGTTTGGCTTTTTAAACACCTGGTCTGAGTCTCAAATTGTGCCAATTTTTAAGAAAGGAGATCATAATTGCCCTGTTCATTACAGATCCATTTCCCTGCTAGACTCTTTAGTTAAAGTGGTTGGCCGCATGCTCTTATGCAGACTACAGGATTGGGCAGATTCTAACAATATAATTTCGGACCCACAATATGGTTTCTGACCAGGAATTGGTACTTCGGAGCAGGCTATTAATTTAAATTTACTGATAGGAAAGTATGTGCACATCAAACGAGGCAATTAATTGATGGTACTTGTTGACCTGTCTTCTGCTTTCGATTGCATAGTATACAACAAACTTTGATCCGTTATGCTTACAATGGAAGTGGATTCCACTATAGTTAATTTTCTTAGACATTTATATCCAACTAGCACTGCAAGAATGCACTAAACCATTTAGCATAAAAAAAGGGTCCGACAAAGGTGTGTACTTGCTCCTTTTTTGTTTAATTTGCACCAATAGTCTGGGTAGTACTCTTGCAAATGAATGTTTAGATCTGCCTCAAGTTGGGCATCGACCCATACTCTATTCAGATGATGCGGTGCTTATGGCCCGCACCCCATTGGCCCTACAGAGCCTACTCACTGAATTTGTTCGTTATATGCAGAACTTGGGGCTACAAACTAATATAAGTAAAACCTTTGTTATGAAAGCAGGTAGAAGAGCAGCAAAATGCAATAACATTCATATTGAGGACACCATTATATTGCATCCATCTACTTTCTCTTATTTGGGGATCCTATTTGGTCAAGAGGGGAATTGGAGAAGTGCAGTATATTCTAGAAGACTCCAATTTGTTAAATCTATTACATCTTTGGTCAACTTCTCTTGAAAACTGGGCACAAAACATCCAAAAAAGATGATGACCATATACAACTCTAAATATCGATCTATAGCAATGTATGGTTCCGAGATGTGGAGTTATACAAATGTTGATTCCTTGCAGATGACAGAAAATGCTTATTTTAGAAATCTTCTTGCCCTTCCTAAAAGCTGTTCTACATTTGAATGTCATTTGGAACTGGGTGCACCATACTTAGCAGATCTGATAAAGGCCCAGCCAGTTATGCTTGGCCACAAAATTTGGTAATCTGACTACACAGAGCTCAATCGAGCCATTGCAAGGGATTGTCTTGTATCAGAGTATATTTTAAAAATCCCCTGGCTAAAGTATGTTAATTCCTAACTGATATTGGCCACCCTGAATATTTTGAACATCCAGAAACCCTGATTAGTATCCCGAGGAAAGTGCCAAAGCTGGAGTGTTTAACACTGCATGAGGAACTGAGGTTGTCCGCTGAACTGCCTAAACCTATTGTACTCAAAAACCAGATGATCTGGGCTACCTTTGATATGCAACCTTACTTAGTAAATGTACTTAATGCCCAACACAGATTTGTATTGACACGCTTTAGGCTGGATATCTTTCACTGTGTAATTAGCTTTCCTAACACCAATATTTGGTCACGTGATCTAATGTGCTGTCCCTGTGATAATCTATCCAAGCAGTCCACCATGCACACACTATTTTTCTGTAAATTTTACTCAGACCTGAGGCCTTTTTAAATTAAGCCACTGTTGACATCTCTAAATTTTAAGCAATCTCAACCAGCCTTTTTATGGTTACAACTACTTCCAAATATGTATATATGTGTTGTTTTATCACGTTTTCTATGGTAGGTTATTACCCGGAGGAAGTTGTTATCGAGGGAGTAGACCACTGCTGGTTCTCTTTAAACTGCATCTGTAACATTATTTATTTAGTCTTTTAACTGTTTTACAGTTTTTTTTAACTCTGAACTGTGTATTTTCTTGTGTATGCATTTATGATTAACTATGTATGATACCAAATAAAACTTATCTTGAGAACCAACAAGCGAACCCTTTGAACACCTAACAATCAAAAAAGACAGACAATAAACACTCAGAAAACTCTGACAGCATATGCATCATTTACAGACCACCTCAACATAACAACAACTTCCTAAATGATTTTCAGGAACATAATGAAGGCCTTCAAAACATTAGCAACAGCATCTTAATTCTTGGTTACTTTAATGTCCACATTTAATTCTACATGAGTTTATTTCAAGATTTGCTCAACTTTATGTTTAAAAAAGCAGTAGGATTTTCACAATGTATCAATCAAGCATCCCATTTAGCTGGCTACATGTTAGACTAAGCCTCAATTTCTGTTCTGTTGTATCCCATTGATATCCTGATCAGACCACTTTTTGATTACATTCTAATCAAACATCCAGACAAACCTCAACAGCCTCCCACTAACAAGGTCTGTCCAGAAATTACAAGGGTATAAACTACTCATCACTTGCTATCTAGATCTCTCTGAAAAGCTGAACAATATTTGTCTACAATATAAATCCAAAATTAAAAACATCCTAGATATCATCACGCCAATGGAAAACAGGAAACTCACACAAACGTCACATAAATTGTCACAATCCTTGGTTTACTAATAAGTTACAATTGCTTAAATAAAAAGGACAGACCGTTGAAAATAGATGGTGGACATCCAACTATGGATCAGATAAACAACTCTGCAAACTCCATAACTATATTCACATATAGAAATATGCTCTGCCAAACAAAACTACTTTATGAATGGTATTAACACAGCAAATACATCGGCAAAATAGCTTTTCCAAATCTACAAAGAACTAAGGGTCTGATTTGAATTTCAAGAATGGCTTACTCCATCACAAACGTGACAGATATCCCATGCATTATATCCTTTGGCACATGTAATATGGTGGGCAGGATATCCATCACGGTTGTGATGGAGTAGCCCTTCCACTGAACTCTAAATTAGGCTCCCCAAAATTCAATATTGCAAAATACACCCTCTCAGCATCTATGTGATGATCTCAGATCCAATATCACTCATAAAATAATGGAAAAACCCTCAGCCTTTGGCTCTTAAATCCTTCTACTTCCAAGCAGCCTAATGAGCCAAAATTAAATTCCTTATCAAACCTCATTCAAGCTGCAGTCTTATCCAGATTATTCTAATAATTATCTACTTTCCTCAGTGCTTGTCAAAGGTCCTGCCTAAAGTGAAAATGGTTCAAAACAGAGCAAATCGAATCATCCTTGTCATGAAAAACACCAGTACGTTTCTCTGTTCCAAGTCAAACTAATAAGGCTTCCCATGAGTCAACAAATTAAACAAAACCCCCTATGGTTTATCTGGAAAATTACATATATTCATGGCCAGCCTTTGGAACCAAATCGGACCTGGAAAACATGCTCAAAATAGCTCTGTTCCATTTGTTTCCTTGCGCTGCCTCTCTCTTTCCATCCACGCTCTCTTTACCCTTCTCTCCTCTCTCTCTTCTTCCTCTCTATCGATGCCTCTCTGCCTACCCCTGGCCTTCACCTCTCTTTGTCGAAGCCGGCCTGTGCCTGCTGCAGTTAATCTCAGGGAGCTGAGGAAAGTGACAGAGGCATCAGGAAGGCCTGGGCTTTGAAAACCCGACACCTAAGGGCTGCAGCCCACTGCGGTAATGCCCGGTGGAATACCAGCTCTCCCACAAACATCCCTGACTCAGGCACTTATATAACCAACTTTTATTGATTTTAAAGGTCATGCCAGAGTCCATACACAGCTCCTTTGCCTACAACCATATAGGCCGGCAGCGAATGACTACTCATTGCCAAAAGCAGAAGCACAAAAAGGGAGAACAAAGAGGACCGTCTGTAGCTCAAAGGCCGGTCCGCGTACATTCCTCATCAAGCAGAATCTCCCGCCTTAGTGGCACCGTGCCCTCAGGAGGCCTCCCGCCCGGCAAGCATGCTTATACAACTGCACCGTTGCGAAGTCAACTTGTAGAGGGCGGACTGCACCCGCCTCGCCCTCTCGGGCCCCCGTCCATTAAGCCTAACATTCCCAGGCAACCTGGCTGCTATACATTTGCAAGTAAGTCCGAGCAACATCAGCATTGATTACATCTGGTAGATAGGACAGGGCATTCATGTTCAACAGTGTGCCACAGCTTTCATAGTCTCGCCGACCGGGCAGGGCATAAAGAAGTCCTCAATGGCGCCCCAAGCGTGTAATGCAACAGGCCGACCTTAATAGGGCTGAGAAAGTTATTGTGCCTTCACGACTCAGGCACTTATATTGAATCGCCTAGACTACTGTAACGGTCTATTGCTCTCTGCTAATGAGGCCTCGATCAGTAGACTTCAGGTGGTCCAGAATACGACGGCACAACTAGTGCTTAATGTGCCCCCCAGGTCGGCATCCCACCCTCTTCTGCAGCTCCACTGGCTACCCATACACCAACGGATAAAATTCAAAATCTGTTGCACCAACCATAAGGCACTATTTAATCTTGGCCCAAGTTATCTTTCAGAAAATTCACTCCCTACGGGCCCTCAAGGCCCCTACGTTCCAGTTCCAAATATCTGCTGGAAGTCCCCCCGAATTAGGAGAGCAAGATTAGAGGGAAAGGCCCACGGTACTCGAATTAACTTCCTCTACACCTAAGACAATGCTCTAATCATCTTCATTTTAGAAAACTGCTTAAGACCACCCTTTTTTGTTTCTTATTCTTGCAACTCCCACAAAAAAATATATGATGCTCGTCTAAAAGCGCAGAGATACTCCTTGGAGGCGATTCTGGCGCTATATAAAAAACTTAAAATAAAATACAAATAATTGATCTGCTTACCCTAAAAATGCGGAAAAAAAGAGAGAGCCAAACAAAACACGACTCCAATACATGCTGCTGACAAGTTCATGCAATATCAAAGGGGAGTCTCTCTCTCTCTCTCTCTCTCTCTCTCGCTCTCTCTCTTTGAGGCAGGATGAAAACAGAACATACTGAAGAAATGATGTCCTCGCACTCCTTCTGGTAATGAAAAGTGTTGAAAGTATGTTTGACAAGGGACTGTCTGTGGGATGAAACTTCGTCATTGGTTAGCAAGTGGACAAAGAAGAGGGGTGAAATGGCAATGAGAGAGAATTAGAGTTAATAAGCAATCCAATACCATCAGCTTTTGTACTACTTTTACTTCGTAGCGCTCTGAAGATGGGTTAGTTAACCTGTACCTGAGACTATTCTAAGGTATCTTTATCTGATTGGGGCAGATTTATGAGCCCCTTGCGCCACTTTTGCGTCACTTTTAACATGGGAAAAGTGACGCAAAAGTGGCGCAAGGGGCTCATAAATCTGCCCCCATGTATTTTGTCATAATCACGCTGTGGAGTCTACTTAAAATCCGAATTATTCATATTTCTAAGAAGAAATACACTTTTTAGTTACTGTCGCACAATAAATTATGTAATGTGTTGTTGAGTCCAGAAACGTTATGAGTCCTGATATCACGAAGGCTTATTATTTCTTGCTTTGGGAAGATGCAGATGATTTACGCCAAATGTCACCATTATTTCATTTGAGTTTTGCAAACTGACCACTAGATGGCAAACACGCATTGCGTTCAAATATAGTCCAACTTTCTGTATAGTGAAAGCACAGTTATATTTTTCATGACACGGTACACTTCAGTATTAAGTAGACATTTCCAATCACTGGGCCTCTGTTTCTAAAGCTTAATTGATCGTGTTTCACCCCAGACTTAAATAAAGAAATTGCCACTACTTCCGGGTTATGACATTATATAAATAATTCACGACTTCCTTCTTTCCACCCACACCATCTCCAATATCAAACGCATTAACAGCGCTTGGCTGCCCCGCTGCGTTTTTAAATCTATATAAATGAATTTTACACAACACATAAAACACGTATTTTTTGCGCTTCGGTTGTTCTTGTTGCTGTTAAACTACTCCGTCACCCCCGCCCACTTGATCTTTATTTAGCAAACCCGATATGTGCCTATATGCCTATTTCTGCTTCCTTCTGTCTTTGAGTTTATCCGAGAAGCAAGCAATTACAATTACAGTGTCAGTCCTTGCGAATTTTGTTAATTGAAAGGTTTTTCTCAGGCTTTGTGAAACCAGTCCAGGTACCACGTGGTCAGTCACAGTCTAAGTGTGCCCTGTCATGGTTTAATATCTTAAATTGTTGGCCACTTCTGGAAGCACAATCAGCAGCCCTGTATGCACTTTGAAAAGCTACATCTTGTATGATTTTGCCCACTCCAGGACCTGCCCTTTGATGGGTGGTATCATATTTGTGCAGCCTTTAGTGTACTGTGTGCCCCTCCAGAGAGGCGTGCATCATTTAGAATCCGGTTATCCAGGCCTCATATATAGTACTATATCCACCAACGAAGGCCTTTGTCATAGGAAGGTCATTAGGATGACTTCCTATGCTATGTAGACCTCCGGAACATTGGGCCCACTCATGGACGCCGTCTGAGGTTTATTGTGTCCAATTCCGAGGTGACAGCCATTATTGAAGGGGTTGGTGGAAGTGTTTTTTTGTTTTTATTAATTTTTATTGCTATTGTGTGTTCTGTGCTATTGCAAATATTTTTTCTCAAATAGCAAGAATACTGCTGCTGCGCACATGCAGGTAAGTTACATTTAAAAATCTTATATTATGTGATTGTTCTTCTAAACAGGTGCTCGGCGCTACTAATCTTACTAAACTTTGCAACTTTGCGCTCGCTTGGGCTGATTATTTAAGAGAGGTTAGAGAACTTAATTTAGGGAATGCAGACTAGAGAGACTCCTTTCCTTTGTCCTGTCACTAGGATAGTGGTAGTTATTTTGTTAGTTACTTAGTATTAGTTGGTAAATTAGCGGCCCACGTGACTCATCCTCCTCTCTCACGTGCTGACTCCTTAGTCCTTCGTGGAACCTTTTGTAAGTTGTACAGTGAGTGAATATAGCAAGGAACCAACCAATTTGGTGTATGCAATATGCATGAGTCCATCTATGCATTTGGGAAGACTAAATGCAGACTTGGTGAATTGGCCCGTCAAAGGGGGGTTGAGATGATTGCGAATAAGATTGGAACTTAAAAGCTAATGTAGCTTTTTTGCAATTCATTCCACAGTCTTTGGAATAGGTGGGCTAGGTAGTTTTAGGTCCAGGATTCAGGAATCGGAATGGAACTGTGGAATAATAAATATAGGACGGTCAGCGACCGTGATACTAGTCTACTATCAATCGATCTGATTAGATATGTCAATGTTATTGGAATTGCCATTTCCTATCCAAAAATCTTTGTGGAGCGATTTTTTAATATTTATTTAACACAAATCAATTTTTGTCTCTTTAATTATGTCTTTCATGATCAGCATCCAGCGGCAAGAAGAAGACAGAGTCTGCCGAGGCGGGTGAGCCAGCTGGAGGTGCCACCCAGCAGGAATGCTGCTCTGCAGATGGCTCTGCTGGCCCCAGTAAGTCCTCCTGTTGTTAATATTAATATATATTTCCCTAACTTTTACTGCACCTTATTTAAAACTATTATTTTCATTTCCTATTTTTATTTCTTACCAAATCCTCTTCGATATATCTGTTTCTAAATTATTGTTATCACTGCATTACCTACCAACTTAGTTATTTATATTTCTAGTGTCTGTTTACATAAAATCAAACTGCCTCTGACTCTGTGTTAGTCTGTTGGTAGCTTGCTTTCTTCTGGTTTTTCAGTCAGCTTTCCCTCTCCCCATATATATTGTGTGGACTGCCTAGTGGTGGTACTGTAAGACTCAGAGAACCCTAAGTGGTCCTTACTACTACTACTACTAGTACTAGTACTACTACTCTGCTGTGCAGATCGCATGGCCAAGTGAGATATTCTACACATGTTTGTTGAGATGAGAAGGCTTGCTTTTACTTTTTCATGCTCAATCAGTAAATAAAATTATGGTCACGTTGGACACCCCAAAGTGGTGTATTTGACTTTTTCTCATCTAGACCTAGTACTATTTTTTATTAGCAGCAGTTGATGGTGAACAACTGATTACCATCCCCCATGGCTGCAAGGAAGTAGGACTCAGATTCACCAATAGCTCTAGCCACCGAGTCCAGTCCTTTGGGTTGTTCTCTTCTTGAGATGTGTTTCAAGAATTGCCACCAACAAACATGCCCAAATGGATAATTTATTATTTTTGACAGGACATACTGTCTACACTGCTACTCTGATAGTACTTGAATTATAGCGATGTGTGTTGTGTATATGTGTTGTATTTTCAATCTTACTAGTGAAAAAAATAAATAGGGGGAGGCGTATATGGCATCTAAAAAATGTGAAATGCTTTTTCTAGGCATATTGACCACCAGTGCCGGGGCTAGTGGCAAAGGCGACGCCAGTCAGGAGGGAGCTGATGTGGCAGCTGCAGGGGGTGAGCCAGCAGCAGTGGTGGGCAGTGGTAAGTCATATTCCTTACTTATTGACAATACACTCTCTGCAAGGGTATACACTCTGTACTGTTGAGACTAAGATTGTGAACAGTTGAAGAAGACACCCTTTACTTAGCTGTTGATGGAGTTGAGTAACTAATGGCCTCTTCTATCTTCAACTTAGTAGAGAAAGTTTTATGAAGAAAACTAAGTGTTAGACAACCTTGATGGGTTGATGGAAAAGGGAAAGAAGGATGAAAGAAGAAGGATGGGTGATGTGTAATATATGATTGGCAGAGAAGGATGCGTGTGTGAAGGAAGGGGGCCCAGGATGCATAAAGGTGGCTGATAGGATGCATGGGTGGTTGAAGAATGGGTAAAAGCTGAAAGAAAGGATGCCTGCCAGTGCCTGAGTGGGTGAAACTGTATGGGTGAAAGGAATCCTCCGGGGGGCTTGATGGGTCAAACTCAAAGGCAAACAAGGACACATGAGTGGTGGTTAAAATGACAAATGTATGTTGTTGGTGAAAGGTTTGTTGAGATTGAGAATGATAGCCATGTTTGAATGGATGGATGAATGGATGGTATTCATTCATAGCATAGGTGGAGACTGGATGAACGGAATGTAAAAGAAAATTAAACCGTGCCAGAGTAGCAAAGCCAAGGGTGAAGCATAAAAAAAAAATGAATGCTTGAAGAGCAATGCAATGATAAATGGAAAAGTTCCTGGAACGGAGAATAAACAAGGGCTGGTTTTTTTCAAGGTCTTTTGTTTCAAGGCTGTATTTCAGAATACTCCCTTGACTCACAGTTGTTTGCAAGCACAACATATATATTCTATATGTACCCACCCATCATCAATTACCTCCTTCTGACTCCGAGGGCCACTCCTGCTCCCTACCCATGTAATTGCGACCATGTCAGCCATGCGTTGCCCATCGGCTGCATGGTTACAATCAAACAATAGTAGTACCTCACGTTGTGCTGTATATCATCCTTCTTATTAGTAATCATATCATCTGCCTTGTTGTAGTAGTCAGGGTGAAAGTAAAATTGAGCATTTTCTATTGATTTAACAGGGTGTGGCCCTAATAGAAAAATCGATAATTGTGTAGTATAGCTGCCCCACCTGCATACAGTAGTAAAGTAGCGTGAGTCTGTGACATGAGTATGTCTGTCTAGGGCACAAGCTGACTGAGCTGGCAGGCCTACACGGTTAATTTAGCTAAACAAGAGAGAGAGAAAAATAATACTTGTCTACCCCATACTAGTGCCTAATGCCTGAAACTCTAATCACATCCAAATCTTAGGGGCCGAGGAAGTGAGGATACTACAAATGTTATGTACTGCTAGTGCTACTGTGCCACTATAATTTTATGTGTATAGTTTTGTGTTACTGTTTTGCTAAGAGTATTGGTTACAATTGTCTTTTTTCTTTCTTGATATAGCTACTCCTTCCCAACCCAGCAGGCAGGAGTTAGCAGCCAGGGCTCGGCATTGGAATCTGGAGTCCATCAGAGATGAATATCGGCGGCTGGTGGTTCTGGCGGAGGAGGAGGCAGCAGCTGCAGGATCCAATGCCCCGGGTCCCAGCCAGGCACCTAGTGTCTGCAGTGGTACAGCGACATGGTCTGGCAGCCACCCGCCGCAATTCAAACACTGCTGCCCCCCCCTGTTGTTCCTGCAAAACATTTCAGCATGCCACACTTCTCCAGATGGCCCACTTAGAGGCCTGGATTGAGGAGTGGTTCCAGGCCCTAGAGTGCAAGATCCGGCAAGCCCGCAGCTAGACCTCAGTCTTGACCCTAGACCATTTTTAAATCTTTTTTTTGGTGGGTGGGACTTGTTGAGGAGAGGGTGGGAATGTGGGAGATGGGAAAAACCTGGGTGTTCTTTTTTTATGGACATTTATGGACAATTGGACTTTTAGACTGGACATTGGTTGGGGTTAGGGAAAGGGGTGGGTCATGTGTTGTGGGTTTCCTTCTTTCATTCTACTTTATTTGTTAGGGTAATACATTATTTATATTTTTTTTACATTTGGGGGGATTACTCTTTCACTTCGCACTGTTTCCTTTGCTGCAGGGCCACAGGCAGTTTTTGAAATTTGCAGATAGCACAAGCCAGTACCGCTAAAGTACCGATAAGGCGATGGGATAAAATTAAGGATGGAGTTTTTGAGTCGGCACTTGACTTTTTTCTAACTGTTTTAGACCCTGATAACAACAAGGCAGTACTGCAGTTTAACGACTGGTTACTGTCAGCAGCTGATAAGGTCGCACCAGAGAAACTAGTAACAATAAAAAGAGTCAAGATATCATCCCCATGGTATACTCCAGAACTCAAAAGTCTAAAGATTAATTGCAGAAAGGCGGAGCGTTTTTGACGGCAAGACTACGATAGTCAGAAGAAAGCTATTTACAATCACACTATTCTGCTATATAAGGAGGCAATAGTGGCTGCAAAAAAACAGTTTTTTACAGGAAAAATTTAGGAGGCAGGTAATTCCACAAGAGAACTGTTCAAATCCATCAATCCGCTGGCAAAACCCCAGCAAATTAGTAGTTTTAAGCCAGACCAAAACCAATATAATAAATTGGCGGATCATTTTCAAGAGAAGGTGCAAGGAATTTACAATAATTTTCCAAGCACCCCGAGATCTCAGGACATGACACTGTCCATACCCTGCCCCCAATGTCAGCTGACTAGCTTTCAGCCAATGAATAAAGGAATAAAGAGGAGGTTTATAAACTTCTTCTCTCCTTAAAATCAGGGGCACCTACCGATCCCTGTCCACCGTTCATTATGCACCAAGCAGCATATACGATTTGTGAAATTCTTACTCCTATTTTAAATCAAGTCTTAGCCTCTGGCCACTACCCTACAACCAAGTTTGGACCCTAGTGACTCCCAGAACTATCGCCCTATTGCTGGTCTCCCAATTGCTGCCAAAGTTCTAGAGAAACGACTTAAAAGAATATCTTGACGTAAACAACCTGTTGGATACTTCTCAACATGGTTTCGTCCACGTCACTCGACTGAATCTGCTTTAATTATGGCAGCTGAAGAGATTCTCAAGGTGGTGGATGATGGTGGGAAGGCGGTCCTCGTGCTCCTTGACCTATCAGCCGCATTTGACCCCGTAATCACACTGTTCTGGTGCAGCGGCTGAGGGATATAGGGGTCGGGGGCCGCCTTGTCTCTACTAGCCTCTTTCTTGGAGAATAGGGAGCAGAATCTGTTTTGGGACGGTATGAAATCAGACAGTTTTCACCTTCCCTGCGGAGTTCCACAGGGGTCCGCCCTATCTACAACCCTGTTTAATTTATACCTCACCCCACTGGCTAACCTCGTTAGGAGACATGGCTTTGCTTTGGTCTCGTACGCCGATGACTCTCAACTTGTCATCTCTATCACCAATCAGCCAGAGACCACAGCACTTAGATTTTATTCCTGTCTCACAGAGATTATGTCTTGGATGGGTCGGAACTATCTGAAAATAAACACAGACAAGACAGAGGTGATGGAGTTTGGGCCAGGTCTGCCCCTGTGGAACCGATCGTGGTGGCCGACTGAGGCCGGAGAATGTCCATCCCCAGTGGAGAAGGTTAGAAATCTGGGTATTCTTTTCGATAATAAGCTGAATTTTGGTGCACAGGTTAATAGCCTCACGTCCTCATGTTTTTTTCTTTAACATTTTTTGAGGACGTTCTTTCCTTTTATACCTCAGGAGCTACAAAAAACAGTGATGGTGGCTCTTTTCCTCTCAAAGTTGGACTATTCCAATGCTCTTTTTCTGGGAATTGACAAATTTCAACTGCAAAAACTACAGTCTTTACAAAACGCTCCAGCCAGAATTTTATTGGGCTTACATAGAGGACAGCCAACCTCAGCTGGAATTAGATCCCTTCATTGGCTGCCCATTAAACAGCGTATAGAGTTTAAATCTCTAACACTTGTGCATAAGGCAATTTATGGAGGTGCTACTGATGATCTTCAAAAACCTTTTGTACCATTTGTTCCGTCACACACCCTTAGATCGGCTACTCAAGGTCTTATCAAAGTGACAAAGATAAGATGAGAAAGTTGGGGAGGCTGAGCAATTACACACTGTGCGGCCAAACTTTGGAATAAGTTGCCTCTAGCTATGAGGCTTCAATCCAACCTTCAGCTTTTTAGGAAGAGCTTGAAAACCCAGCTTTTTTCAGCTACATAGGCCGTGCTATTTCGTGCCTCCCTGTCACCACACTTACAGCGCCAAGACGCCTCAGCATTCGAGCGCTATACAAATACTAAACATAAACATAAACATGGTGGTGGTAATGGTAGTAGACACTGACAGTAGCATTTGCAAAAAAAGAAAATGAGACAGTCATTCACCTGAGGGAGACTAGGGAACGAGTAGTAGAAGTACAGTATACAAGAAGAAGACTGCCAAACAAGAAACCATGATGATAAGCAATGCTAAAGTAAAATAAATCAGAATGGTGTGCTAGCCTAGTACAAGTTACAATACAAACTGAAGTTGACTCGAGCTATAAAGTGGACAAGCGTAACCTTTAGTGCAGGAACTAGGATGATGAATCGATGCTGGCAATTAATTATGATGGATTATGTTCCTCTGGAAAAAAAAAAATCGAATACTGTGCATTGGTGGACAATGTAATCTATATATTGCCAGTGTGGGCTATAGTATATATACTTAGAGCAGAAGAAAATCCTCGCCCTGCCTTGAGTTAGTGTTGCTTTCACCACATCTGCCCCAGCAAGTGAGCGATCAATTATTGGTGTAAATGTAATTTAGTCACATCATAATAAATCACATAGCACTGGGGAAGACAGTTAGGGTTTGATGAATGGTTGGGCAGCGGGATTTGGGAAAGGGTTGACAAAGACAAACACTACACATGGACAACACACATTCATCTTGGCAGCCAACCATCATAAACCTGTTAAGGGAGAAAAAAGAAATGCATGCATCATGATAAGGACTTGATGATGAGTAGTACTAGTACAGGGCAGTATATTAATTATGCAATTGCCTGTCTGCCCCCAGAGAGACCCAAGTTACGTACATTTTATGTGCTGTTGTACCGTGATTCCTTTGAAAGATAGCAATTACAATTTAAAAATATCTGTAGGAGTCAAATATAAGCAAACATAAACAACACACACAGTCATAATGATTGAAGAGAAAAAATGAATCAAATGAAATGATACTGTATTATTGCCAAATTGGGAGTTGCATGTCCGCATTCCTCTTGGTCCTTCTTGGACTGTCCGTCCATCAATCTTGGGTGCCTGGTGGATGCAGTTTGGTAAGGTAGTGTGAGTTGTTTTTCCCATAATGGCGCAGGGTAAAGGCCAGGCCTGTAGATGGAAAAATAAAAAGGACGCTGAAAAATCAAGTAGAAAAGTTAAACTGCATAACTAAGCAGGAGTGCAACAAGAAGACTTTCAGAGGCGGCATGGCTTATTCATGTCTGTTTCCGGCAGTTACCCCCTACAACAGGAGCATGCCCCCCACCCAACCTCCACTTAGCTTCGAATTTGAGCAAGACAACACTGAGCACCCACACACAGCAACATAGCATTTTAAAAATTCAGTAAAAAAATCAATGCACCGCTGTCAGTCACACTACACTCGCCACCACCACTACACAGACATGTAGGTCTGATGTTGTTGTTTACATTTAGGCCACTTCACGCCCATCAACCATCTCTGATCCTCCTGACCCTGACTGCCAGTATGGTATGGTCATGGTGTCCAACTCTGTAACAAAAGTACTTACTCATCCCGACTCAAAATGCAGTGGATCGCCCTGCAGTAGTACAATTTTGCTATTGAGCAACAAGAAGGTAAAGATTGACTTGAGTCACTTTTTTATGTGTAAAATAGTAGACATCATGCACAATAACAATCACTCAGCGTGCAATGCATGCCATCATTTACCTGTTCTTCTGGGGCAGTACCTCTAGGCTAGGAAAGGATAGATATATAGTCAGGGCCCAGGTTTGGAGGCAGGCACACATTTCACATTTGTTTTCTCCATTCAATGTCTGGCTAGAAGGAAATGGCTTTAGGGCGAGTCAGAAGTGGACTTACTTCATCACTGGCTGCACACAGTTGCAACTCCAATCCGGCAATAAACGAGTAAAACAGTGGGGATGGATTTGTTGTGAACCAGAAAGACAGTGACACACACAAATAATAAAGTAAATAATGTTCCTCTGCTATATCTTCATTTTTTTGTTTTTTTGGGGTGGTGTCCAAGAAATAAAGAAAGTAACTGGACATTGAAAGAGCCTAGTAGTTGTCAGGGAAGAAGAGCTTGGCCTCAAACTCTGGTGGTTTACCCAGAAGTAGGTCACTTGACACGCTACTTCCATGACCTGAGTCACCGTCATCATCGTCCTGCTGTGCTACTTCAGGTATGATGTAATCTGGTGGTATAAAGTGCTGGTTCATTTTTATCATGTTTAACCTCTCCACGTTTTGGGGCACGAAACTGGTCCTTCTCACTGTCAGAACTGCACCAGAAGCACTGAAAACACGCTCAGAAGAGACACTTGCTACGGGGCAAGCCAGATAGTTTATCGCCAGCCTGCTGAGCACTGGCCATTGGTGCCTATTCCTCTACCAATACAGCAATGGGTTTTGATCAAAGTACACCTCTACTGGGTCATGCAGATAGGCCTGGACACGGGTGCTCCTCTTTGTTTGGCCTCTTTTGCCTTTGCATCAGCACTGGACTTAAGCCCTGCCTGTAGAAACCATTCCTGTGCCGATTTTGGGGCTGATAATCTTGTCCTTGTTTTTGTTGATGTTGTTCTTGGTGCTGTTGGTGGTTTGGGCTGCTGTGAGCCAACCGCACTGCCCTCAGGCTCTGAAGTTGAACTTGAAGGCTGCCCTGAAGTACTTGTTGTGCACTGGAGGAGTGGGCCTCTAATTCCCGGACATTCTTTTTCTAGCTGACTCGCTTGCACAGCTATTCAAGTTTTGTAGCTCGCAACATCCCCGTTCTGAAAAAGGAATGAAAGTGTGCAATAATAGTTTGTACCGTCAATCAAGAATTGTGGCACAAATGTCATGGTTGGATGACACAATGCCTCTTTGCATCCTTGAATTTTCAGATAAGCGAAGGGTTACGCTCATATGCTTATTTTTTCCTCCACACCTGTGTACATTGCAGACACCTCCTTCAGCTGTTCCTGTAGAATGTGCAACAGTGGGCTAGATTGGCCCATAGAACAGTCCTCCTTGCTGACTTCACGTGTGAAGACCTCGAAAGGAAGCAGCATCGCTGTCAAGAATTTAACTAGGCCCTATTGGTCCATCTCAATGATCATGCCTTTCACAGCAGCAGCCCCTCTTTGCATGACATGTTCATCGATTGGTCTGTACTGCTCAGACAGACGTTCAAGCATGTAATAAGTTGAGTTCCAACGTGTTAGCACCTCCTGGATGAGTGCTTTAACTGGCATTCTATTATCACGTTGAATGATCCTCAAGGCGAAAGGTGTGAAGTTTCAGACTCAGGATGAAGATGTTGATTTCAAATTGATGACTCAAAGTACAAACATTTGACTGTACCCTTGTATGACAACTGGTGATTTGCCACCGTATCTCAGAGATACGGTGAAGCCTGAAGTCTGGGACTTCTCAGGAAGCCTCATAAAAGGAGTTGAGCCAGTCTGTATAAATGTTAAACCTAATTCTTAATATCCAAGAACTCCTTAGTACAATTTGATTCCTGAAATGATTGCTGGGATTGCCCTGGTGGTTGAGTCAATGATACAACACAGCATTTTGAAAGAGATAATGGGGAGTCCATGTAACTCACCCATCATGGGCCTGCAGAAGCTTAGAAGTAAGTTTGCATCTTGAAGGACCTGAGAAATATTAATAACATTGTTTTTCCCTGTTGTCTTCTGGTGCATAATCCAGCTGTGAACTTATTTAAGATTTCATGTGAGGCTCGGTGGTGTACCGTAATCAATTTGTGCCAGGCCTCCTTCTCTATACTCTCACATATGGACAGCCAATAACTTTTCGCTTTCCAGTTCCAGAACAATGATTTGGCATGGTGCAAAGTCCCACAGGGGTATAGAGAGAGTCCCTCGATCTTTAATCAGATCCTTAATAAGAATCTTTTGTCCTTAATAATGTCCTGTAACTCTGTCTTGGTTCAGTTTATTGATTACCTGTTAGTTGCATCAGATACCCAGTAAGCTTGTAAGCAAGATTGCTTTGTTAAACAACTTGGCATTGATTGGACATAAAGGGCCAGATGTACCACCGGCAAAAATAGCGACTCGCAAATTGCATCAAAATGCGACTTGCAATTTGTGAAACTCTAAATGATACCTACGACCAAAAAAGAACCCATGATTGCGAGTTGCTAATGACTTTGCATCGCTATTTTGGGTCATGGCTATTTGCGAGTTGGTAAACGCTTGCAAATAACATACTCCTCAGAAAAGCCCTTTTTGCATACGCAAATAGTGAGCGTGGCAAAAACAAGCTCATATTGCGCGCGCAAATTGCGATTGCGAATAAAACATGGAAAACACTTCCTAGTTGAGCTGAAGGACCCCAAAACAGGAAGTGGTGTCCAAGGATAGTCCTGAGCAGAATCACTAGCACATGGTCAGGTGCAGCAGCACAGTTCAACGCTGCTGTTTGGCTATCACTGAAGCCATGAGCAGCAAGGCCAGTGACAAGGTTGGCAAGGAGCGGCTGAGGAAGCTCAAGTTCTCGGAGACGGAGCTGGACATAATCATCGAAGAATGCTGCAATCATCATAAGGAGCTATTTGGGAGGGTCTCACACAGTGTTCCTGAGGTGGACAAAAGAAAGATCTGGCGTGGAATGCAGCGGCGCATCAATATCCTGGGTGTGGCACACAGGTCCCTGGATGACATTAAGAAGCGCTGGTATGACCTGTGCTCCATGGCCAAGGAGAGGGTGGCAGCACATCCACAAGAGGCTCAAGGGACTTGAGGAGGGCCATCCACTGCCTCAGAACCATCTGCAGCTGAGGCCATGGTGTAGAGTACCCTGGAGAGGGCAGCTGTTGTAGGATTTGGGACCCATGACACATCACAGCCAGACCCAAATGCTGGTATGTGTGAAATGTGTTAGGCATGTTTAAATCACCACTAAAGCCTGTTCTGCACATGCATACTAATCATCCACACCCAAAATCCATTGCCACAAAACAAACAACCCAAATGGTGCATCATGGGAGATGTAGTCAGTGACATATACAGTGTAGTGAAGGAATGACTTGTGTTGATAAACATTACAACACCACTGAGATAGTGACTCACATATTTTATTTTCTCCTTCTTCCATCTTTTGTCACATAGACACACCACTGGGAGGAGAGCACAGTGCAGAGGACACAGAGGGAAGCCCGGATCAGGCCCAGATGGAGGAAGGGCAGGATGGGGAAGTATCAAGTGGGCTAAGTTGCTCAGAAGTCCCAGCCACAGCTGCAGCAACCACACCCCAGGCAACAGCCAGTGTGATACCAGCCTCACATCAGTCAGCTCCTTCCAGATGCTCTCCTGCCACCAGAGTGCGGCTAGTGCGACCAACCCAGCAGTCCATATGGTGTCTGCAAATTCAGCCCCCTGCTGCAGCACCCAGTCAGTTCTTATTTGGAGGCCTGGAACAGGTGATGTTGCGAATACAGCGCCTGCTATTGAAGCAACCGAGGCAAATGAATCAGAAGTTGACACAGGGCTTCAGCAACATCACTGACAACATTACTGAAAACTAGTGCCGGATGGAAGCCAAATTTGATGCCCTCACAGGTACCTTTCTTGATCTAGCCAAAGAATTAGCGGTAGAAAGGGTGCAGCACAGGCACATGGAGCGCAGTAGGGGCACAAATGGGACACTTTGAGAAGGGCCATTGGGAGGCTTACCCATGCGATGATCCAACACACCAAGAGCACCCTGGGGCTTCAGGTGGAGATGGACCAATATAGTGTGGATGTTGCTCTGAGCCTTCAACAAATCACTGTAGCAGTGGAAACACTGAAAACAAATATGTTTGTCAGTGGTGGTGCTACGGAGGGCACAGACCGTGAGGTGTCAAGCCGCAGCAGCGTCTCAGCTATAAAAATACCTGTAATGTGATGGAGCAGCTGCCGCGAGGTTGGGATTGGAAGTGGCAACTCTGGTAGACCTGGGTGGTGAATTCTGTTCCGCTCGCGGAATTTACAGAATTTGGGTAATTTCGCGTTCCGCGGAGAACGCGAAATTGCCAAAAATTCTGCGATATGCGGCTTTTTGGAATTTTTTGCTTATTCGAGCTTTCAAAAGTGTGTTTGCGAGATATTTCCACCTGAGCACGCAAACAGCGTTCACGAACAGGAAAAAAGCAACGCGAACAAGCAATTCGGCGTGTTTGCAGAATTTTTGCATGCTCGCGGAGATTTTTTACCGTTTTGCGGAAATTTGCGTAGCACGACTACGCAAATTCTGCCCACCCCTAAACTCTGGCCAGGGGCAGACAGAGGGGCAGAAAGTGATTTGTGTAACATTTTTGGGCCATATATTAGTACTAAATTATGGTGATGTAACCCCCAATGGAGTTACTTTATAGTTAAGGCCTACATTTGGAGATGGATAGATTGTCCTGATTTTGTTTGTGCAAGCTTGCACAATAAAGCACCAATTGAAAGTCACAATTTGTCCTGTCGTATGTAGAGGTTAATTACTTTAGAATGCACTTTTAAAAATAATTGTTAGCTATCTGGTCTCTGTGCCTTCTCCCCTTTGCTGTTGGGCAGGTGGTCCTGGGTCCTCATCCTCCGACTCTGAGACAGACTCTATGGGCAATCCACCCTTCAGGCCATGTTGTGAAGCATGGCACATGTTGCCACTATTTTGCAGACAGTCTCAGGTGCATACTGCAGAGCTCCGCCACTCTTGTGGAGGCACCTGAAGAGCGATTTTAGGATGCCAAATGTGCATTCGATCATGGTCCTGGCGCTCCTATGTGCCCTGTTGTACCAACGTTCATGTGCATTGTTGGGATCCATGGCCGCAGGGCATACACACTGTCACCTGGTGAGTGATATATGATGGTGAGACAACATGCATATAGACATAAAATTGCAAATACATTTCTCTGGAGACCGGAAAGATCCGTTCCTGGTAGGTATCCTTCATCAAAGTCACCTCTTTTTAATTTCTGGTATATGCCACTGTGTCTGAAAATGTATGAGTCATGGGTGCTTCCAGGATATTTGTCAACCAGGTCTGTGATGATGTTTTTGCCATTACAGACAACTTGGATGTTGAGGGAATGTGTGCTTTTCCTATTGCAGAATATACATTCTTTGTGAAATGGGGCACAATTGGGCACATGGGTCTCATCTATGCACCCTATAACCTGTGGAAACCTGGCTAATCAGTTTTGTATTATCAAGTTCCTCATCATCCCTGGGCAGGTAGATGTGTTGATGGATGTGGTGTAGCATGGCATCTAGGAAATTGTGAAAGAAATGCGAAAGCACACTCTGCGACACTCCTCCGGCCACTGGAATGACATCCTGGTAGCTACCAGTGGCCAAGAGGTGGAGGGAGCACAACACCTGCCCATGTGTGGAGATTGCATTGCTGCGCAGGGTTCTGCTTTCCAGTTGTGGCTTCAAGGTGTCTATGAGGTCTAGGATGACAGTGCTACTCAGCCTGTACTGGCCATAAATCTCTTTCTCTGTCTTCTCAAGCAATGTTAGCCTGACTCTGAATATCCTCTCTTGTCTCCGCTGGGCAGCCAGTATCTGCATCCTCCTCACTATCACGTACAAGGCAGCCATTGTGGAAAGATTTCTGATGCATTCTAGGCCTGGTTTTATAGGTTGGGCCTGGTTACCACCGGGTTCTAGTTAGTGGTAAATTTCATGCACAAATAGGCCTAATTGTGCATAATCGCTATTTGCTACTGCTCTGTACATTGTATTTAGCGACTCGCATATTGCGTGTCACAATTTTGGGAACGCAAAAAGCAGTCGCACATTTTGCGAGTCCGTATTCATTCGCATTGCAATTTTGTATTTTGTGAGATCCTTTCGTACATTGCGTACAACCATTTTTGCATGTGCAAATCATTTTGCGACCGATTTTGCGCATGCAAAATGGTCGTACATCTGACCCAAAGTGTCTCCAAACAAGTTACAGTATTGCTCAAGAAAAGTTCTGCATCTCGTACATCACATTGAAAAGGGAGCGAGGAAATTTTCACAAGAGAGAATCTTTGTGATTCTGAAAATGAATCCGCCAACAACTCAAAGAGAAGTCTGGATGTTTCTGGGATTGGTGTGCTACTGTCATAAGAGGGGACCCAACTTTTCTCTAGTGGGCAAGCCTTTACAGAGGTTGACACACAAGGATGTGTCAGACCCGGTACCATGGGATATCAATTGCTTGATTGCCTTCCTAGAGGTGAGAGAAAATCTCTTTCGTGCCCTGGCACTAGGGATGAGTGATTATAACAAAGCTTTTACACTTTTCTGCAGGGAGAGAGGGGACTGTTCTCTCTCAGTGCTTACACAGATGCATGCAAATTCAAGAAGACCTGTTGGTTATTTTTCTTCAACTTTTGATCCTGTATCCACAGGACTGTTCAGATGCCTTAAAGTAGTAGTGGCAGCTGGTGTCAACATTGAAAGATGTGACAGTATTGTCATGGGACATCCTCTTACCTTATTAGTGCCCCATTCTGTGGAAATCTTGTTGACGAGTCCACGCACTCAACACTTGACCAACAGCCGACTGAATAAAATGAGCAGGTTATACTCGCTGAAGCAAACATCACCCTAAAGCGGTGTCCTTCTTTAGATCCTGCTACAATGTTACCTTTATCTGAAAATTAAATGATGATGGGGAAGTAGAGCATGATTGTCTCTGTCACAGAGCTATGCACCAAGCCAAGACCAAATATACAAGATGAGCCACTGCCAGAGTTTGATTGCATACTGTTTGTCGAAGTGTCTTGAATAAGAGATGATGGGGGAACCCAGCGAGCTGGATACGCAGTTTGTACAGTCACAGGGGTAGTGGAAGCTTCTTGGCTTCAAGAAGTGTCTTCTGCACAAGTGGCTGAACTGATCCCTCTTACTAGAGCTTGCTGTGTTTCTAAACAGGTGAGAAAGACTATTTGTACTAACAGTCAGTATGGCTTTGATGTGGTTCATGATTTCTGACAGTCATGGTCAGAGAGGGGATTCATGACTTCATCAGGATCCCCCATTCATAATGGAGAACATGTCATGAGATTGTTGAAGGCATTGCAATTGCCTGCCAAATTACTGTTGTAAAGTGTTCCACCCAGAGGAGCAGAGATGATTATATAAAAGTTGGCAACTGTTTGGTGATGAGGTTGATCGATATTGTGCCCAAGGGTCTTGAACATTTTATGGAGAATATGTATATGAATCTGAAGATGAGACTAATTGCAGCCTTTTGTTAACAACAGCTGGCACTTGGGAGGAAGGGAAAAGGTTGCAGGAGGAAGTACCAAATGTAGGACAGCAGGGTTGGGGCAGAGCAGGTTGTGTTAAAACATAGGATGATGTTTGGGTTTCGGCAGAAGGAAGACCTATATTGCCAGATAGCTTGCTGTCTCCAATGGCTAGACATTTTCACAATCCCGCACAAGTTGGGAGTGATACCATTGTCAGATTGTTTTGACCAAATTGGTTTAACCCCCAATTCAGAGTGATAGCTGAAAAATTGTGTCACAGATGTGTTATGTGCCAGCAGATGAAAAAGAACAAGCAGGGAAAAGAACCACAGTGATGTGAAGCCATATAAGATCAGGAGGGCCATTCAACAGGATGCAGCTGGACTTCATAGAGATGCCTGTGTGCAATGGGCTGAGCTATGTCCTGGTGATTCTGTATATCTTCTTCTGTTGGGTTGAAGCATACCCAGCCAGGAGAAATGATAGCCCCACAGTAAGTAAGTTGCTGCTGAGTGAACTGATCCCAAGGTTCATTTTCCAGACTTCGCTGGAGCCAGACCGAGGGACTCATTTCAATAATGAAAACCTGAAAATGTTGTGTGCAGCATTACAAGTAGAGCAAAGATTTCATTGCAGTTACCGACCTAAGGCTTCAGGAATTGTGGAACAGGTGAATGGCACATTAAAATCCAGGTTGGGCAAGGTGTGTGTGCCAACTGCTCTGAAGTGGCCTGATGCTTTGCCCCTTGTGGTAATGAGTCTTCACAGCATTCCTTATCGGACAGCAGGACTGTCCCCACATCAAATCATCATGGGTGGAGCAAAGGGACTACAGCACCGCCTGCAAAAGAGCTTGTGAACAGTACAGATTACATGATTTTTGAATACTGCAAGGGACTAACTGTTGTGGTGCATTTTGTGTCTCACCAGGTTGGAGATGCTACACCCCCATTGCAACAGGAGCAGTGCTATGACCTCTGTCTCAGTGACTGGGTCTTGGTGAAGAAACATGTTCTGAAGACGTGTCTGGAATATCAATGGAAAGGTCCTTTCCAACTGATCCCTATTACAAACACTGCTGTTAAATGTGTGGGTTTCCCCAACTGGATCTATGCTGCCTATACTCGTAGAGTGGAGTGTCCTCTTGATAATGTGACAGTGCCTCTCTCAGAAGCGCAGATGGCAACTGAAAGACTGCGAGTAGATGTTGAGGCACATCCTCGGCCTGAGGGGGTATTGATGAGTCATCATCTGGGGTTGATATAGGAGAGTCTTGGCCTGTGGTGCTGACCAAGCCAGATTCAGACCCTGACGAAGGGCCTAGTGCTGTGGCAAGCTGACTGGAAGCTTGAGACAGCTGGCTGAGAAGGCAAGAGGGAAAGAGATTAATTCTGCCTACAGACTGTATACCATGCACTATCCCACAGGATAACAAGAGTTCTGGTCTGAGTAACAGTAAGAGCGAACGATCTCCACTCAGAAAATCAAAAAAAGCCTGGGTACCCTGTAGGAGGTATTCATCTATTTAAAGTGACATACTTTGTGGCAAATAACAATGAGACAAAGTTTTGGGATTTGGAGGTTGACAGTGAGATCACAGTTGACCCTTCGTGAATCTGAGTTTGTTGCTGGACCGTACTTTGAATTTACTTTGTCATTGAATGGACTGACATGAGTTGCAACTGGTATGATCTCTGAATTGAACTTTGATTTGTATTTTTATTAGAAACAATTAAATGAACTTTGTTTAAAAAGAATTAAGAAGTTTATCTAGGCCAGAGGCAGCTGAAGGAGCACAAGGATGTTATTGAGAAGAAGACAGAGTAGGGTTAGGGAAGACTCACAAAGAGTTTGTGAATAATCTTTATCATATGACTTATGGACTTTGTTTGCCATTTACACAAGTAGAAATGTACAGAATAAATCTGTTTGCTGCTATTTTCTACTCAATGGTCTGATTCTAGTGAAGTCACTAAAAATAATGAATGAATAAGGATATTTATCTAGCGCAACACCTACTCCAAAAGAGTGTCCTGGTGCTGCAACAGGGCAAAGAGGGTGGAATGCGTGGCAAGGCACTACTGGCTAAAGAGATAGGTCTTAAGCAATTTGTGGAAGGCAGATTCTGATTATATTCTTCCAACCTGTGTTGGGAGGCAATTCCAGATTTTGCCTGTGCGAATAAGAAAAAGAGCTCTGCTGTGTCTAGTTTTTTTTTTTAAATGGGGTTGGATATAAGGTGAGACATACTGAATTGTGAGCTTCTGCTAGTCTAGTACTCATCGATTCTTTTATTAAGGTAGGAGGGATCAGAATGAGGTAGAGCTTGGTATGCCAGAGTGAGGGCTTTGAAGGTGACCATTTTTGCGACTGCAAGCCAGTGCCGTTTGACAAGAGAAGGTGATTTACAAGCAAGTGAACTGCTGTGTGTTGGATTGTCTGTAGATGGTGAATCAGATAGGTGGGTAAACCCAAGTACAAGGCATTCACATAGCCCAGTCTAGATAGAATAGTGGCTTGAACTACAGTTTTCATGCCTCCCGTTGGAACAAAGGGGAGGAATTTCCTGAGGGCCCTTAAGATCCATATGCAGGTTTTGGCTGCTGAATGGATCTGGGTTTTGATTGATAGGTTGTTGTCAAAGGTCACTCCTAGATTTCTTGCTGCCTGCGTAGGCGCAGGAGGAGTAGGTCCATCCCTTGGCCAATAGGTGGACTTGCCCAGATAGGGGTTTGAGCCTAGTAATAACATTTCAGTTTTATCCAGGTTACATTGAAATTGACTTTCCTTAAACCAACTTAAGACTGCTCTCATGCAGTTAGAGAAAGACTCTTTACTGCTGTCAGAGTTGCCCTCAAAGGTGAAGATGTGTATCATCAGCATACGAGATGATAGTAATGCCGAAGGACTCTACTATGGAGGCAAGGGGAGCCACATAAACATTAGGCATGGGTGGTAAATTCTGTTCTGCTTGCGGAATTTGGGTAATTTCGCATTCTGCGGAGAACGCGAAATTGCCAAAAATTCGGCGATCCGCGGCTTTGTGGAATTTTTTGCTTGTTTGCACTTTCAAAATGCGTGTTTGTGAGATATTTCCCCCTGAGCACGAAAACAGCGTTCACGAACAGGAAAAAAGCATCGCGAACAAGCAATTCTGCGTGTTCGCGGAATTTTTGTATGCTCGCGGAGATTTTTCTACCGTTCCGCGGAACTTTGTGTAGCGCGACTACGCAAATTCTGCCCACCCCTAACAAACATTAAACAATGTTGGGCTTAGAGATTAATAAAACCAATAAACAGTACAGTTCAAAACGGGGGGTCTAAGGGAATTTTAATGACCACAACAAGATTTACTCCCCATAACATATATCACAAAACAGTATGAAATCTTGGGGTCAGTGAAAAATTTATGACAAAAGTGTATACAAATAATATTCAAAATGTATCAACCTCTAAGATCTGAACCAATGACTAGACCTCACAGCTTAAAACTGTGGGCATATCCCTTTATAGGACGAATTCCCTCACTCACCATAGGTGAAATGCTTCATCATTTGGGAATCTCCTCCCTGGGGAAAACCTAGTTCCTCAGGGGGCTACAACCTCCTCTCTACGAGGAAGGAGCTCAGGGATGTTTTGTTTCAAAATATAGGTGGAATTTACTAAATCCACAAATGATGAGTTTTTGGTAAATGTGAGGAAGGACGCAGCGCAAAAAATAGCTAAATGTGCAGGAAGTGCAATTTAAAACTAGTTAGAGAGTGTAAATCGGAAACTTTATTCTAATACATTCCCTACTAGGATTAAAAGAAACAGTGCACCAGCAGTATAGATTTAAACTGCTTGAGTGAGATGGAAAATGGTGGTCAAACCGCCTGTTCTCCTTCAGATAGGAAAGAGGACAGCCACTCCAAGGCCCATCCTCTGATACCACAATTAAACAGGCGCTGTAGAAGAATATCATGTGCCACAGTGTTGAATACTGCAGACAAATCTAACAGACTGAGGATTGCAACCTTTATCCAGTGTAATTTTTAGTGACTCACAGATTTCAAGCAGTGCTGTTTCAGTACTGTGTTGCATGCAGAAGCCAGATTGGGAGGGCTGCAGCAGAAGATTGGAATCATGAAATTCTGAGAGTTGTTTACTTACTGCTGATTGCAGACTTTTTGTGGCAACCGGCAGGAGAAAAATGGGTCTGAAATTGGATAGGATCGGACTGTCTGCATGAGTTTCTTCAGTAGGTGACCAACACTAGCTTTTTTCCATATCAGGAGCACTGAGCCCACCTGGAGGGAAGTATTGAACACCTTTATATAGATGGGACATATCACCGCTGTTATTTGTGTCAATATTTGAGGGGGTCATGGATCTCGAGGTGAGCCAGATTTACAGCTTAGAAGAAGACTATTCAGTTCTTTTTTGTTAGCGACAGAGAATGACACCAGAAGGTTGGTAGGGATAGTGTTGTGTGACATAGGGGTGGGACAAAGGCTGGGGGGGCCAGAGGAGCATCCTTATTGGCATCACCCCATAACTTGGGTGTCCAGTGATTAGGGTTTCTTGAAACAACAATATATTACCTTTGTGCCACGGCCTTGTAGAAGGGCTCATAGATTTGGGTTGAGAGTCTCCCATGAATGTGGGAGCATCCCAGAAAACCTTCAATAAGGAGTGGTTGGACCACGTTATTTCAAATGGTGTCTCTGTGCCAACTGGTGTGCTAGATAGTATTGGATAGATTGTGTGTCCTGCCTTATGTGTGAGGCCTGATGTAATTAATGTGAGGTTGAGGTCTGAGGTGGCTTCTCGGAATGCCCTGGTCCTTTCATCATGTGGTTTATGTATGCGGAGGTTAAACTCTCCAAGGATGGGGAAATCGAAGTATTTAATTCCAAAAGGGGCAGGAAATTGTCTAGTGGTTCAATAATTGCTAACGTAGCTTGGTGGACAATAGAGACAAAAACTTGTAAAGGAGGACTGGGCATTGATGGACAGGCAGAAGCCTTGAGCTTCATGTCATTTATGGTAGAAGAGCATATATGTTTTTTGAAGGCTATAGCCACACCGTCTCCTGCTTTCCCTGCTCTGTTCTGGTTTTCTGGGAAGGCTAATTTAATGTCTAGGGTGGAGCCTTCTTTCATCCAGGTCTCTGTCATGAATAGGACATTGCAATCAAAGTCAGTGAGTACATTAAAGATGTCAGCGGTGTATTTGTGTAGGCACCTAACGTTAAGGAGGACACCCTTCAGGGTAATCAGAGTCCCTACTGTGTATTTGTTATTCTTAATACCTGATTTCCTAAAGTGTAAGCATGTTCTGCAATTAAGACAGGAAGTTTAGAAGGGCTTTGGTGGCTTGGTGGCGTGTCCGCACTGTGGCTGTGCTGGGCTCGTCACGTGACTATCTACACCTGCTTCCTGAGTCCAGTCGCTAGAGACCTGCCCTCACAAGATGGAATCACTATGTGGCGAACCAGAAAGCACTCGTGTATCTCAGGGAACACACGGCTTTCAGCACAAAGTGCAAGTGCAGTGAAGATATATTATTTAAAAGGTCTAAAAGCAGGAAAAGCAATGAGTCCAAGCCAATTAAACCTCTTAAAAGCAAAGGTGCATGGGTGCATATAATATTGTCTCTGTTTCCCCCACCCTCTAACCATGAAATAATCCACTAATAATCATTATAGATATAGGCTTATATTAGCAGGTGTTTTAATAGCTATAATTGTAGGACTAATTGTTTTGCTACTAGGATTTAATTCACCTACACTTCCCAATTTAGTTGAACTTGGATCTAGACTAACTCTAGAATGCTGATTCCTTCTGACAGTAGTTTACATACATTTGATTTTAAGACATTACATGAATATTCATTGAGAGGAGGCTTTTCCTCAAATGCTTATTTTAAGATGCTTCATGAATATATTGACACTACGGATGCTAAGGATTGCTATGTAAATATACAGTTACCTACATCAGCTGAAGAAGGGATTACCTATCATCGTATTCCTCCTATATATGACATTATATGTAGCCTTTTGTTGAGCCTTTTATATGGAAAATCTCATTTTCAATATAATTTTTCGAATGTATGCTTTCGGAAGACACTATGTTTAATGATTTGAATCATCTCCCTAATTCTAAAGAGATGGGCACACCTGATTTTTTTTAAAGACATTGCAATATCAGATACTGCTGATGCTCCTAGGCATAATTTGACTTGTTCCATAACTGATGTTGAGAAAAAATGTCGAGATTCAATGGAAGACAGGAGAAGGGCAATGGATGCTAGATTCTAGCTGGAGAACACAGAAGGATCAAAAGTACAGAAATAAGTGGGCTAAAGAGGAATTAGAAAATCAGGAGTTATGCCTGCATGAAGCTTTGATTGGAAACACAAGGGAAAGTTATGTGTACTTAGAGGGAAATGCTTAGATCACTCAAAATGTATGGAAAGGAGTCATTGTGATTATATTTTTTAATATGGGGGAAATTGGCCATTATTCATGGGAGGATAAGATCCTGTTGGTCCTGGAGTTTATTATGTTTGTGGGGAGCATGCATATTTTACACTGCCCAGAGGGTGGTATGGCATGTGTTATTTGGTAATAGTCTTCCCAAACATTTACCATGTAGAGCATCTGGATAAACCAGTGTGGGGATCACAAGTTAAGGCCAAATGGCGTAGCAGTTATTCAGAAATAGTTGGAGATGCATTTTGTGCCTTAATTCAGTTGGTAGGAGTAGATTTAAATGATCTCAAAATTAGAAAGCTCTCCATTATAGTTAATAAGTTAGCTACTAGTACTGCACATTTATTATTGGTCATGGGCACTGAAATGATAGCTATAAGTTGTGGTAGAAGTCCTTCTCGCGAAGGAGGGAGGAGTCTGTAAAGTGGTAAAGGTTCAGCAATGCTGCACCTATATTTCTGGAGGAGAAAAAAAAGGATAAGTCACCCCATAGCATTTCATAAAATGGGACATAATGTTCATGTCATCGAGACACAAAATAAGAGTAAGAAAAGAATAACTGGCGGATACCATCGAGCATTTTGTTTTCCATTCAAAGATGACGACTGTTAACAGTATAAAAACTAATCCCCTTTTGCATACAAACACAGGTGTTTGAGTTTTGACATGGTTTGGTGGGCTATTTAAACAGTGTTCTTAATCCCAGATTGTTAAACTTGACTGACGCCACGCTACCGTATCGGCTGATCGAATCCGAAAAGTAAGTTCTAAAGTGCTCTGGGTTTGAATCCTTTAAACATATGGGAATTCTGGTCTTTCAATTTTTTTATTTTGTGTCTCGATGACACGAACATTATGTCCCATTTTATGAAATGCTTTGGGGTGACTTATCCTTTTGTTAAATCATATTGAAAGTATCGAAATCGGCAAGGCGGGACACAACCATATGATTCGGCTCTGGGGCATCCCTATCACTCTGTATATTACGCAAATCTGTGCTTGTCGACTATATATCGACATTATGACATCATAATTTGAGTGGGAGGAATTTATCTATCTGTTAAAGAGAAAATGGCTTCCTGTTAAATATCGCTTTTTAAACAGGATGAATATACATTCCACATGCACCATATATAAAGGTGCTTGTCATTTACTCGCTAATAGTTCCTGGATTAAATTTTTCCCTCGTTAAAACTGAAAAGAAAAAAGATCTTACGCTGAATGGCATTTTTAAATGATACGACTATACCCTTTCCATGCACCATGTATAAATGGAGCTTGTCGTTCTGTACAGATGGGTTCGATATTAACCTTTCCTACCGTTTTGTGTAAATGGACTTGATTTTATTTTTCCCTATCGTTAAAATTCGAGTGGGCAAAATAAACTTACCTGTTAAAATGAAAGGGATTTCAGGTAATTCGAACCTTTGCTTACATGAAGAATATTATGTATGCGGAAGGAGTAATATTACAGATTTACTCGCAATAACTAGGCAGTACTGACATATAAAATAATCCACGTATAATTAAAAATGTATTAAAATCAGAAGAACATAATAAATTAAAATTAAATAAGGATATTATCAGTTATACTTTCAATCTTTTCTGTTCAAATAGCAAGTCAGGAATCAGAACAGGAGGACGGTTGATACTGACTAACTCCCTACTGTGAGGAATTCAACAATCAAATTTTATAATAGCCACCATACACGACATTTGAATCTTCAGGTATAGTTGGTTATATCTAGTTTACATTATACTTGTTGATTTAAACTTTGGGTGTATTGTAAACAAGCCATGTTTGTTTCTTTTAATTCTTATATTAGATACATTCAGATTTTATCAGATTTTAGAAGGTTTCTTTTGGTAAGAAATGCTAACTTTTTGGATATGAATAGGATGAAATCATACAAATAGACCATGATTAATGCTTATCTTCTGGCCCACCAGGACTTCAAATTTATAAAGACTCATGAGTTTAAAAAAAAAAAAAAAAAATGTGTTATTGGAATTGGATCACGAATTGTATATACTTTAATTAGGAAATATTGTAATCAGCAGAATGTTTAAAAAAATGTATAAATCGTTATAGGAGGAAAGTGGCTTTTTGTAAACCAAGCCTGTGAAAAATCAAAATGATAAGATCTTGTGGAAATTTAGCACTTTAAAGTAATAGGGATTAAATTGCAATTTTGTTGAGTTTTGTATTGTAAAGGATGAATATATTGTGTAATAATTTTGTAAATATATATGTTATTTGTAGCCCTGAAGAAGTCTGTGAGGATGAAACGCTTTACAGTCTTTTTATCTTGCTGGAAAGAAGTTCTGAATAAAGAATTTGATGAAAACAATTCTGCTGAACTGATATTTGCTCTTATGAAATGTGATTCACAAATGCATACTTGAATTTAAATAATTCCTATGTACCTTAAGTTAGGAACAATGCTTGACACATAGGAACCTATCAGTATTTGGAGATCAGATTTTATCCACCTAAGCGCAACTCAAGGGGGGAGGAGAGATAGTTTTGTTGGGGGTAGGTTTCAGATAAATGCACCAGGAAATGCCAACAGTATGACGGTGCACAATGCTCATGATTGTAGTTGATGCTTTTGAAAACCAATAAAATCTGGTTGTAAAAAAAATAAAGAAAAAGAAAGGAAGTTGAACAGGAGGGGAGTCAATGTAGATATTATGATGAGATGAAACATTTGGGAAATTTTAGACGTAAAATTGTGAAAACCTCAGGGTTTTGAGCTGGCCTGAAAAAGAATTCATGTGTTGATTGCGATGGCTAACATCGCAATCAGAGGGGGGATGGAGCGGCGCAATTTAGGCTTCACCCATACACGTCATAATTGTGCAATTATATATTTGAATTTATATTCACTGTGTGCCTTACCTTCATTAAATGTGTGAAGCATTTAAACATATTAATGGACTGAAACCATTGTAGGGATTAGAAAGGTATACAAGTGTACACTAATATTCAGTTGGAACGTCTACACATGTACTCTTTTCTCTTTTACTCACATTTTACATTTATTATTCTAGTTATATGTGTGGATGTATAATCATGTCTTCGAGTACATATTAACTGCTCAGCTAAATTAGCATGACTACATGCCTCAATTGAAATGCTTTTTGCCTTGCCAGCATGTTTTCCTTTTCTTTCCAGGTATATTATCAATATTCTTGTTAGTTAGAGAAAGGCTTATTGTTTGTAGTAGACTGCTGATAGTGGGCCCTGGAGGAAAGAGCTTGTCAATTAACATGGAGATTTAGTAGTTGAAAGAGACCTTCTGTTATCATGTAACAGGACGAAGACTTGTTGGAAACTAGAGTTCAAGTTTCGATGGGATGGGAAACTGAAGGGATGTTGTAGATGCTTACTAGAGCAATAACTTGGTTGGTTCCTGGTGGTGTAAAAGGAGACAAGGATGTTTCTAAATCTCCTGTTACTTTTAATTGGTGTTCTCACCATTAGATAAGGCAGATTTCCTTTAGACTTCAAGAGGTACAGAACTCTCTGCTTGCCCTATTCTTGCATGTGTGAAGCTTTTTGCTAAAACCTTATTTCCTTTTTCCAAGACCTCTACTGAAGTATGACCATGCTGACACCTTCTATGTTCACTAAATAGATACTCTTTTTGGATGATCCTATAATTGACTTATGTTTAGAAGAGAGAGAAGAAGTTTCTTTATGGACCACCTGTTTGCATTAATATGTTTCTTTATTGTTGTGGTTGTCACAATTCTGTATCTCTTTTTATTGCACCTCAACCTACTGAACTATTTCAGCTGAACTGCTGTATTAACCCCTTCGACGCTTATGACGGAACGGTTCCGTCATGCACGTCGGTTGGGCTGTGCTTATGACGGAACCGTTCCGTCATGGCCCCGCCCGCGCTCAGAACCTTCAGCACTGCGCGGAAATCCGCGCAGCGCTGAAGGGGTTAATGTATCTCTTGAAATTATTTTTCATTTGCTTATATACTGTATTGATTGGTATTCCAAAATAAAAACCTATTAACCATACTTGTCAATTGCTGGTCCTTATCGTCGAGTCATATTGGCTTCACAAGCTAAAAATGTTTTATTGATGTCCTGCATGTTTGGAATGCTAAAAGGCATATTCCAAAGCCTGCACCAGGGTTCTCCAAAGTCGGTCCTGGAGGGCCAGATTCATGCCAGATGTTTATCATATCCTGTGGGAAAGTGTGTTTCTGTTGCAGTACCCCCTCACTTTTTGACTGGCTTTTGATGCAACTTTGACCGTAGAGCACTGGGACCCTGCTGTCCAGGCTCCCAGTACCAGTGTTCTTTCCCTAAAATTGTACCACGATTGGCACAACTTCAGACCCCCCTGTAAGTCCCTAGTAAATTATACGCAGGTACCTAGGACAGGGGGACTCCCGAGGTTCCCCTAAGGACCCCTCTGCTTTGTTACAGACAAAAATGACAAAGTTGACATGGCACACTGCCTGTGTGCCATGTCAAAGCAGCACTAGCTAAGATATGGGTAAGTCACCCCTCTAGCAGGCCTTACAAGCCCTAAGACTGGGTGCACTATATCTCAGGTGTGGGTATATCTGCATGAGCAGATATGCCCCTGCAATATTTAAGTCTATTCTTAATATTGTTAATATGTAAACAACTCAAGTTTCCCAGCACCATGATGGCTTCACTGAACCCAGGAGTGTTTGTTACCAAATAACTCCTCTTACTAAACCCACACTGATGCCAGAGATGGATTTATTAAAACATGTACTCAAAGCGTACCTCAGAGGTGCCCCCTGAAAAACTACTAACCCTGGTGTGGTCTCTGACTGGCTTTAGGCAGCCTGCCACCACCAGACATGTTTCTGGACCCCTGGGTTGAGAGCCCCTGCTCTGAGGTCAGAAACAAAGCTCATCCTGGGCAGAGGTGTCACAACTCCTCCCAGAGGATGAGCACAGTACTCGAGAGGGGAGCTTCAAATGGCTTTCCGCCTTTGTAGCCTCTCCAGCTAGCAGCTGATGGCAACCCCCGGACCAACCTGTGCACCTGACGCCCACGGCCTGAGTCTAAGTAACCCACCGGTCCTGCAAAGATTTTCCAGCGCTTATAAGCCTGAGTCCACTGTGGGCTGACCCCTGCCGGACCCTACCTCAATGCCTGCAGCCGGAATCCGAAGACTCACCCTGTCCGCAACCTGCCCGGTAAACTGTTACCAATGCCAAAGGAAACCCCTTCCCACAAACCCCATGGGCCTTGGGGAGCTTGGCCAATGGTGTCCTTATGTCCCCTAGCATCAGAACTTGCTGAGCGCCTGCAGCCTCTTTCCAAAACCAATCTCCCCTATTGAATTGCATTGAATGCCTTACGCTGTGTTGGCACCAAGCCACCCCTGAGCTGGTTACGGTGTAAGTTTCATGCTGCCTTGTGTACCCCCTGTACTTACCTTAACCCCAGGAGATAGACCCCTGACTCCGCTTTACTCATCTGTGAGCAGCGCATCTTCAATCACCCCAGACTCCATTGGTTAAATTGGGCACCTGACCCTGACTTTGACCACTGCACCCGACCGCCCCCATGTCGCTGTTGGTGCATCCTTGGTACCAATTTGAACCTTGCCTGGTGTTGACCTGAAACCCCAAAGAATGTATCTGTAAGTTGTGTACTTACCTCAGAAACTGCATTCTTGTTTTCCTCCAACATTGCACAGCCTGAAAAGTACACTGTATGCACTTTTTAAAGTATTTTTCCTGAACAATGTACTTACTTGTTTGCATACATCTTGGTCCTAAAATAAATCTTGAAATAAGCTTATTTTTCTTAAATTAGTGTGGATCTCCTTTTTGAGTCATTGATTGGTCACTGTGTGCATAACAAATGTCTTGCACTCCTCCTTAGGCCCAAGGTTGCTCACCCACACTACCACAAATAGAGCACTTTCAGTTTAAACTGAGCCTTTACACTTCTGGGGGAACCTCTGGACTCTCTGCACGATATAACCACTTAGTGGTATACCACATACAGAGCCAGCTTCTACATGTCCCCATTTAAATTAATGTAGTTCTCTTGAAATCTGGAATGTATCCGGCCCTCCGGGACCGACTTTGGAGATCCCTGGTATACATAATAGTAAATTGTTATGAAGCATGACCCAGGGCGTGTGACACCACCATATTCACATGTGCAATATTCCATAGCAAAAAAACAGGATTGGGCTGCCAATTGAAATGAAGGATGGTGATTCTGGGGATGGGGAAACATGAAAATTAAAGTTGTGCTGTTCCTGAATGATCTAGAATTCAGCAATATACAAAGGACAGTAGGCTACAGAGTCAAAGAGATGGGAATCAATTTCTTTGGAAAGTAATGCCTCACACACCCAGTTGGGTGTCATGCTTCATCGTCAGGCTGCTCCTCGTCTGGCCGGCGCTGCAATGCCTGATGGGCTCCCGATGAGGGGCACTTTGGCGGAGATCTTTTTCCAAATAGCCGTTTGGTGCCGTGGGGGTGAGAGAGTTAGTGAGTGTAGATGGATAAGTGGGGTGTGATGTTTATGTGAGTTAAAACAGGGTTGGGAGTAGCAGCAAACATAACTTTAATTGTGGGGTCTCCTACCCTTATTAAAATAAAGAGGAAAGGAGCAATGCTAAGTTAATGTCTTAGGTGTGGCGCTCTTCTGTGTGGTTGGTCAACATGTTTCTTCGCAATTCTACAAGTCTAGAGGCGATTCGTCAGGACCTGAAGTTAAAAGACTATCTACACTAAGGTGGTATGGAGATCAATAATAAATTAATGTTTAGGATTTAAGCAACCATGACTTACTCTGTCTAATGGCTGTTAGTACTGGTTCTACCTATTATGGAGAGAAAATCACATATTAATGTATGATGTCAAACAAATATCACAAGTATGAAACACTGCTGTCCTATTCTCTGTGTGTCTAAATCACAGCACACAGTGGTGAGGTTTTACAGGCATATAAACACCAGATGCCAAATATTGAAGTGGTCACATTATTGCTTATGTGTGTAGTGACCAAATCCGTGTATTAAACACCAAAAACTTCAGAAAGAGCACGAGACTTACCCTAATTGGGATATACTACTGCTTCATCAATCCCCGGCACGTCAAGATATGAGGAACTTCCCCATATACTAAAGGGGTATGGAGATAAAAAGGAACAGTTTGCAAAGTTAATAGCGTTTTAATTGAATATGTGGTCCTGCTTAGAACATATAGTAACATGCTCCTACATCATGCTATCTGACACATAGAGTAGTACACATCATTCAGGGGTAGTTCTTTAACATTGCCCACAGCATTAAAAAGTGATCCCAGTTATGGTTGAACAACACAGGCTTCATTTTTGTTACTGAAGTTGGGCTAAAGAAACAAAAAAAGAGGGGGAGGTAGGGAAAGTGCATCTACCTAGTTTAAGTTTTAAACTGGCTGGGAAACCCCTTAACAGGGGTTGGGCAGGTGGAACGTCAACAAACCATAAAGATTAACATAGTACTCACGTTTGCGTAGTACGCAATGTGTCCAAGGACCTACCCACTGCTGCCGGGACCGGTAGGTATGGTGTAGTGAAAAAGCCTGGTTTAAAAACCCGCTGCTCCTCCTCATTAACTCCTAATTGCTGCTGGACCGCTCGCGTGAGTTAGGACAGCCATTGTGCTGTTCTCTCTACTGCGGGCGCCGTCTTGGAGTGGGTACCCTAACTTGAGAAGCTAGTCAGTTTCTACATCTGTAGGCTATGGAAACAACCCCGACCAGGTACAGGGTTTTGGAGGTCGTGGAATTATTAAAGCACTCAACCACCCGGGCTTCTGCCTTATTTTAAATAAAAAGTATATACATGGTGAACGGACGTGAGGCTACTAAAGATATATTATGTTCTGCCCCGCACTGTGTGAAATGCAGATAGGAGAGTAATCTAATAGGTTTTGTGTCGAGTTTATAAGGGTAATCTAGGTTGGCAACCATCATGAGATTGTTGCATCCTCCGTTCATGGTAAATAAAAGAAAAGAACGATGGGGGCCATTTTGTAATCTTTGCAAAACTTGGGGGCCATTTTGGAGTGGAGTAGAGGTCACAATAAGGCTTCATTATACTCTCCTGCAAAGTATTCCCAATATGTAATATTATATAATTGTGAATTTTAGTGTACTGGGTCTAATGAAGGGCAATAGGTGTCAGTGATGCAGTGATAAGATGCTATTCCAAGGTAGTTTTAAGTGTGTAAAGTGCTCCAAGGAATGTCCTCATTCAGTCCTTGTCTGTCAGAAGACAGACAATGCATCCATCTTTGTTCTTTGTAAAACAAAGCTTCTTTGCTGATTTTAGTGAATGTTTCAAGAATTACTCAACAAAAAGAGTCTGGTGAATGTTGGGTGTTGGAGAAGTGTGTGCACATTTTGATATTCATTTTATGACACCGGAAATTACTGCGATGTTCCATGATTCTCACATTGACTGGATGTGTAGTCATACCTATGTATCTGAGATTGCAGGGACACATAATCATATAAATGCAATTTGTCGTATTACAATTCGTGTGTTTACGCAATTCCCATGTGAAGTTTGCATTGAAGATGATATTTTTAGTCACAGTTGTGAGGGCGCAGACTGTACAGGCGGTGCACGGGTAGTGACTGGCAGAAGGTCCCACAACTGTCTTTGTGTGTTAACCATTTGTGTCTGAGGCCTGATATGGATCAGTATGTCTTTCAGATTCTTTGATCGTTTGAAGGCAAAACGTGGTTGTTCATGGGTCATGCTCCCAGTATTTAATATGCCCCAATGTTTCCTGATGACATTTTTTATCCTATTGGTGGCTGGAGTAATATGCTGTTACACATGTCAACATCTCTGTTTCTGCTTTTTGTCCAGTTTCTAATACAGCCTCCCTGTTATTGTTTCTTGCGCGTTTTTTTGAAAGGGCAATACTGCGTGCGGGATATTCACGTAGCGCAAGACTTTTTGCCAATGTTTCTGCTTCTGTTTTATAGTCCTCCAGTTGGCTACAATTTCTGCTGAGTCTCAGAAACTGTTCCACAGGTAGATTCTCTTTAAGGGCACGTGGATGGCAAATACTGAACAGTAGAAGGCTGTTGCGATCCGTTGGCTTCCTATATATTGTTGTGCTCAAGGTACCATTATCTAGCCTTATCAAGAGATCAAGGAACGGAATTTGGTTGACTGAAATGGAGCTTGTGATGTTGAGGTATGGATTCAAATTATTAATCCACACGCAGAAATCGTTACATGTATGCACACTGCCTTGCAGGAAGATGATTATATCATCTATAAACCTCTTAAAGAGGCATAGATTTTCCTGGTACGGGTTGGAGTCGTTTAAAATGACTTCCTCTTCAAAAGAGGCCATGTACAAACAAGCTGCACTAGGGGCCATGGTGCTCCCCATGTAAGTTCCTAGGGTCTGATGGTATCATTGACCTTTGAATTAAAAAAAATAATCAGTCAGAACCAGTGTTGCTAGTTCCAAAACAAAACTTCTGGGTGTGGGCGAGTCCCAGGTAGTTTTGTTGAGGTCTTCCTCAATCACACCTAGAGTGGCCCTCTGCGGAATGTTAGTGTAGAGGGCTTCTACATCTAGGGTAACCAATAGACTGATGTTACTGGCATTGGGGAAGTTTGCTAGTAGACATAGCACGTCTGCGGTGTCCTGGAGATATGTGGGTGTCTGTTTTACCAATGGCTGTAAGAAGTGATTGCAAAACTTGGACAGGGGTTCAAGTATCGAGTCTATCCGGTATACTATGGGATGACCCGGGACTGGTTGAATGCCCTTATGGATTTTTGGCAGTGTATAAAAATATGGAGTTTTAGGATCCTTTTTTACCAAAAATGTAGCCTCCTTTTTACTTAGCCACCCTTGACCATTGATGTTATGGTTTGGTGTAATCGTGTCTCGGGACTACTAGCGATAGGCATGTAGTACTGTTTATTCTCTAATTGCTGTTGGCATTCAATGTCATAGTCACTGGTAGCCACTATCACAGTGGCTCCCCCTTTATCTGCCTGTTTGATGGTTATGGAGGTGTCATTGGCCAGAGAGTTAACAGCCGTCAACTCGTCATTAGAGATGTTTTTGAAGTGTTTTTTGGTTAGCCCGCTTCCAAGCTCTTTAAGCACGGCCTGTTGTAAGGTTAAAGCTTCGTTGAGTACCATCACATTGTTGGACGTGAATGTCGAGGCATTATGTAAGCTCAAATCAGTCTGTTGTAGTGTTGGTGTCTCATTAAAGAAGGCTTTAAGGCTTACCTTCCGAAATAATTTTTATAGTTCACACTGTTCACACTCTTCCTGAAACCTGTCTGTCCTGGGAGTTGGAACATACCCTAGGCCCTTTTTCTAGGACTCTTGTCTCTATATCTATCAGACTCCTTTGGGAGAGATTGATAATCAGGGTCTCCTTTTGGTGTGGCTCCGGGTTTCCACCACATTCTGGTTGGATTCCTGCCATTGGACTCTGTTCTGTTGTTGCTGATTCCCTCTTCTTCTTCCGCACCCTCTGCCTCTAAAAAGGCTGGTTGTTGACAGTAGGGTAAAACTGTGGGGGTCCTTGAGGGTACTTGGGGTATGGCCAGAATCCAGTGCCCTGATATTGGGGTACTTGGAATCCTGCAAAGTCTTTTCGGCCTCCCCTTCTACGCTGGTTAAAGCCCCACTCTTCTGTACTTGTGTCGCTGTTAGTAGATGAGCCTCTTCTAGTCGAGCTGGAGCTCACATCAGAGGTGTTGTTAGAATCTGGGGGGACATAATCGTTTTTTAGATAAGGATAAACCTTCTCCTTTTTGAACTTACGAATATCTTTTTGTAGCTTAGTTACTTTCTGCTTCATTAGGTATTCTTTGTGTTCTGCTATTTCATTGTTTAGCTCAGTTAGTTTGAGCTTGAAGGCAGCGGTAGTAGACTCTTAATGGCCGCTTCTGCTGCCTGAATTCTCGCCAATAGCGCATCCACTATTCTTTTTGCTGTGTTGATTGTAAAGATCAAAAGATCCCTAGTACACTTCCAAGATACCAGGGACCATTCTTTCCTGAATGTCCCATCTTCCAAGAATAGACGGGGAAAATTACGTACAATCAGGCCATTAGGTGCTATATTGGCCCTCAGATATTCTGTCATATATGCGCCATGTAAGGTTATTTTTACCCATTCGCGTTTCAAAGAGGACAGGGATTGTCAGTCCTCAGACTGGCTCCCTGTGGCAGCCCTACTCTCTTTTCCTAAAATAGATGGGGAAACATGCCTAGCTCATCACACCCTGATCAGAAGCAGTGTGAACTGCAGAGGACACGGCACGCAAGACTAATGTAAACAGCCGCTTCGAAGTAATGTAACAATAAATGCAGAAATACCCAGTATGTTTTATCAGATATATATTCCTGCTTATGCACAAATGTCCTAAAGAAATTGCATTATATAAAATAAATAACATCAACCAAAACATAGAACCATACATTGCAATCAGAGGAACGCAACAGTGTATTTATCTCTTCCTCCCTCTCGCCACACTTGGCCTCTCACCCATAGCCCAGTGGCTGCGCTCTCATCTTTCCTACCCCAACTCATAGTACATTCTACAATCTGACCCTGGAAAACAGATGAACTGCTCATAAATTGGGTCTCTCTCCTGTCAACAACCAGCAGAGCAACCAAATGCCACATTGGCTGCCTGCAACTCTTTCAGTGTGAATATTATCTTCACTAGACTTAAAGAAACAGAGCTTCACTGGATTGCAACTTTTAGCCAGTAAGTTGTCTGTGCATCTGGGCAGAATAGCAGTTGCAGAGACAGTTTCAAAGGAAGTGTGAGATTCTGCAACTCATTAGATTAATTTGTGTCAAGGGAACCCACCATTCTACTTATGTGGCTCCTCGCTGGGGTACAGGCACCCATGTCTGTGCACTGGTGAGGAGCCAGATGTCTTTGCAGTCTTTTTTTTTTTTTTGGTAGCCTAAGGAAAAATTAAACAATTTGGGGGCATATTCACAAGAACCTGTGATAACTACCACAAGAGTAGCTTAACGCAACTCTCAACATCGCAGCCTATCGTGGGAAAATTGCGCCGTGCCAACCGAGTATTCACAATGCGGCGGTAGCATACGATAGTCACCAGATAACGCGTCAAATGTCAGCGTGAAAATCAATGCCACACCGCAAAAATGCGAAACGCGAACCAAAAAATCATGCGATGAGGCCACTCACGGTACAATAATCTGTGAAAACCAGCCACAGGCCTGCAAATCCCACACATCTGGCAGGAAAAGGCACTAAAAAAGAAAGGAAAAAAACACCAAATCACAACCGACCCATGCACATGTGCTGAATCCAGCAAAGCAGCGACTCTGTGACCCACACTGACTATGCAAGTAACACTGCATGCCTGATAGCATTCAGCAGCCAAAAAAAACATGACATGGCCCACGAATCCACATGGAGGTAGCCCGGTACGGATCACATCCATAAAGGAGCAGGTCACACTATGACATATCCACGTGCACCCACAACCCATGCCATACAATACACGAAGCAGACAAACAATGCACCAGGCCACAAAATCTGGCGGAGAGCACATATGACCCAAGTCAAAAACAATTCAGCCCCCAAAATGCACACAATTCAAAGGCACCCCGCCTCAGAGGGAGAAGGCTACAAGAAATCAGAGCTGCAGGGGCAACTCCCCCACAATGCAGCACACACACATAGCAATCACAGAACATCAGCAATGACAGCAATGTGTTACAAAGTGCAACACCAACACCACAGGACAGGGCTCACAACAGGTTCCGCACGTGTGTAGTAACTGTCCACTCACATCTGGCACTGCCTGACACAGTGTGATGATAATGTACGGGTACTATCACACATCCGTCATGTAATTGAAAAACACACTGACTGCCATCAAATAGCCAGCTCCACCAAAACAATGTACATTGGCATGCAATCTGAATGTAAACATCTGCAAATCTTCAACATACATGTGTAACTCTGTTAACCTGCATCTCCCCTTTACATTGCAGAGGGACAAACAACACGTCCGGCAGAGCACACCACACTTCCCATCATTGATGATGAGGAGGACAACCTGCACATATGTCAAGACGCCCTCCAACAGATAATGGACAGCCTCTGCACCCCATCCCCAGGAGCAGGGCAGGCCAGCTGTCCCGGGGTTACCCCACCACCTGCACAGACCACAGAGCAGAAAACACACACCACCACGGCTGTCTCCCAGGACCCCCACCGACCAGCACATGGAGTTCCAACAGCGTGTGTTTTTTTTTTTTTTTTTGCATATTTATATAGCGCGAACTCGACCCAAAGCTATTGGAGCGCTTTACATGAGCACCGTATTTACATTACACATTCAGGCACGGGGAGATTAAGTGGTTTGCCCAGAATCATAGGATGTGGACACGACCTCGAGGCTCGAACCCTGGTTTCCTGCACCAAAGTCAGCAGTTTAGCCGACGGACCACATCCTCTCCCCAAAGGTTACCAGGTGGAGTTGGCTGAACAGCTGCGGGTGGGTTTTGAGCTCGGGACAGCCAAACTTGATGCCATACGTGGGTGTCTGAGTCCCATCAGGGACCACGTTAAGTCCCTATCAGACACCCCCTGTATGCACGAGGCTCCACCACAGACCTTGGCTGACCTCGCTGGGGCTATTAATCGAATACAAGAACTGTCTGGTCAGACAGGCACCAGCGATGACAGCACAGAGTTGGCACAGATGCGGAGGTCAATGGAGACCATGGAGCAGATGCAGGCTGGAAGTATGGCTGCAACGGCTGGACACCAGCGAGTAGTAGCTGGGAACTTCAATGCCCTGCAGTTCATCATCTTGCCATTGCTGCCACTGAGCCTGTCCCAGATGACTGACGTGGAAACATCGACACACACAGCTCCGACCCCTGATGTGTCAGTGGCACACAGTGATGCTGCCCCATCACCTTCGCAGTCTGATGTGTCAGTGGCACACAGTGATGCAGCCATTACCCCGCCACACACACCGGACACACCAGACACAGAACTCTTATCAGGGGAGTAAGATGGGGATGGTAATTACTGTGTGAGGAAGGAGGCAGTACCATCCATCACCGCCAAATGCCCTGTCCCTGCCTCGTTCTGCCCCATGCATCATGCCATGGGACAATACCTCCCACTGACCCCGGAACACTCTGCGTCATTCACCCGGCCCCCGACACGGACTGCCATATCTTCACTGCGGGACAATTACATAGCAATCCTGCTGTGCACTCCCCCTCTTCTTAATCACTTTTCAATACCCAAAGGAATCTGGTTGGCCCACCACTGGGCTTCCATGTAATGTGGGCTTGGATGGCCATGTACAGCTCCGTCAATCACCTGAATGTGAATAAAACATTCTAAATCACACAGATGTGTCATGACTATGTTCACTCACATATGGAAGTATGGCTGGATGTAGTTACAATGATTGTACATGAAGGTACACCCTGGTAACTGACATCTATGCACATGTGTATCCCTGAGACACATGGCAAATTGGATGACTGTGAAGGTGAGTACTAGCTGTGTCCCCATTGCACATCAACAACAATCTCACAACCCCCCAACATAGGCACACGTCCATGTATTGAATAGGGCTGTGTGTAGGAATGACCAAATCGGTAGCGGCCAGGAGTGGTGTCCTACATCACATGTGACAACAGAACTTCATGTCGCATTCCTACTCACACAAATCTGTGTGGACACATTCTGTTATGATATATGACATTGCTCCACATGGTCAGAGGTTGGACACCATACTCACATTGCTGAAGTCACGTAAGTGCACAGGTCGGCCAGCACCTATCCCAAAACAATGTCTGGCTCACAGAGGTGGAGCTTGCAAAATGGAGCCACCCCCATTGCACATGCGTCAGTCAGTTCCTCCCTGTGTAGGGACGATGCTCATTGTGGCGCACGAGTGGATAATCTAATCAACACACATCACAGTTAGACACCAGTGGAGTGGCATAGACTTAATTGGCATGTGCGTGTCAGTACAGATGAGGCAACGGCCACAACAGGCAGGGACATGCTTAAGACACTTATATGCAGCATGGGAACATGTCGTGCTTCAGAAAATGGTGAGGCATGACTCACTGCCCATGGGATCTGCATAGTGCTCTGCCACCGGAGTGCGCCGATTGTCTGCTCTGCTGACAGTGATCAGGTGAAAGGGTCCGACAGGTTCACATGTCGTGCTATATTGACATGTGTGTACTCTCCCCCCAGCAGTGTGTCCGAATTGGCAATGTTGCTAGACGACACTGTGTTGCTCCGACCATGGACCTGCATCACCTTGAACAGGCCTGTGTACACACACGCGGTTCCGCGCAAATGCATCCAGAGTCCTGATGAAGGCAGACATGTCCTCTGTTGTGGTGGGATATGTGAGCATTCCCCACGATGCAACGAGTTGTTGGGACCTGTGCTGTGGGTGACAATCCGATGTGGCTGCACGAACGTAGTTACTTGTCCATGAATGCCAGTGCAGGTTCATGTGCAAAGTGTTCCAATAATACATCTTTGTCGTGTTCAAGGAACACCAGGGTGAGCCAATCCATTAACTGGTCTGGGAAGGTGTGCTCAGTCCATGCCGTTTCACTAATCCGCTACACAGCCCAATAGGGGAGCGCCTCAATGTGGTCACTGCACACGAAGAATTGTGCAATCTCCCATGCACAACTGCCAATACATACGCAGTAGGTCAAAGCATCCCATGCACGGCTGTCTCAGTTACACTCCTATACGTGATCCAACAGGGAGCGCAGACACAAGTTATAGTCCAATTCATCTACGGTTGTGTTGGATAGGCAGACATCCATGGGACACTCGAATATGCATGTTTGGCAGTGGAACCAGGGCTGGACGCAGGTGACGTAGGCAAGGTGGAAGCTCAGCTGGTAACTGATCTACAGCACTGCCAGTGGCAGTGCGCCCAGTAACTATAGCATACATGCACGGTACTGTTCCATGTGACGGGGGTTGTGCATGTGCCCTGGATGAACTGCCATTGCGTTGGTGCGTCTCGTGGAACCGGCACTCTTCTGAACTGAGGCAGTTGTGTGGAGGGTATGCCACAGCTCTGAGCAATGATTCGAATGTGTGTGCAACGTTGGGGAGAATGGGTTGCTGTTTCCATGAGTGTCAAGGGCATCCCATGTGGGGGTACCTCAGGCAGGGGCTTCTATGTGTGGGGTGTGGATAAGTCAGATAGTTTATTTGCGGAATGCCTGGTGTGGGAGTCATCCCCATCTGCCATGGGATCTCTCTAAGGGTGTTCCAGCCGCGTTCTGGACCAAGGTCAGAGGTGCAGGTGTCCTCCCGCCTTCTGCATTGGCACAACGGTGCTTTCATCCCTGATGTATGTCTGACTATTACTTGCGTTTTTGGAATGTGATGTGGCTTTGGTGCTGAGATTGGGACAAGGCCTTGGTGTACGGTTGGCGATACACACACACATGTTGGCATGTGGAGCCAGGTGCCCGAGAGGCCTTGCGCTGCTTGTGCAATCTCACTCCGTCTCTCTTCCTCACTCTTTCCCTCCCTCTCTCCCTCTCTCTTTCCTTTGTGGGCGCATGGCACACCTTCTTCTCTTGGATTTTGTCTTCCAGGCTGTGTCCTACAGATTGTCCAGTGAGGACCCGCTAGGACTCATCCGAATGGTTGTTTTGGCTTTTGTTTGAATGGTGTTTTGTGTTGGTGATTGCATTGCTGTATGGCTGATTCTCCATTTTCTGGCCACGCATGTATGCTGATTTTCCTGCTTGTGCGACATCAGGCAAAATATTTGTTTTGGGAATCATGGTGTTGGTGTGCAGTTTCTTTGTCCGGGGTTGGGGGTGGGCCCGGGGGGGGTGTTGAGGGCCTGGCTGTGGTGTTGGTTGGTGTTGTGGCCCTATTGGGTGTCCGTGCTGCATGTTTAGTTGCTCGGGGGCATCTGTTGTTCTTCATGTGTGGCTATGGGCTGTGCTCCCTTGTCTGGTGCAGGTTGTGGTCTGACTTTGCACCAGGTCTGAGCAGGTGTTAATTTCCTCCTGCTAACGTGCCTTATCGCCTGTTTTGTGTTCTTATCGCAGATCTGGCTGGTCGTTGAGAATGTTGTGGAGTGGTGTTGTTGCGGCTTTTTGCTCGGGAACGCCTATTCTGCATCTTATTAGCAATAGTTGCCGGGCTCATCCGTGGCGATGTTTGCTGCGGATGCTAACGCCAGAAAAGTGGTGCTGTAGGCTGTTTGCACCGACTTGTGGGAGGTAAATTTATCTCGACTTTGGCTGCGCTAAAGTTCTGGTAAATCGGAGATAGCTCCTTGAGAATATGGCCCTTGGTTGCAAGACATTAACAACTACCAATCTGATTCAGTGCTTGGAAGGGATGCCTTAAATACTCCACATCAAAATACCAAATATATGTTTGGTTACAAACCTAAATTGCGATTCGATGATGTGTTACTGAATCGTAATTTAAATTTGTATATATGAAAAGGTCTTTTTGTGGTCATAAACTGCTCAATTCTGCAAATTGAACTTTTGTCAACACAGAAAGGCTATGTATATCTGGTCACTCCCCCCAAATTGCCCTAATCTCAATGCTGACATTATGGCAACTAAAAAGAACCCTTTAAGAGTTAGGTGCTTAGGAGCCACAACAGAAAGAGGTTTGAAGGGAAGATACTGTAATGTGCTAAAAACCAAGGGAAGATAACGTGAAGGAATTATTGATTTCAGTGAGGGACTATGCAAAGAGAAACCCTTCAACAACCTACTGTCAATCAATTCCATTTCCTTACTACCTCATGGATATCTGGTTGACCGTATTGCTGCCCATTGTACTCTTGAAGTAGCCAATGCCTAACCTTTATCAATTCCATCCTGTAGACAAAATGTATCTTGATTAACAATCGGATATATTTAGGGATGCCTCAGTGGACAAATTAGAAAAGAAGCCCAAAGATGGCTATAAGATTGCCTAGTGGATAGATGTGTAGACTCCTAATCAACAGCTGCTCTGATACTCCATTGCCAGCTCAGCAAGAGAGAGAGAGACACACATGGTGAGATCCATGCACCTGAGGATCCTGAACCTGTCCACTCAGAAGCTACTGACTTTGTCACAACAATATAAATACAAGGACATCGTTTATGAAGCCTCACAGAACCAAGAATATCTAGGGTCAAATATGCCGGGCAATGCTAAAATGACATTCCTAACATTCAGACTGTTCTACATACTTATTTATGAATTTGAGGGCTAATGAAATCTAGTGCTTAAAGGAGAAACTGCCTGTCCACTTTGTGGACTTACAGCTGAAACCCTTTTCCACATTTTATGTATTTGCTTCAAACTTTTATATTTATGAAAAATGCACATATGACCGATTTTTTTTTAAATAAGTAAAAAATAACATCAAGTGTAGCTACTGTTTTAGAATCAAAGATAATAGTGCAATTGTAAGGCTAAAGAAATTATTGGATGAAGTTTACAAAGTGTTAGTCTCCTGAGGTTAGTACATTTTTTAGCATAGATTTTAACTTGCATATGGCCAGTTCTTTTTAACCACCACGTTTGCTATTCATGCAGATTGTAATATACTATTTTTTATTGTAATCTTTTGATTAATACTATAGATGTAGTACTACTACTACTACGCACCACTTGCAGCAGAGCCTGGTCCGCTACACTGATGGTCAGGACCTTAGATCTCAAAGTTTGTTGTCATCCCTTCTGTGCTGTTGACATGGCAGGTCAAGTCCATGCTATCTGTTGCCTCCGTGCACACCGCCAGATCTGAAAATTAGAAAAGGCAGAAACTACACAATGGGGGCTCAGAGAAACACCTACCAAGAGGAAAAGAGCAGAAGAGATGCACGGTGTGGTCTCTGTATGCATCCTGTGCAACCACCAAGTCATAACCACTGGAGTGACATGCAACTACTGACTATGGTCAACCCTGTTCCACATCAGACTACCCCTTATGTGAGTGAAGTACAAAAACAGGCCAGATAAGGCAAGGGCCAGCACTCAAGTTCTGCCTGCACCTTGCATATTGGCTATAAGGTTGAAAGAGACAGTCGCACAAAAGGAGAGTGCCCAAAACACATGGGTCTTTCCAGATTTGAAGTGACTGCCCATCCAACCAAGGTCTGAGGATCTGTTGAAAGGCAGAGACTGGGGAGAAGCCCTGCCAGAAGGCACACTACATCCATCTTTCACAGAATCATGCACTCAGTACCTGTCCAAGTAGGTCACAGTTTGGACCCGCCAATGCACCAGAAAGCTACCACAAAGACAATCCCTTCTCCTTGCTTAACATGGTCTATCAAACCTATGCATCACATAGGCCAGCGACATGAGACGCAGGCTTCTACTGCATCATTCTGCATACACAGCTCTTTTGTCCTACACAGCCTGGTGACTATAGTCCCTGATGACTTCAAATCCAATCACAAGCCTGAAGCCCAAAAGGTCCCTTGTGAGGGGACAAAGATCTAGAAACCTCAACACTCATTCTGCACCTCCAGAGGATTGAAGCCTGCTGCAGGGTACCCGATGCACCACCAAAACTGACTTTACTGAATAGTGGCTCTGTTGGCCCGGAGTAAAAATGGTACAAGCCTAGGCACTGAGAGAAAGAAAAAGAGAAGGGAGTGACCCATCAGTCAAGAATGGGGAACTTGAGGTCTTCTCCATCACAGTTGAAGAAGAATGCTCTTATGTCCTAACACCAAGAAGATAAAGAAGGGTGACATCCAGTTCACTCTGGAAAATGTAAGGCCTAGTCCTGCACAAGAGAAAGAAGAGCCTCACTGTGGCTACTGATCCCTGGAGCAGCAAACAGTCAAGGAAAGGGTCATATTGTGCCCTCAATGCATCCGCTGGTTGACTCCACAAATGTAAAGGAGTGAAGATCAATGTTCAGATGGGTGTAAGGCACTTTCTGTCACAGAAGACCTGTGGGAACAGTAACGACAAAGAACAGCTAATAAATTGCCTGCATGGCATTCCAAAATTAGCAAGCAACGCTAAGTGGGTGAGTATCCACGAACAAGGTCTCAGCACTCTCCTGAACACCTAGGCCTCAAAAGGGAGAGCAAATAAATCAACAACACTAGGTAACTCTGCATCTCCTTGTTCACACCGACAACTTAGTGAAAGCCTTACAGGTGAACAGAGGGTAACCCTTTCTTTCCACAACTAAGTGGTATATTCACAAGAACGTGTGATAACTACGGCAAGAGTAGCTTAACACAACTCTCAACATCGCAGCCCATCACGGGAAAATAACTCCGTGTCAACGTGGTATTCACAACAAGGCGGTACCATGCGATAGTCTGCCGAAACCGCGGACAATGTCCGCGATACAACCACCTCGATGGAGATAAAAACACAAAAAACCTGCGATGGGCCAAAGCGGGATGAAGATATCAGCGATAAGCAGGGCCAGGCCTTCAATACGCACCTGGCAGGTGGAAAAAATCCCCATAAAAGTAGAAAAAACACCCAAACACAAACTGACCAACACCCAAGCACCATGGAGGCAGCCGCAGCAGGCGCAGAGGACGAGCGCAACCCCACAAGCACCATGGACAATGAGGGACAGGGAAGGCCAAGGACAAGAAGAAGAGGAAGACAACGTTCAGTCCGCAGGCGAACAGGATCATAGTCACGGAGGTGATGGAACACCATCAACAACTGTTCATCACCTCCAACGTGTCATTGGGCACCAAAACTGGAATATGACGGGACATTGCGGGCAAGGTGAATACCGTAGAAGAGCACAAGAGGACAATGGACGAGGTCAAGAGGCGATGGAATGACATCAAGCAGAAGACCAAGGAGATCCTTGTTTAGGGTTTTTTTCTACTTTTATGGTGTTTTTTCCCACCTGCCAGGTGCGTGTTGCAGGCCTGGTGCTGCTTATTGCTGATTTCCTCATTGCGCTTTGGCCCATCGCAGGTTTTTTTGTGTTGTGGTTTGTGTTTTTATTTCCATCGAGGTGGTTGTATCGAGGACATTGTCCGTGGTTTCGGCAGATTATCGCATGGTACCGCCTTTTTGTTAATTCCACGTTGACACAGGGTTATTTTCCCGTGATGGGCTGCGATGTTGAGAGTTGCATTAAGCTACTCTTGCGGTAGTTGTCACACGTTCTCCATGTCGGGAGGCAGAGCTTTTGGTGTTGCGGCCACACGCCTGTGGAATGAGCTGCCTCAGAACATCAGACAGGCCGAGTCTTTGACATGTTTTAGGAAGAGTCTGAAAACCTGGCTGTTCCAAAAGGCTGAACATATTGCTTTCCATTGATAAACTGGTCGATGTCCGTGGGGGTCCATTTTTTAAGTCCCAGCGCCAGGATACCCGTAGGGTGACAGTTCACGCTTTATACATTTTCAATACAATACATTACAATACAATACAATACAATACAAACTCACAGCCAACCAGAAGGCAGCAAAGCAGACTGGAGGTGGGGGCCCAGCACCACAGCTCGTGCTGGATGACTTGGAGGAGCTGGTGTTGACAGTCATCAGTGTGGATACTGTGGCCGGAGTCGGGGGATTGGACACTGCTCGACATGACACAACACAACCGCAACAGAGTGAGTGACCACCAGGTACTTGGGGGATGGGTGGAGATGGCCATGATGGCACACATGCATAATCAAGCAGAGCACGGTGCACACCCTCAATGACTCTGGGTCATAGCCCAGATCTATAGACTGTCACAATGTACAATGCCATGCTGTCTGAATGTCAACATGTACCATGCGGCTACTTACATGTGGACTCATTGCAATACACCATCTCCCCTTCACATTGCAGGGCCACCGTCAACACCCCATGCAGAGCAGTCCCAGCCACTCTTCACTGATGACGAGGAGGACAACCCCAGCATCAACGCACAAGCCCTCGTAGACATCATTGACATAATCCGCTACTCACCTCCAGGATCAGGGCTGACCAGCTGCATTCAGGAGACCCCACCCACCACCCAAACCACCTAGCAGGAGGCACCCATGGCCCCGGCAGTCTCCCAATACCCCCGGGAGCAACACACGGCCTTCCAACGCCATGTGCTGGAGGCCCAGAGGGAGACGGCTGAGCATGTGCAGGTGGGGTTTGACCTCATGGCCACCAAACTGGACGCCATCCATGGGTGTCTAGGCCGGCTCCATGGTCTCCAACGAGCCCTGACGGACGTCTCTGGAGTCCTGACGTGGAGAGAAGAACACCTGTCCGCTCAGAGGAGCACCAGTGACTCCAGCCATGAGCTGGTACACATGCGGAGCCTCATGGAGGATATGGTGCGGATGGAGGCGGAAAGGATGGCAGCCACCGCTGCACATCAGCAAAATGTAGTTGGGATCTACCATGCCCTGCAGACCATCATCATGGCATTGCTGCTACAAGGCGCGATGCAGATGAATGCTGCTGCCCCCACACCATCCACATCTCCACCTCCTGGTGTGCCATTGCCTCACAGTGCGGCAGACGTATCCACTCCGGCACCTGATGTGTCCGTGGCACACAGTGCCTCAACCGGTACTGCAACACCCACAGGTGGGGCAGAGCACATGTCCGGGGACAAGGACGTGGATGGGTTTGTGATCAGGAGGCACTAGCGTTCATTTCGGCCACCGGTGCCGCACAAGGCCCTATGACCTTCCACTGACCCCCATACATCGATGCACTCACCTTGGACAGTGACATGGACTGCCATATCCTGTTTGATGACCAATGACACGGCGACCAGACTGCGGACTGTATCCTTCCTCGTCCACAGTACTAGTCATCCCCGGATGGACTCCGGCTGGCCCTCCACGGGCCCATATTGTGTAGTGTGCTCGGCATTGCCCTGTACCGCTCCAGCTGCAGAATTGCACTGGATGTGCAATAAACATCACGCACTGCTGTGCCATGTATTTCATCATTCATGTATGAATGTGTGGATGAATGTAGGGACAGTGATTTCCCTTGCATCAATGATGCTCATCCTGTGGGATGCCAGTCAGAGGGTGCTAAATTGCATGTTGTGTACCGGCTCCCATGAACACTACAACAGGGACACACGCATCAGTCACTTCCATGTCCGGACATGGACTGAATCACCCCCAGAGCCCATGAGTCATTGTTGCAAGCCCTGCGCTGGTCCGGCGTATGGCAGGCCAGATCACTCCACTTACGCTCCGAGGGGGGGCCCTCATTGCTACCCGTCGCAGGCATACTCGCTGGTGGTGTTCAGATCACTGGTCTAGTTGTCAGCATGTCACAGCCACTCCCTGAGGGTAGGTTTGCACGCACACCACACCCATACGGCACATGCCTCACAGGCCATGTGACTCTGCCAACATAAGGGGCCGAAGACGTCACATTCCCCTCTGCCGGTGGTGACTGGATGACGGACGCTCCACGGATCTCAGTCATGAAGGGCCCATGAGTTGTTGTGCACAGGGTTAGTGGCACCCGAGGCCTTGCGGCTGTCACGGGCCTACCACCATGTGGCGCTGACTGGCAATGCACAGGGTTAGTGGCACCCAGAGCATTGCAGCCAGCACAGGCACCCTGCCATGGGACGGTGACTTTGGGTGCACTGAGTCAGTGGCAGCTTAAGTTGCTGAGCAGGTGTGCAGCCTGCACTGATGCCCCACCCAGCGGTCCGGACAGCTCAGGTTTTGTGTGACCTGCAGGACAGCAGTGTAGGCCAGAGCCAGCGGGCAGCGTGGGCCTACCACCACGTGGCATCGCTTCCGGGATCCCAGAGTTAGTGGCACCCATTGGGCTGAGCGGGTGTGCAGCCTGCGATGATGCCGGGTGCACTGGTATGTCCTATGCCATGGAATAATCAAGATCCAGCACCAAACATGAGACCTGGTGGCCTGCGGAGCAGGGCTGCATGGTGTGGGGGGTGCCATGTCCGCGGGCCCCGGGCTTGTTGCATGCAGCGGCATGTGGTGGGACCTCCTGTCTGCACGCCGGTGGCGGAAGGTGAGCAGTGAGTTCTGGGTGTGCACGGGCGGGCATGCTCCGTTGGGCGGCGGCAGGGGCTGGTGTGCCTTTGCCTGGGTGTGCATGGGCGGACAGGCGATGTCTTGTGCAATTGTGTGTACTGTGCCAATCATGTATCTGGACTCTGTTTCAGATGACTGGTCTGTCTCAGATGTGTGATCTGGTGTACTGCTATACATACCGGCAAGTGGTTGGAGACACACCGGTGGCAGCAGGTAAAAAGTGTGGCTTGGGTGCGCAGGGGCGGCACTCTCTCTCTCTCCCCCTCTCTTCTTCTCTCTCTCTCTCCCCCTTTCTCTCCCCCTCTCTTCTTCTCTCTCTCTCCTCCTCTCTTCTCTCTCTCTCCCTCTCTTCTTCTCTCTCTCTTCCTCTCTCTCTCCTTCGCTCTCTCTCTGTCCTTTAATGTGAGCAGGACACACCTTCTCATCATGATTTTTGTCTTGCAGGCTGTGACCTACGGATTGTCTCAAGGGGAGCCACCATGTGTCTTCATTTCAGTTCAGAGTTAATTTTAATAAAGTTTCATTTCTTGCTTCGAAAGTGAATGTGTGATGCTCATTTTTGTGACGACACATGCATGTTGTTATGGTTTCTCCTAGAACAGATCAACATAGGAGTTCTATCTCCATGGTTGCGTCTCGTGTGAGACAGTTACCTGGCGAAGAACTGACAAGCTGGAGTTGGTGGCTCTACTAATTTATTTATTTATTTTGAAGGTTTTGTATAGCGCAAACAAGACCCTTGCGGGTATCAGAGCGCTTTACAAGGTAATTGTAGGTGATGGACATAAACAAAGAGATCAAATAAGGTGTACTAATACATAAGTGGAAACTATTTTGGTGCAGTTACAGGATGGCAGATATATACGCAACTGTGTAACGAAACAAATTCGAGTGAGAGTTAGTTGATAAAATATATACATACGAATAATATAATTTACAGGCTCACAAATATATAAGTGTCTCTGTGAAGAGTTCAAGTGAATTTGGCTGTGAAAATCGCTTTCACTTATTTTTTTTAAAAAGCCGCGGATGGGTTTTGTCTTGTTTCTACAGGCAAGGCATTCCAAATCCTGGGAGCCATTCTTGAAAAGGTACGGTTATAAGATTTCTTCTTAATAAATCGTTGAGGTTTTCAGTAGAAGATTGGAGGAGCTCCTAGTGGTTCTGTTACCACCCGATAGTTCCAATTTCTCCGCTAGGTATATCGGGGTATTGTGATGCAATGCTTTGTGTGTCATACGGGCGATTTTCAGGTGGGTTCTGGCCTTAAAAGGTAGCCAGTTGAGGGCACAAAGATCTGGGGAGATGTGACAATTCCTTTTTGAGCCTGTGATGAGTCTGGCGGCTGCATTGATTGAAGCTCTTAGAGGGGCCGTCGTCAATCTGGGAAGGCCACAGGGAGCGACACTCCCATAATCCACTCTGGGTTTTACTAGAGCTTGAACTGCCTGTTTGAAGTCATTTGCAGGTATGAAGGGTTTCATTCGTCTCAGGGTGTTCATCTGGAAATTTGCGCCTTTAGTTGCTGTGCTTATGATCTTCTGCATATTTAGCATACTGTCCAGAGTAATTCCTAACGATTTGGCAGAGTCAATAATAAGAGGTTGACCGTCGAGTGTTGTTAGATGCTTCATCCACTCGCGTATGATGGTAGTTAGGTTGGGGGGAGCGATTAGGAGAAATTCGGTTTTGAATGTGTTGAGTTTTGAGTGTTTTTTGGCCAGCCAGGTCTGTGTTTTTTGTAGCGTTAAGTTGAGGGACTTTTCCTCCAGTGAGTGGACCATCATGTAGAGTTGACTGTCGTCCACGTACATGTGGTAGTGGACGTTTGAGGAGTTAAGAATCTGAGAATTGAGTAATAAAATACTTTATGATTTACCAGTGACTGTCTTTTCAACACTGGTGATGCTTGCAGGGGACAAGCCTGCCACCAACTCTCCCTCTTTATTTTGGACCCACAAATTCGTTTTCTTCTCCACTGCGAGGGATATCGAGTGACAAGAGAAGAAGTATCTTCCTGCTTTCCTGAAGGTTTCTCTTTCCTGCTCCTGTTTTTCTCGACTTTCTGCGAGTTTCGAGCTGAATTTGGTCAATTTATCGCAGTTTTGTCCATTTCCAACGGCTCTCATTGATTGCGATGTCTTCTCTTGCACTCGCTGACGTGCACAGCCTCACCAGCGGTCTCTGACGTCATCACGCGACACGCACATAATGCAACGTACGTGCCGCCATCTTGGTTTCATGGTTCCCATAACAACGACATTGTGCGCCATTGCGGAGCCCCAATGAAGCATTTTTAATTAGAATCGGGCACCACTACGGAATGTGTAAGGAATATTCTCTAATGGATTTTCAGGTACTGTTTCTGCATTTTGGCAATTGATGTTGCATCACCCATCACGGAGTATTAAGCTTGGTAGACTCTAATTGAACCTGAATGATACTCCCCTTGGTCTTGTGTTACTCATTTGGCCTCACATTTACAGTGCTCAACTACTGACTTTCATCTGCATTTGTGAACGCTTTAATTCATCCTTACAGCATAGTTATTTTATCTTTAGCAGATTATTCCTTTCATTGCATTTTAATTGGTTTCAAGCAATATTGACTATAGTGTTGTCACTACCACTATGGCAGCTACCACAATTAACCAGCCTCCTCCATTCCTTTGTGAAAAGGGTGAACCACTTTTGCCATGGAAAAGGTGGAAATTGTTATTTGAGTCCTACTTGGTAGCTATAGGTGGTGAAAAATTCTCAGCTCACAGGAAGCAAGCAATTCTTATTCATAATCTCGGTATTGAAGGACGCAACATATATGAAAGTATTGATGTAATTCCTGTTGGTGAGGGTGATGGAGGACCTTCTGATGTCTTCGAGATGTCCATAAAGATGCTGGAAATGTATTTTGGACCACGCATCAATGTTGTCTTAGAGAGGCACACATTTTTTATGAGAATCCAAGAACCCAACGAGAAAGTTGGGAACTATATAGCTTCTCTAAAGACACTGACACACACTTGTGAGTTTGGTGATCTTACGGATTTGTTGATACGCAATCAACTAGTCAGGTGCACTAACAGTCCTAGAGGGCAAGAAACACTTTTGTCTAGAAATCCATCTCTTAAAGATGCCGTAGCCATTGTAGAAGGGATGGAAAATACCTTTGGCTGGGTTAAAGAGATGAAAACCCATAAGACTATACCAGAGAATGCTTCAACTCCCAGCAGCATTCATGAGTTGACCTAAAAAATTGTAGCTCAAGACTATGTTGACAGTGTCTCCAAGACTACGCGTGGAATTGAAGCCAAACCTTCCACAGATTTTTCAAGAATTAATTTATTTAATTTATTTATTTATTTTGAGAGTTTTATATAGCACTGGCTAGACCCGGAGGTATCAGAGCGCTTTACATAAGGTTCCACAGAAATTACAAAATTACATCAGTTACACCAGTTACACGTTACATCAGTTACTAGAAGTTACTAGAAGCGCTGGCTAGACCCGTGGGTATCAGAGCACTTTACATTAGGAATCACACTAACTGTTATGCTAAAAACACAACCTGCCACAAGTGTGGCATCAAAGGTCACTACGCCAGAGTATGCAAGTCTGGTGGCAGAGTGCGCACTATAGAGAATGTTGAGACCTGTGACACCTCTAGAACTGTTATTTTGAGCATATGAGGTGATGGTATGGTTGATGCTGATCTCATCAGCATGCCGGAGTGTGAGGAGATGATTGGTGACAAGTTAGTTGTGGTTTTAGCAGACTCTGGTTCTCCTTTCACTATGCTTGGGAATGAACTGTGAGACAAGACTTTTCCTGAGTCACAACTTTCCGCCTCTGACATTAACCCAGTCAGTTATGGTGGCTCACATATTAATGTAATTGGGTTTGCCATCATGAAGATTCACTTCAGAGGGAGAGAAACAATTGGGAAGATTTATGTCGCTAAACGTGGTGACAATCTCCTTAGGTGGAGACATCAGAGAGACTTGAGGATAATTCTCAGCCCGGATGCTCGTTATCCATCTGAGCAACTCATGTTGGTTGAGCAATCAGCGACGTTTAGTACGTTTTTTGAAGAGTTCCCTCAAGTTTTCTCTGACAACATTGGTCTGCTCACAAACTTTGAACATCGTATTGTGCTCAAGAAGAATGCAACTCCTGTTGTACACAAGGTTAGGAAGGTTCCCAACATGATGCTGGAACCTCTTAGAGATGAACTTAAGAGACTGGTATTTTTGGGTGTGATTGAGGAAATCGAATCCTCTGAATGGTTGGCCCCAGTGGTTTTGGTCCCCAAGGATGGTGGGAAAAGCATTAGGATGTGTGTGGACTTGAGGAGTCTAATGGATTTGGGTAGATTGTCAACCCCTTCCAAACATCTCTGAGTCTATTAATATGCTTGATGGGGCTAGAGTTTTTAGTGTGTTAGACTTATCCTCTGCTTACCACCAGAATCCAAACATTTAACATCTTTTGTCACACCACTGGGGGCTTTCCGTTTTGTCAGAATGCCATTCGGATTAGCCTCTGCGGCTTCCTGCTTCCAACGCATCATGAAGATGATCCTAGGTGATGTTTCCAACGTCATGTTCTTCCAGGACGACATTTTGGTCTATGGGAAAGAGGATTTGGAGCATGACAGAATTTTGAGAACTGTCTTACAAAGAGTAGCTGAGAAAGGTTTGACTGTGAATAGACTGAAATGTAAGATTGGTGTGTCTTCCGTCACTTATTTGGGACATGTTATCTCAGGGGAGGGTATTCGTCCAAAACTGGATTTGGCTAAGAGTATTGTGGATGCTCCTGCCCCAACTGATAAAGAGCAGGTCAGGTCTTTTCTTGGCCAAGCAGAATTTTACGCTAAGTTCGTTCACGGTTTTGCTTCCACTGTAGAACCCATCAGGGCTCTTCTGAGGAAAGGAATATATTTTGTCTGGTCACCAGAGAGTGTTCTGGCTTTTGATTCTATTTAGCAAGCAATTGGTAAGAAGCCTACACTGGGCTATTTTGATTCTAAAAAGAAAAGAATTCTAACCACTGACGCTAGCTTGTGTGGCATTGGGGCGGTGCTTTCCCAAATCGATGGAGGTGAAGAAAGGGTGGTTGCATTCGCGTTGAAGAAACCAGAGCAGCAGTATTTGTGCATTGAAAGAGAGGCTTTGGCTATTGTTTGGGGAATAAAACATTTTAAGTTTTACCTTTGGGGCATTCCCTTTTTTGTTAGGTCTGATCATCGCCCTTTAGTTCAGATGTTCTCATGTGCGGAGAGTGAGAGACTCACTCCTAGACTTTGTCGTACTTTAATATTCAGGACCGCGTAGGGGACAGGGCCCTACCCCTGTCTATCTTGGTATTAGCGAACCGCAAATGGTAAATGCGGCATGTACGAGTGCTTTATATACCGTTCTAGCTATGAATGCACTGCGTACACGTTATTCTGCTTCACTACGCGGGTTCCATTTTGGAAGCAGTGGCCATCTTGTCATTGCCCTCACATAGGCTATAATGGAGTAAATACGGGCCTCACAGTACATGGGTTTTCCCTCTGACTTCTCTGTGACCTGGGCAGCTGGCTCTGCTGCCCCAGGTCAAACCGGTCTCACGAGCTCCCCTTCCTCCGTCCACCTGTGATTAGCATCAGGGCTTGACCCGTCATAAAACCCTTTCATTCTACACAATCCCCCGGCTAATCTCTTCCACACCTGCTTGTTCCTGCTTTATGACTTGTTTCCCAAAACAGGAGATGCTCATGTTTATTGGGGGGTCTGTTTACATCTGATGTGGGATCTGAACCTTACTGTGTAAATCATTGTGGGCTGGCCGAACTGGAATGTGGGATGGTCATCATGACTCTGCTTTTTCGTTTGTAATGTATACCTTTATATGGCCATATCGTAAACCAAGGAATGTGTGCCTGGAGCATGATATTTTGTACTTAAGGAGAAGTCCGTTCCTATGATTTTCAGCAGTCTCCTGAGAACATACACGCTGTTGTACTTCTAGGATACCTGTCATTGGTCTGCAGCCAATAAACGAATCTTTGACTTCACCCAGAAGACTCTGTGTTTCTGTAGGTCCGGAACAGGGTGAACCCAGAAGTCATAGGGTGTGTGCCCCTGCACCGCTGGGTCTAAAATACCCAGTACTTCAGTTTGGCGCCCAACGTGGGGCGATTTCAGCGGTACCAGTCCAAGCCAGAGGTTCGTGAGGAGCTTCGTGTGGAAATTCTGGAGGAAGGCCGCCACTTCATCGACCCCTGCATGTCGACGTGGTCCGAAAGTCTTTTCTGCGAGGTTCTCCGCGTCCCGACGGCTACGAAGGACTGCTGCCCTGATTAATCGACCTGTTTTGGACCCTTGACGAGTTTTGAGAGAGCGAAACAATCGAGAGAGTCTTCTGGTGACGCCATCGATCAGCAATATTCAGTTAAGTATAAGTGGAGCGTCTCCTATTTGTTTTTGGTATCCTTCGGGATCGTTTGATTTGGTAACTTGGTACTTTGGAGTTTGCAAACGCCAAAACCAGAGGACTCGTGTATTCACGAGAATATCGTATTCGATAATCCTTTGACGTTTGGATCTAGACTAGTGAGCAAAGATGCCTGGTTCTGGACTATTTGGTAGATTATTCTGTTTGGGTTGTGGAAAAGATTTCCAGCTAGAGGAATCATGTCCGGTTCCTCCGGTTGGAACTCCAACTTATGAGCTCTATGTAAAACATGGCGTAGGCCCCATTGCATATAACGAAGTGTGGATCCACTACACCAGGAAAGATGGTGTTTTAAAATGGCCCCAAAATGGTAGTTTTGATACCGATATTTTAGATAATTTGGAAATTAAATTGTTTAAGAAGAAAGCCCGGCCGGCGACGTTTGACTCTTTCCGCTTATGGCGAAAGGAAGCCAAACAAAAGGAAATTAAGCTAGCAAAAAAGAATAAGAGAGAGAGAGGTATGTCAGTAATGCAAGCAGCTGTACAATTTAAAGACAATGAAGAGGAGCAAATGAATGAGCAATTGCACAGGCAGCATAAGTTAGGGATTGACAAATGTTACCCAGCTTTGCCACATTCTAAGCAGAATGAGTCCGAAGAAAAGGAGAAAGATCCCCTGATGTCACATTTGTTGAGTTCGCCACCCCTGTATGCTCAAACTGCCACAGCGCCTCCCCAGCTTGTAAATATGCCGCCTCCAGTGCATATACTGCAAGCCTTGCCGCAACCGCCAGTTGCTTTGCAGCCAGTTCCTATCCCTGTAGCGCAGCCCTCTCAAGGGCCGCCAGTTGTGCTTCCAACTGCCCCCGCACTTCCTGCGACTTTGCCTAATCCAGTAACTGCCTCCCCTAACACTCTTCCTTCCACCACTCCAGTACCCGTCTCTACATCCTCTTTTCTTCCCTCTGTTTTTCCCCCTGTTCTCGCCTCAGCTTCTCCTTCAGCGCGACAGCGCCTAGCTAATGTGGTTACTACATTAATGTCTCCTCTCTTTGAGTCATCTGGTGCGACTCCTGGTTTACAGCGTAAGCAGTTGCGCAGCCAATTGCCTAACCCCGATGAGAAAAAGGTAATAGATAACATGGCGCGTAGATGGATCGTTTTTCCTTCACTGTATAATGTGGAATCAGTTGTCAACGTTTTCCATCAATGGGATGCCCCGAAACAGAGATATGTGTTTGAGAAAATGTGCGAAATTCTCTGTGAAGAATTGGAGGATAGTGGTAAAAATCCGAGCCCGCAGGAGTTGTGTAGAGTGAGGTTCGATTTTGGAACTGGTATAATTGTGGACCGCGAAGTAGATAAAGCAGTTGCGGTTGTATTGTCCTTCAGGAATGATGATTGCCAACAGTCATTGTTTGAACAAGATGTCCTTGTGGGGAAAAAGGCAAAAGCGCGCCAATACCCTATGAGAGAAGTTCCCCCGGTATGGAAGGAAGCGGTTGCAGCTGTCGGTGGTAACCCCGCTGTGGCAGCGCATTTCCAGCGTGTTTGGGTGCATGTTCCATGGAAGCGCTCTGAGGTGTTAGCGCTTAAGCAGTCCTTGCCTGATCCCCGTAAAAACCCATCAGGTTATTATAAAGAGTTGTCACAGACGGCAGGGTCATGTATTATGAATCTGGCCGACATAGACATGTTGTTTGGTAATGTTGTTCCACAGCCTCTATGGGGATCAATTCGTAATGTAGATCACAATGCAGAACTAGGGGATACATGGGCTAACATTGTTGCTGCTGATGCTAGACACACTGGTGGTGCGAAACCAGAACCTTTAGTAGCTGAATTGCCTGGTAGAATCATCACGTATATGAAGACGATAATGCCTGCGATGCGCGTAAATTGGGACAAGTTATCTGCATGCAAGCAGAAGAAAGATGAGACAGTGTCAGACTTCTTTACTAGGTTTGAAGAAACGTTTATTGACCACAGTGGGCAAGATATGAGTACTGAGGGTGGCCAACGGTTATTTGTGGATAAGTTTGTGCAGAATTTACTTCCTGACCTGTGTAAAAAGTTAAAAGATTCAGAAAGTTCTTGGGCTGTTTCTTCTTCAGCGCAAATACTGGCTACTGCACAGTATTATGAAAATAAAGATAAAGACGAGAAAGATAGAACAGAGAAGAAAACGAAGGAACTGAAGACAAAGGTCCTTTTACAGCAGGCCTATCCGCCACGTGGAGGTCAGAATAATTATAGGCAACCCCAAGGTGTCTATCACCAACCCCAACAGTTTCAGAACAATCAGCAAATGAACGGGTATTACCAACCACGTGTCCCTGTAGGTCCCAACCAATGTTCATACTGTAAAGAGGAAGGTCATTTTAAATATAGTTGCCCTAAATTAATGCAGCGGAACGGTAATGCGTATGGCGCAAGAGGTAGGGGTGGTCAGCAAGCTCCTAGAGGCAGAGGGCGTGGAAGTGTTCCCCAGAACGCGCGTCCTCTGCCGCCTCAAAATACCATCAATAGCTTTGATCAGCAAGCTAACGCGATTAGTAATACGGCCCAGTATTATAATATTGATTATTATGCAGAGGACGGTGATGCAGAGAATAATGATTACTAGGACAGCCATAGACAGAGAGAGGGAGTTGTTTCAGTGCCAGTGGATCAGAGTGGACCGTATGTTGAGGTGACTACAGCAAATGTAACGGAGCCTTTTCTGCTAGACACTGGTGCTGCAAAGAGTTCAATCATGCATTCAAAACTCCCTGGCGCACCTTTGTCTGGCGATATAAATGTTTCAGTAGGTTTTTCTGGCGCCCCGGTTAGGAACCCGATTTCCAGTCCCATGTCACTTTCTGTTGGACCTTGCGAGCTGAAAGCACCCCTGATTCTGACAACATGTTGTGGTGAGAATTTGCTGGGATTAGATTTGTTGAAAAGATTGCACGCTACACTGTATTGTTCTCCTTCAGGAGTACAACTTACATTAGGCAAGAAAGTGATTTCCCCAATGTATTTGTCTAAAAATACAATGCCACCTGAATTGTCATCCCTTCCGGATGCCCTTTGGGCTACTGGTCCCAATGATGTGGGCCTCTTGGAGATACCGCCATATGTGGTGACTTTAAAGGCTAATGTCAGACTGCCACGTATTCCCCAGTACAAGATCTCTAATGAAGGGCAGAAAGCATTGTTAGACATTGTCAGCGACTTGATTAATAAGGGTGTGATTGAAGAGACAAGAGGCAACGTTTGCAATAGTCCGATTCTACCTGTCTTAAAACGAACGGATCCTTCACAGCCACCTGTTTACAGGTTTGTGATTGATCTCAGAGAGGTTAATAAGATTGTTGTGCCACAGTTTCCGGTTGTCCCCGATATAACTGCCTTGTTAACAATGATTCCAGCCTCTGCCGCATGGTTTTCAGTGATCGATTTAAAGAATGCTTTCTTTAGTATCCCAATTGCAGAAGAGAGCAGAGATATTTTTAGGTTTAGTCTGGGAGGCCGAAGCTTCCGCTTCAAACGCGCTCCCCAGGGCTACTGTGAAAGTCCATCAATATATAGTCAAGCTTTGAAAGCGCAGCTTGATGCACTTGTTTTACCTAGTGGCGCTATCCTGATTCAGTACGTGGACGATTTACTAATCGCCGCGGATACTGAAAAGATTTGTAAAGAAGCCACATTGTCACTGTTGCGCCATTTATCCGCTTTCCATCACAAAGTGTCTCTCTCTAAGCTGCAATATTGTCGACAAGAAGTGACCTACTTAGGTCATCTCTTATCGAAGGAGGGAAGGAAACTGACCCCAGAAAGAATTCAAGCCATTGCACAGTTGAGTGTGCCAAAAACACAGTGAGAAGTACGTGCTTTCTTGGGCATCACTTCATACTGTAGGCATTGGATCCCTAGTTTTTCTTTATTGGCAAAACCTTTGTTAGCCTTAACATGCAAAGACACACCGAATCCTATCCCATGGTCTGAAGAGTGCCAGAAAAGTTTTGTGGAATTGCGTAATGCATTATGTTCAGCACCTGTGTTGGGTACCCCTGACTACAGTAAGCCTTTTACATTGTATGTTCACGAGAAAGATGGTTGTGCGTTGTCAGTGTTAACACAGCCTTTTGGCGACAGACCGCACCCATGCGCATATTTTTCATCAACCTTGGACCCTGTAGCAAGGGCATTGCCAAGCTGTCTGAGAGCGACAGCTGCTGCAGCGATGTCTATCCGACAATCTGCTGGTTTGGTAATGGACAACACATTGATTGTTATGGTTCCACACGCTGTAGACACATTATTAAATAGGACCAAGACGCAACACTTGACTAGTGCGCGGCTATCAGGTTATGAACTTACACTGTTAGCTAATCACATACACATAAAGAGATGCAATACGCTGAATCCAGCCACATTGTTGCCAATTCCAGCAGACTCAGATGAGATTGAGCAACATGACTGTCTGTTCAGAACAGAAGAAGAGACGAAAGGGAGAGTAGATCTAAAAGATACTCCCCTGACTGAGTGTGATGGCACTTTATGGGTAGATGGGTCATGTTTCAAGCTCCCTAATGGTGACACGACTGCTGCATATGCTATCACGACTTTGCACACGGTCGTGGAAACTGCACGAGTGCCACATAATTCGGCCCAAGCAGCAGAATTAATCGCCCTCACGAGAGCATGTGTGTTGTCTGAAGGAATGAGAGTGAATATATACACAGATAGCCAGTACGCCTTTGGCGTGGCTCATAATTTTGGGCGACTGTGGAAGGAGCGTGGGTTCCTGACGTCGCATGGAGCTAAAATTCAGAATGGCAAGTTGGTGAATGATCTCCTTGAGTCACTGACCCTACCGTTGCAAGTTGCGATCATGAAATGCAGTGCGCACAGGAAAGTCACAGATGATGTTGGACGTGGGAATGCGTTTGCTGATGAGACCGCGAAAGAAACAGCACAGAATGCGAAGACTAGAATGTATGTTGCAGGTCCCGCAAGATGGGTTAATGATGTGGGAATGTGTGAGAACACAATAGAGAGTGTGAAGTCGCTTCAAGCTGAAGCCACAGAGGAAGAGTTAAGCAAGTGGAGAGAAAGTATGGGTAAGTTGGATGAGAATGGTTGTTGGATTGATCTGACAGAACATAGGCGATGGTTGTTGCCTGACGCATATGTGCTTCCAGTGGTTACTATGGCACATGGAATGGCACATATCAGTACGAAAGGTATATGTAAGTTGTTGGCTCCAGTATGGCAGAATGCTGGGATTCCCAAGTGTGCAGAGAATGTGGTCAAGAATTGCATAGTATGCTTGAAGTACAACCCTGGTAGGGGAACCCCAACTCCAGCTGGTCACTTTGCACCCCCATCATGTCCATTCGAAGTTTTGCAGCTGGACTTTATTCACATGGAAAGATGCAACAACCTGAAATATGTATTGGTGGTTGTTTGTGCTTTCTCAAAATGGATAGAGGCTTATCCTCTGAAAGATAACACTGCCCTATCCACAGCCAAAGCCCTTGTGAAGGAGTTTTTCCCTAGGTTTGGGATGCCAAGAATGGTGTGGTGTGATAACGGAAGTGAGTTTGTGGGTAAAGTGATGAAGAATGTATGTGAAGGGCTAGGGATAAAGCAGAAGTTCCATGCTGCAAATCACCCCCAATCAGCTGGATTAGTAGAACGCTACAATGGAGCCTTAAAGCTCAAGCTGGCCAAAATCCAGGCGAGCACCGGTCTTAAATGGCCTGACGCTCTGCCTCTAGCACTCCTGTCCACCAGAATGACCATACACTCACGAGTGGGGCTTAGCCCTTATGAGGTCGTCTTTGGCCGCCCGGCTAATGTATGGGGCGTGCCAAGACCGGCGAAATTTAGTGAGATAGAGCATCCAGTACTGCTCGATTACCTGTATGATTTGACTGTTAAACTGCGTGTTTTGCACCAACAGGTACATGATACTCTTCCCCAAGCCTCTGAACCTCCTGGACACCCTATCAACCCTGGTATGTGGGTGCTAGTCCGAAATTTCCAGCGTAAGAGCAACGACGAGCCTCGCTGGATCGGCCCTCATCTTGTTCTTCTTTCGACAAGATCAGCAGTGCGAGTGAAAGGGAAGAAGCACTGGATTCATGGTACCCACTGCAAAGTAGTCCCCTTGCCTCTGCCATATGACCAGTGGGTCAAGGAGGGTATCGCCGACTCAGAGACAGACATTGTACCTCGCTTTGTACCATTCAGCGACACACGCATAAAAGGCACAGTTTCAGACCAAGAGAGTGACACTATTCTGCAGGAAGCTGTGCCACCATCAAGTCGACTGGACACCACTGAGCCTGAACTTTTGTTTCAAGACCAAACAGCACCTGGCCGTCTCCGCTATAATTTGAGACCTAGGCCCATGGACAAATAAAGATTTCCTCACTATTTTCCTTTTGACATTTTTGCTCTCCCATCTGAAGGACTTTCTTGATTTTTGTTTTTCGAACCACCATCCGGGTTCTGCCGCAGGGTCGCGGTGCCAAGACTTTGGGGTACAGGCCGAAGACGCAAGGTCGACGGTTCTGGTTGGTCTAGGGCGTTTACCTGGACTGACAGGCGTACTCCTTAGCAGAAGAAACTCATCCACCGCGAGCGGCCCGAGTAGAGGATGGAGCTTTTTAAGATGGAGAGACCAATTGAGGAAATGAACTTTAACGCAAGGATGTGTAAAATTATGAAAAGTAAATGTTTTGTCTTTTTGTGCCTTTTTACACTGTGTAGTATCATAATGTTTATTGTAGGATTTGTGTTTTTCTCCGCTCAAAAGCCCATTGCACCCACTCAACAGCCTATACCTCTTTCTACTGCCTCCTCTCACTCTTTTCACCCTTTGCCTGAGCACGAACAGACCAGACGATCAGAGTTCGTAAATAACTCGTTTATCCAGCTCTTGCACCAGCACCAACTAGTAATGAATACGACCAATTGCTGGGTGTGTGGGTTAATGCCCCATACCATTAACAAAGGTATTCCCTACCTGGTGCTGCCGTATAGTTACAATGGATCGTCATGGGCATTCCAAACCATGTTTCTCTATGCTCTAGATACATACTCCCCTCGCCAACCGCGTTCCATCAGACCTATCACCAATAATAAGGCTTTGATGAAAGGAGTTGCCGATATGAGTAGGGATATCGATGCATACTCATCCATTCCCAAAGAAGAGTTGAGACCTTATGTAGGATGGAACGCGACGGGGTATAGTATTAGTCTGGGTGAAAGACAGCGAAAAATCTCGTCTCCAATCTGGGTCGTACCCCACATGGGTCGGTTCTGCTTACAGGGTAATGGTCAGAATCCTAGAGCTCAACTGGGAAGAAGTGACTGTACTGAAACGTACACCTTCCCATCACAGTTTTCCCCTGCGTTTTTGGCTGCCAAGGGCACATATTTCATCTGTCATGACCGAGCATATACATGGCTGCCCCCTGATTTCTCGGGCACATGTTATATTGCGAACTTGCTACCGCCGACATTTACTGCTGCCTCTGACTATCACAAGACCAGAGTTGTGAGAGGTGTGATTAGTAAGGAGGACACTGCCGGTCAGGAAGCGGGAGACTTCTTCTTGGGTTTCCTGCCGTTTTGGGGACCTATGGTCAATAGTAGGAACCTGAGACAGCTGACTCGTGTGGTTGAATCCACTGTCAATGTAACGGCTGGTGCCCTTAGTAATCTGACAGCTGAGCTCCAAGCGGATCGCCTTATGACTCTGCAGAACCGCATGGTTCTAGACGTTATTCTTGCAGACCGCGGTGGGGTATGCAAGGTCATCCAATCCAGTTGCTGCATTTTCATACCAGATAATGCTCCAACAGTGTATCAAGCCATCTCCAAACTCCATAAAATATCTGAATCCATACACGTGGATAAGGGAGATTGGTCACTGGTGGGGTGGTTCTGGGAATTGATATCTGCCTGGGGTTGGAAAGTTCTGATGGTCATTGGAATGATCTTAGCCATTCTTTTCCTGTTCTGTCTGTGTATACAGTGTGCTCCTGCGATATGTGGCCTCTGTGCTACCTTATGTGTAAGGAAACCTGTATCGAGGGACGAACTAAGTAATAGGATGATGCTACAGCAACATCTCCATGACTTTGCGGACATTGACCTAGACTCGGATTAAGATGAGTATAGTGATTGCCTATGTAAGGGCAAAAGGAGGGTCTGTCGTACTTTAATATTCGGGACCGCGTAGGGGACAGGGCCCTACCCCTGTCTATCTTGGTATTAGCGAACCGCAAATGGTAAATGCGGCATGTACGAGTGCTTTATATACCGTTCTAGCTATGAATGCACTGCGTACACGTTATTCTGCTTCACTACGCGGGTTCCATTTTGGAAGCAGTGGCCATCTTGTCATTGCCCTCACATAGGCTATAATGGAGTAAATACGGGCCTCACAGTACATGGGTTTTCCCTCTGACTTCTCTGTGACCTGGGCAGCTGGCTCTGCTGCCCCAGGTCAAACCGGTCTCACGAGCTCCCCTTCCTCCGTCCACCTGTGATTAGCATCAGGGCTTGACCCATCATAAAACCCTTTCATTCTACACAATCCCCCGGCTAATCTCTTCCACACCTGCTTGTTCCTGCTTTATGACTTGTTTCCCAAAACAGGAGATGCTCATGTTTATTGGGGGGTCTGTTTACATCTGATGTGGGATCTGAACCTTACTGTGTAAATCATTGTGGGCTGGCCGAACTGGAATGTGGGATGGTCATCATGACTCTGCTTTTTCGTTTGTAATGTATACCTTTATATGGCCATATCGTAAACCAAGGAATGTGTGCCTGGAGCATGATATTTTGTACTTGAGGAGAAGTCCGTTCCTATGATTTTCAGCAGTCTCCTGAGAACATACACGCTGTTGTACTTCTAGGATACCTGTCATTGGTCTGCAGCCAATAAACGAATCTTTGACTTCACCCAGAAGACTCTGTGTTTCTGTAGGTCCGGAACAGGGTGAACCCAGAAGTCATAGGGTGTGTGCCCCTGCACCGCTGGGTCTAAAATATCCAGTACTTCAACTTAAGCGTTGGAGCGAGGGGTTGGAAGATTACAATTTTCAAGTGCAGTATCTCCCAGTGTCTGCCAATAAAGCAGCAGATTGCCTATCAAGACTTTCCATTGACTGTTCTGGTGATACGTTGGACTATGATTCTGTAAAGGTTTGTTGGGTCAGAGAGTCTGCCATTCAAGAACAAGAATGGGAAAAGGCTTCATTGGAAGATGTGTTGCTTCCCGTTATAATGGATTTTGTTGTTAAAGGGTGGCCGGACAGCAAGAGATTTGATTCTGACTTATTACCTTTCTGGTCCATCAGACATGAACTCACTTTATGCCAAGGGCAACTCATGCGTGGTGAGAGAGTGATACCTCCCATTACATTGAGACCTAAACTGGTGAATCTTGCTCATGAAGGACATTTAGGGAGAAATCTCACAAAATCTCGTCTCCAAGAAAGGTATTGGTGGCCTAGGATGGATAGGCATGTTGAGGAAGTGGTTAAGGAGTAGTGTCAGTGTGCCTCTAGTGATAAATCCCAAGCTGCTAGTACTGCTCCCTTGTCACAGGTGGAAGTTCCACGTGAGCCCTGGGTCAAGCTTGGTCTGGACCTTATGGGTCAATTTGAGCTTTTAGGTCCTTCAGAGCAGTTTGTAATTCTCTTGGTGGATTACTCTTCTAAGTGGGTATCCACCAAATGTCTGAGCTCTATCAACACCAGGGTGGTTATTAACTTCCTTACAGATGAATTTGACGGGTGAAGGCATACCCAGATTCCTCATCACAGATAATGGGGTGCATTTCATCTAGGAGGAGATGCAGGACTTTTTGAGGGACTTTGGCATCACTCATCAAAAAAGCGCGCTTTATACACCACAAGCCAACGGACTTGCAGAGCGCATGAACAGAGTGGTGAAGGCTTGTGTGCAGAGAGCTATTGATAGGAAGGTTCCCCTCAAGGGTGTTCTGAGGGATACTTGGTGGGCACATCGCACTGCTCTCAATGCAGTGTTACAAAGATCCCCCTTTCAGATGCTGAGAGGAAGAGTTGCCCTATCAAAGCTCAATCCTGGGTGGTTGCCTCTAATTGAAGGTCCGGTTCTGGATAAGGAGGAGATGGGTGCAAAAGTTAAGTTTTATCAAAGAATGTAACAAGAGAATTTTTACTTTAAAAATTCAACTAAAGCCATAACTTGGAATGTGTTTGATTGGGTACTTATCAAAAGACCACGGTGGCACAGGAAGGGTATCACAGAGTTTATGGGCCCTTTTGTTATTACTTCTGTTTACAAGAATGTGGTCACTGTTCATAATGGAACCAAATGGAGCATGTCTCGCCTGGTGAGATTTCGGGGTGACAAGTCTTCATTTTCAGACAAAGTTCCTGGTCCGATTTTGCCAAGGAGTGTCTCTCCTCCGAGTTTACATTCACGAGGTTTATCTTCAAGGTCTCGTTGTCCTCCTAAACCTTATGAAGACTATGAAATGTATTGATCTCATTGTAATATCTTGATGACTATGAAATGTATTGATTTCTCTGTTGTGCTTTCTTTTCACTTTGTTTTCTTCTGTGCATTACCTTTTTTCTTATTCTTTCTTTGATTTTCTCTTCTTCCTTGTTCTCTTTTCTTTCTTTCTCTTGTATTTTCAGTAAGGGGGGTGTGTTATGGATTCTCCTAGAACTGATCAACATAGGAGTTCTATCTCCATGGTTGCGTCTCATGTGAGACAGTTACCTGGAGAAGAACTGACAAGCTGGCAGCTGGAGTTGGTGGCTCTACTAATTGATTAATAAAAGACTTTATGACTTACCAGTGAGTGTCTTTTCAACACATGTCACCAGGTGTGATTGTGCAACATCAAGCAGATTATTTTGTACATGTTTAGGTGTAGCTAAGGTGGCATGTCTTTGGTCGGGGGGTGCTGGGGAGTGGGGGTCCTGAGGGTGGTGGCAGCGGGTGTTGTTGCCCTTTCGGCCCTCCGGGCTGCATGTTCAGTTGCCCAGGTGCATCTGTTGTTCTTCAGGTGTGGCTCTGGGCTGGGCTCCCTTTTGTGGTGCAGGCTGTGGTTCGACTTTGCACCAGGTCAGAGCAGGTGTTATTTTCCTGCTGCTAACGCGCCTTATAGTGTGTTTTGTGTTTTTATCGCAGTTCTGGCTGGTCATTGTGAATGTTGTGGAGTGGTGTTGTTGCGGATTTTGCCACGGGAACGCCTACTCTCATTAGCGATAGTTGAGGGGGTCATCAGTGAGATGTTTTTTTCAGCTGCTATCGCGGGTAAACTGGAAAGTGGACTGACATACGCAGATGTTTTCATGATTTCCTCTCAAAAAGAAATCACCTTCCGAACGGTCCACTAGAAAAAAAAGACATAAGAGACCACCAAGCCAATCTCAGTCTTAAAGTCAGTCAGCAGAGCAGTGGTGGATGCTAGATGAACGATACTGCCGTGAAAGGATGTTGTCGTTCACATAGATTACCCCAACAGGTGGGCAAAGATACAAACACTGGTTGCAATCCACAACGTTAGCACGAGATTCAGGCGATCAATGGCAAGTCGATGTCTGCAGAGTTCAGATTCAGTCCAAGTTACGAATGCCTAATGTCGAGTCGTCCATCGAGGAAAGAACAGTTCTACAGTCACACAGTGTTGCTGCAATGCTTGCCCTCCAGAGACTGCCTGTGGACAGCCTTAGGGTCTGCATGCCTCAGGCGAGCAGCACTGCGTCCATCTTGTGGCGAAGGTTGCCCCTTTGATGTGCCGCTGGTGAAGCCGGATTCTCGTTTCTACCCAATTATCTACAAGAACCCACTCAGGTCGCCAGGATCTTTTTACTTGCTTAATAGCGTAGAGGGAAGAAACACAATTATCAGAACGTATTTACCGCAACTTGACATTTCTCGTAAAGGATGACTCAAAGTCTGGGAAGTTGACCTTTTATTATCAGCAAAAACATCTGAATATAAAGGCACCTCAATACAAGGCACAACAGATAAATGGGAACTAACACAAATGCTACTCTACGAAGTATCCGCATTTGACTAAAGATAAAAAGGATTACGGCTTCTAAAAGCATCAGGTACAAAATGGCTATCGTGATGTCAAATTTCAAAGTCATGAATTAAAGCATTTCTGTCCCTACTCTATTCTAAAGTGACATCCCTACATAACATTCCGTTTCAGGTAAGCTAAGCGCAAAAAGGTGTCAGCAGTGACACTTCCGGGGAAGTCTTCACTTAATGAGAGCTCGATCTATAGTGCTCCTTCTAGCCTCCCTCCTAAGTCTCGTCTGCCCAACCCATGGGGCACTGTCCCTAATACGAAACCCCACAAACTTGGTACACGCCCTTCAGCACACCCCTTCAAGCAGGTCTTCCTTCTGTGATTTTCCATCCAGACTTTTTCTTCTTTCTTTGTTCATATATTCGACCTTGGGTCCCAGGCTCCTTCCGTACCAGGAGTTGCGATTTCACATTCCAATTCACTCCCCTCCGGTCTACTCCTTCTGTCTCGATTCCTTCAACAAAGACTTATTCTAACTAACGAGCTAAATGTCCTTGCACCTGTAATAAAACAGGGAACGGAAAAACCCACACATCATGAAGTTCTACATTTCACTGCAATTTAAGCTTTACTAAAAAGCCCTGTCAGCCTAATAAGCAAAGCTAAAATAAGGAACGAAGAGGCCTTCTCCTTTACATAGACAATTAGGCCTTGCAAAAATTAAACACTCTTGAATATATACGGGTGCTGACTAACAGTGAATATGGTGCACCCCTACAAATCTTAACACTAGTGACGCTCTCTCACCGCCATACCACTGCATGAGGGCTGCAGGCTGGGCGACCGGGCTAATCAAAAGGAGTTCGGGCGCTCCCACTGTGCAGGGTGTCCGTTGTGGGAAATTCAAGGTCATTATTGGATTAAATAAGGGAACGACTTTAAAAAGAAAACCAATATATACAACTACGTTTCTGCATGCCTCATTCACCTCCAAGTGAATCGTGACATTAGAGTCACGACATTTTAGACTATTCATTTCTGCACACGAGATTTGACACTCAGCCCCTCCCTCGCAGGAGAAGTAGTCGGGTTTGGCAGACGTTCTAATTCTGAGCGTTGCGTGTTTACACATTCGTCCAATAAATGAGGTGTGACAGGCAAATGAAGCCATTGCCGAGCTCTTTCACTGGGCAGGCCGTGGCCTTTAGTTAGCAAACGAGGACTCATTGAGATGTATGTACTCCCTGCTGTTTCCTTCCCCGCAGTAAGGAAACAGTGACAACAATCACAACTATTCTTTTGATTTTCCAAATTGGCAGCTCATTCCACGCGTCAGAGCTATTTCAAACCAAATACAAACTCTTCACATTTGACATTCCCTTGATGAAGACAAATGCGGGATCCCTGCTAACAGAGGCGCAGTTGCAAGAACATTCAGCATTTTAAAGGCTGTTACTAAGTGATGTGTGTTCTGACCTCAGCACTCGGCATTTCTTTCTGAAGAAGCCTCGCTGTCAGTTTCACGTTGTTGAGGGCGTTCTTGTCATCAGCCTTTTCTTCCAGTTGTGTTGCTTTTAATTCACAGTTTTCAGGCTAGACATCTTAGTTATTACATGGTCAGAGGAATAGATTTATTTCGGCGTGGCTTTTTCAAAAATATATTAGTTTGCTTTATGTCTCACAAGCCTTGCTAATGGCTTGTTTCCCTAAAGCAAAGTGTCATTGAGAACGCGCTCGTGTCATCCCCCTTTCGATGTACCCATTCTGAGCCCTACACAATAGTATTAACATTGAAACGTAAACTCCTTGCTGTAAAGCAATCTTGCATAGATAATTGTGCCAAACTATTGATTTACTTTAACCACATTAAAAGTACTTTTTAGGCATAAAGACATTCCTTATGTTCCTATTTTAGATTAACTTTGATTGCGTTTGTAAGGTTTGACAAATCCGCCTTTGTACACCATCAATCCTATAGTCCATAAACCCATTGGAAGAGAGTCACCACAGAGCTCAAGAATGTGTCTTTCATCGCTACAGTGCATGCCTGCTGTGTGGCCGGGCACATGGTTAGTTAGCCATTGCCTGCACCTTGCATAAGTGAATGAGTGATGGAGCACGTGTGAACATGGCCAGAGCTGTGGCAGGAATTTGATTTGCAGAGAATCAGAATCACCTTTGTCACCACTGGAACCTCCTTAATCAACTCTTCATTTCCCTCTGTTTGTGTCTAGCCTCCCAGTAGAGCTGGAACCAGATGAGCAGTGATATTTGCTCTCTGTGAGATATCAGTCAGGTGACGTGTCTTCTTCCCCCATCATGATTCGGAAGGACGTGGGCATCCCTAACTCCTATATGTGGCTCAGAGCGGTTCTCCCAAACACATTCTAAGTTCATTACTGAGAAGGACTGAGTTGGACTTCACTCAGAAAATGTATCCAGGAAGACTTACAGACTTGTCTGTGCTAGGTCTGGGGGCGAGACGGCCCTTGAGAACGTCACTGATTATTCAGAATGTCTGTCTGGATCCGAAACATGTTTAATGTCATCTCTGAGTGGTAGTCTGAAACTGCAGCAGCTCTAAGTCAACGTGAACAATGAGTCTTGGTTCCAGGTATTATTTGGAATCCCCGCTGTGGGAGTCCAGAGGCAGTAAGATACAGTGGCTGAGAGGAGGTGGCGAACCCAGTCTTCCATATCTCAAAAAACACAAGGCACTAAGAAGCATCTTATTCGTTTGCAGTACATATTTTCCCTAGAAACCTATGTTTTTGGCAATGAGGAATTATGACCAAGCCCTTTTCTCCATTCAGCAACTGGTCCAAGAGTTCCGAATTGCATCAAAGGGCAGAGTTGACCCATGCATGAGCCTTAGTGACAACATACACAAGATGCAAAACACTGACTGGCTGTCAGAGCTGCAAAATGGTGGCTTCACTCCCTCATTCTCTAAATAAGCCACAATTTGAGTTTATGACATGAATGACTTTACTCCTATTTGTCCGTGGCGGCACACATTGAACATCTAGCAACTATAAACAGACCCTTGTGATATGCCATTAAGAAACTCAAACCCATTCTCCATCCCAATATCTTGTGCCACATTTTGCAGGCCTTGGAATTAACCACTTATTTACTTGTCCCCATCAAGGCTGTTCTATATTCTGCAGCAATCGTTGGATCTAACTGTAAAAGAGTGACCACAGTTCTTCCATGCACTGGCACTCCCTCAAAGCCAGGGTGCAGTTTAATTTAGCTTGATTCACTTTCAGAGCAGTAAGCATCATTTCCAGAAGCGATCATAATCTAACACTGAGAAACAAAAAATTCAGAACCCAAAAGGCCACAAATAAAGCCTTCTCCAGTGCAGTACCTTCACTTTAGAAGTCTTTCCCAATCCACTTGAGAAACGTGGAGAACTTAGTACTGTTTAAAAATATCTAAAAACCTTTTTATTTAAGGTATATGTTAACTGAACATACCACTTTCGGCTCTCCACCCCCCCCCCATTCACTTGTCACTCTCTCTACCACTGAACATAGCTCTTTTCATATTTCACCTGACTCTTACCTTCCATCCTTCCTCCGTTGCTTCTCTCAAGCTCCAGTATTTTCTCCTTCTCCCATCCATCACCGTCCTCTTTGTGTTTCGCCTGCACAGCGCTAGTGCTGCGCTTGTGAAATCTATTATATTAAATATATGTTAAAAGGGACTTACATCCCACCTTCAATTCGTATTGGTCCTTGTCACTTTACAGTTCCTCGTTTCTATTGGCTGTAGGCGTTCCATTTCCTGTTCTTCCATGAATGTTTCTCTTATCAGTTTCCCATCAGCAAAGTACTGTGTGAATTTGCTTTGGTGGAACTTCTTTAAAGCGTCTCAGCCTTCTGTCACTACAAGAACTACACCCTAGCTTTTTAAAGTTACAGTGCTGCCCGAGTGACCAGGGCGACAGCGTTGTTATTATCTCCTTGGAGGTCCGCTCACATGCCTTTTATTCCTTCTCCATGCTCCGCACAAAGCATGCACTACCTAGAGCCCCAGGGACCCATGAAGGCATCCACTTCAGTACTTGTCTTTTTTTTATTTCCATATTATTCTTTTTTTAAACATCATAATATATTTTTGGGCCGTGTTGCTGCTTATCGCCTTTGGCTTGTTAATGATGCGCCATAAGCTTTTTAGAGACACTTCACCCAGTTCTTTGAGCTGCTATTAATACATATGCGGGGGCTCGATAAAGGTACTGATAAAGAAAAATGCCTTCTGCTTTCATCACGCAGAAAATCGATGGCAGTACAGTATTAAATGCACTCAGATGGTAGTGAAATTTCATATGTAAAGAAGTAGCCATGTGAAGCATGCCATGTTTGAAACTTTGTTGTGAACTGCACAGCATGCAAAAACTTTTTTTTTAACTTCAAGCCAGATTGCACACCAGCTCAACTTCTGTGCAACATTGACAAAGCCAATCGATTTTGCATTGGTTAAACCTATTGGCTTTGCCAATGCTTCTTGTGTTTTGCTTTCTCCTCACTCATACTCACTTCTCCAGTTGCAGCTCTTAGTTTGTCTCGTGTCTCTCTTCAAACCTAAAAAGAAAGTTTCCGCTGTTCCTCAAAGTTGAAAGGAGGGAGAAGAGTCAGGTGGAAGGCTAGAACCAATTGTACCCGCTTGGTATTGGGAATTGGTAATCCATTTGTCGGATAATAATGCCCTCACACACCCTTGCAGGTGTCATGCTTCATCATATGGGCTGCTCCTCGTCGGGCCGGCGGTGCAATGCCCGACGGGCTCCCTTTGTAAGGGGCACTTTGTCGGAGATCTTCAATCCGACTGCCGTATGGTGAAGTGCGGGTGAGGGGGCCTAAGTGGTGTAGATGTGCCTAAGTGGTTTAAAACAGGGTATAGAGTGCCGGCTGGAAATCAATTTATTCTTGGGGCCTCCTTCCCTAATTAAAAACGTGAAAGTATGGCACTCAACGGAGTATAATGTCTCATGTGTGAGTGAACTAAAAAATGGTCAACATGTTTCTCGCTATGAGTTTGTGTACTCGCGATTCTTCAGGACCTCAGCAAAACACTATCTACAAAGGAAAATAACAGTATTCTCAACTAGGATTTGTCACGTCAGTGGTGACTCTTATTAAAATACCTGTCAGTGTCTGGTATTACCTGTAAAGGAAATGTTGCCAGTTAGAATAGAACACCGTTGACACATTGGTACAGGAAACTAGTCAAAAACGTGACTCTTCAACCATGCTAAAGGTAAAAACTGTGGTGTTTTCCTAAAGCAAAAATTGCATCTAAACAAATACAATGGTGATGTGTCCCAAAGGTGAACTAGAAGTGGCTATTCACCTATGTGGACTATATTAAAAAGCAGTGGGAAATACTTGTGAATGGACTTACCCTATTCGGTATAAGATTAGACAGCAGCAGTACTCGGTGGGTTTACATCGAGCTAGAATTTCTCATAAAGTAGAACTATACATGAAACCAAATAATGATGTCGGTAAAACAACAATCACGAACAAGCACTGAGACAGATAGTACAGTTGTGGTTACATGTATTAGCAATCATATCCCTATGGGGTAGATCATATATCAAGGTGACAAAAACCGATCTAAAAGAAGTCATACTCTAAGATATGGCAATTGTCTCCAGTATGTAAGGAGTCAGCATGATACTGGGGTTGTATGCATAGAGTGTTATACCTGGCGTCTGTGGAGTTTAAACTACGCCAAGGCAGTTAGGTGGAGAGAGCCCTCATGTGTGTAATAAGTGTTGAGGGTCGTGTGTCTGCATAGTTGTCCTATGTCAAGGATCATTAAATCGGTAAGGCCGAAGTTACAATAACCTGAGGTGAGACCCGTATGCTTAACCATGCTGCAAGTTGATTGGATGGGTCACCGATGGAGGGTGTGACCAATCGGAAGGACTAGTATGGGTAAAAATTGTATACAAAAGTGCCCCGGGTTGTTTAGTTAAGACCCAGATACGCCGGCGTTCTTAACCCGAGTTCTGGGGGGGAAAAAAAGGGGAGGGAGGGGAGAGAGAAGGGAAAAGCAAAGCAGAGCAAGCCTCAAAGAGGGTTAGCGGTAATATGATCAGGGCTTAAAGCTACTTACATTGCTTGCCGCTCGTGTCAGCCGTAATGACCTACCCTCACCACCGAGTCCGGAAGGTGACTCGTACATCAGAGTGGTGGAACTTAAAAGAGGAAAACATAGTCAGGTGACTCTGGACGGGGGTGGAGCAGTAGTAGGAAATGGCGGCCATCATGGATAGGGATAAGATCTCGAACAGTAGACCCGGGAATCATGTGAATGAGGCGGCCATCTTAAGACGGAGGATTAGAAATTAGCTTGTATCGTCACTGCATTGTGGCTGGGAAAACTGGTGGAAAGGAGTCTGATTTAGGAACCCTCGGTTTGGTTCTTGAATGTATTTATTCGGAAGTAAAAAGTAGTTAATACACGTCAGGTTTGGAAACGTGTGGTAATATTCTATAAAATAAAATAGGGGGCTCATACTAGGACTACAGACTCAACCAACTTGAGGGTCATATTCCTGTTACAATATGGAAAAGCTCAGGTTTTTATCGAGCTCCAAGGGATATCATCGTTAAGGCCCCCAGTATTAGAGGATAAACGGTGTATCCATCGCTGCTCTCTTGCAAAAAGGCTCGGTTTGGTAAGCAAGGGATTGGCTTCTAAAATCAGCCATTTTACCGAGTCCGGTGAGTGTCCCTTTTCGTGAAAGTGAGCATATAGTTTGGTGTTGTTTTTGTGGCAGCGGAAACTACTGCGATGCTCAGAAATGCGCAATTTGATAGGGCGAGTCGTCATCCCCACATAGTAAAGATCGCAGGGGCAGATGAGCAGGTAAATGCAGTTCGATGTATTGCAATTTGTGTGGGTCCTCAATTCCCAAACAAAAGTGCTGTTTTTACCTTTAGCATGGTTGAAGAGTCACGTTTTTGACTAGTTTCCTGTACCAATGTGTCAACGGTGTTCTATTCTAACTGGCAACATTTCCTTTACAGGTAATACCAGACACTGACAGGTATTTTAATAAGAGTCACCACTGACGTGACAAATCCTAGTTGAGAATACTGTTATTTTCCTTTGTAGATAGTGTTTTGCTGAGGTCCTGAAGAATCGCGAGTACACAAACTCATAGCGAGAAACATGTTGACCATTTTTTAGTTCACTCACACATGAGACATTATACTCCGTTGAGTGCCATACTTTCACGTTTTTAATTAGGGAAGGAGGCCCCAAGAATAAATTGATTTCCAGACGGCACTCTATACCCTGTTTTAAACCACTTAGGCACATCTACACCACTTAGGCCCCCTCACCCGCACTTCACCATACGGCAGTCGGATTGAAGATCTCCGACAAAGTGCCCCTTACAAAGGGAGCCCGTCGGGCATTGCACCGCCGGCCCGACGAGGAGCAGCCCATATGATGAAGCATGACACCTGCAAGGGTGTGTGAGGGCATTATTATCCGACAAATGGATTACCAATTCCCAATACCAAGCGGGTACAATTGGTTCTAGCCTTCCACCTGACTCTTCTCCCTCCTTTCAACTTTGAGGAACAGCGGAAACTTTCTTTTTGAGTTTGCATACCCCAGGGGCGCTTTCTTCTGCTGGACCTCCCGTTCCCCTGAGGACGGAAATAGCCCCTCTCTGTCCCTCCTTTTTGTAATTCATTTTTTCTCTTCAAACCTACCCATGTTTTTCTTTTTCTTTTTCCCTTCTCGCTAAAAGTTGCTGAGTCTTATTTATAATATGCTGAATGTAGTGTAGATTTACTGTTCAATGATAGTACTGTTCCCTATAGCAGGTGCTGTACATTTCCGGTTGTTCTATAGTACAGCAATCCAACACATGTTTGGTGAGTGCGATCAATAAGAATGCCAAATAAAAGAAGAAAGTCCTTGGAGGGCTCAATAGCAATCAGGTCAATGAGGAGCTGGTGCTTACTGAGAAGAAACCTTCTTTTTGACATTGTTTACGTTGCATAATATTTGATGGTTTTTCGATGAGTGGCTTCTTTTGGAGGGTCCTGGTTTCTTAACATTTCCTGGCTCCTACGAGGTCCAAGATGACAACAAACTGGGGACTTTAAGACGAGTTTCTGATTAAGATTTAGACATTTATGAACATTACCTTCCTAAAGGTTTCCTAAATACTTAAATACCGTTGTTTTTGGATAATTTTTCCGTTTCTGTTCTTTGTTTTCCTTTCTTTTTGTCTCACTATAATTTGAAATGTGTTAACTTCAAGTACTAGTCCTACAGTTTTTGTGAGAATTGCTTGGCACGCAGCTTGACTGCAGGACTCAATGTCCTGTAACCCAGATGAGTCTAACTTCAACCTCTTTCTAGCATGCAGAACTTTGTCTACCAGGTCCTAAGTCCTTACTGAATCTAGCATGCTTGCAAACCTTGGCAGCACAACCAAAACTTGAAATTCACCTCCTATTTCAGTACATCTCACCTCTCCTGTAAGAATGACTTTCAGCAGCTTTTCTTTGAACAATACCTCCATTCTGGACCCTTTTGGAGTCTCTTAGTATTTGTGCTTGATCTACTCTCTCGCTTCTCAATCTCCTTCTCTCATCACCACTCTTTCTTCCACCCATTTTTCCTTCTTAATTATCACCTACCCTTGACTCACTATAGTTATCAATGCGGATGTGAATCTTTAGCTAAATCTAGGTCATACTGCAAGGATAAAATCTTGTACATATGAATATTTCCAGAATGTATCTTCTTTCTAGTTGTAACCTTGCTCTTGTTGCGTTTTTTAAAATTTTATACGTACATATTACACTTCCAGACAACTGCTCTATCACTTCATTTTGTTGTTTAATTCACACCTGTACCTTTATTCCCAAGCCTCTAAAGCACATTACCTCTGATGCAGTGTAAACGCTGATCTTGCCTTGCATGACACTTAAAACCTATCTTGAAAATAAAATATAAATGTACACTTCGCCAACGTCTAGAAAAAACAACACAGAAACTTAGAAAAGTTGTTGAACCAGCACAGTAAAAGCGTGCTTGAATAGGTAGAAATAGCGGGATTAATCAATTAGCGAATTTAAGATATTTAAGAAACGAATTATCTTATATAATTAACAAGCAATATCATCAAATTTGATAACTTAGCATTGCTATCCACTTCATTACAGAGTGTCCAAACAAACTCGACTTTGGTGCAAGTCCTAAATTAAACATATTGGATGTCTGAAATTTTCAGTATAAGTGCCTAACATGAAAAAGAACAAATCTGTTCAAGAACGATTTAATTTAAACAATTTTTAGAATTAATACATGTTGATACCTTCTGAAAAAGTGGCAGTAGGCCATACTTGAAGTTGAGCATTTCTGTGTGATCATTACTGACAACATTACTAAATGCATATATATCAGATTTGTGATTTATTTAGCTATGGTGAAACTTAGTTATGAAATGTTGAAATTAAACACGTTGAGACGCCTTTTCTCCTTAGGCTGCATTATTTCATAGCCTTGGCAATAGACTTTAAAACGTTCCGCAAATGTTGCTTTATTTGTTCTTGGCACATGCAACATTTCTTTTGACAGCAAAGGCCACTTTTGTTTCTCCTTTGTGAGTGAATGGTGCGAAAGTGACTTTTCCCTTATATCCATGGAAATAAGCAAGATGAACGTGGTCTTTGTCAACTAACCTGTGAGGATGGAAGGACATTAGTTTCTTATGATATGTGTGAGAAAATATGCTAGAGTAACGATTTGTACCTGGAAAGTCGGAAGGACGATCACATGACGATCAGACCATTGTGGACCGACAAATGATGTCATGATGACAAATATGTACTATATAACTACGATGCTCAGGAAGAGGAGTATGCTTTTTGCATTTTGCATTCACTCATTGTGAATGCTTTTGATGCCCCTTTTTAGGAGAGCTTACGTTTAGGCTCAGGCTGCCACTTGTCACTTTTCCGTGCTTTGAACCTGCCAGCCAGACTCCCTCTGTCATGCCGCTTTGCTTACTGCCCTTGCAGAAGAACTTGCTTGTCGTGCGATTTAGAGCAATTTGGTGAGAAACCAGACTTGAAATACCTAATTTATGTCTATTTCCTCTTGCCCCATTCCCATGGACTTTGCCCCTAGTGGATTTTACCTTCATCCCCTTGCCCATGCTAAGAAAACCTTTGTGAACCAATGTCTTGCTTAGTTGATGATAGAAATTGTGTGGTTGACTAAAACCATCCATTTACAGATTATTTTGTTTAGAGATAGATTAATTATACTAGATGTGGGATTTTATATTCCGAACTGTTAGATTTATGACTGAGCTGCTTAAAATATCATTTTAATGCATTGATTTTGGATCTTTTATACAATAACCACATTCTCAGAAGTTTTCTGAGTCTTATTGTGTCTAATCTTCTTTCACAGCAACTGTGCTTTCTAAATGTATAATAGAGATAGTCATAGACTATTTTCAGAATATCAGGTCCTTTTTCTCTTGTTCAGCATAGCCACAACAGAGCTGTTGGTTTTCATGATTCTTGTTAGTCTAAACTTCTTTAGGAGTTTCGGTCTACCAATTGCCAAACTTTATTTCTATACCATGGTTTTGAGAGTAATTTACCTGAATCTGATAACCAGATGGGGAGTTGTCTACCAATTAATATTCCTCATTGGGCAGCTGACAGTTGGTCATCCTGTTTCCTTACTCTGTGCTATGACAGAGAAAGATCCATCAGAGGACAATCACCTCTTAGGTGAAGTATTGAATCTGAGTAAAAATGGGCCCAGTCAGAGTGTTGAAGTTATGTTCGAAAGAGTTTTAGACTTCAGCTACAACATCTCCTTCGGATCATATCCACTCTACAAACAATAATAACAATTAAAACAGAATCAAATCCAATAAAAGACAAAGTAATATGAGTTTTATAGAAACATTTTTTTAAAATAAAAACTCACTTTCCTTATTGTATTAATTATTGTGCTTAACCAATGTCAATTTTTTGTATCAAATTTATTACTCCGCTAATTGTAAATATGTATTTGAGAATCTATGTCTCCTGTTAAAGACTCAATATACTTTGCAAAACATTTGATGCGGTAGTTTTAGAATTCTGGAATATTGGACATATAGTCCTTGTTTTCCATTTTTATGCTATTGTATTTATTTTTTTAACTGCATTTTCATGTTTACTTTTATGATTATTTTAATCTAATAAAGTATTTTGATGATGATTCATTTTTGTTTTATGGAGTATTGGTGTCAAAGTAAGCATGGTTCAATGATAGTTGGACTCACTTATGGATTGAAATATTTATACGTATTGTAAATATGCTAGTACTGTGGTAAGGTAGTAGGGTAATCCATGAAAAAGCAATATATACATATATATGTGTGTGTGTGTATATATATATTCAGTGAAAAAACCATAGGTTTCACACATGTTATAGTTAGCTGGACATTTTACTCGTAAAAAACCAATGAAATTGCCCCGTTATAGTTAGTTCAGCTAACTATAACTCGCGCGCCCGCAATGCACTGCTGATGACGTCACATATTACATCACTCATGACATGGTCAGTGACATCACTCATGACATCACTGATGACATCTCAAATGACATCACTGATGACATCACTGATGACATCATCCAGTGAATGTGTGTTTTTCTGAAAATTAAATATGTTTTATATATGTGTATCTCAAGGTCGATGGAAGAATAAATGGGTATATAAGTGTCTAAATGGATGATTTGTTTTTGAAAAATTGATTGTGTTACTGACTGATTAAGTGTATCTCTCACTTTGTGTATAAGTGGCTGCATGGGTTGGTGAGTAGCTACATGGGTGTCTATATAGGTTATTAGTTGTTTTTTTGAGTATCAGTCTGAGTGTCTGTATGGTACGGTGGGGGGTATTACGTAGTGCATAGATGCATGAATGAGTGACTCACTGTTTGTATGTGTTGAAGACAGCATGTGTGCAGGACTGTATGTGTGGATGAGTGTGTGTATGGGTGTGTTATTGAGTGAATGACTGTCTCAATAGTGTCTTCAGGAGTAACTACATATGTTTTTAACTAGTATATGTGACTATTGGTGTATATATGTGAGTATATGTGAGAGGGAGAGATTGAAAGAGTTCCTGTATGAATAAGTATGTGTTTCTATAAGTGATTGTTTAAAAGACTAAGTATGTGTAAGTTTCCGTAGAAGTAAGTATGGTGGTGTGTGTATTACTGTATATGCAAGTAAATGTATGTTTTATTCTTTATTAGCATGAGTGACTATGTGTGTGAGTAACTCTATGGATGAGTGGCATTGTGTAACAGGATGTATAGATGTATGAGTACATATGATGAGTGAGTACATGTATGAGTGACTGTATAGGACTGTTGGTGAATGAGTGGATGTGTATGTGGATCTTAGAATTACTGAAGAGGTTGTTGTAACTGGTATTGGTATGTCCATTGTTTTGAAATTTTTAGTCTCTATTTTTGAATGTGTGTATCAAAGCTTATATTAAGGTGAGAGGAGGTCTGCCACTCTATCACAAGGATGATGTCATCAGTGATGTCATCAGTGATGTCATTTGAGATGTCATCAGTGATGTCATGAGTGATGTCACTGACCATGTCATGAGTGATGTAATATGTGACGTCATCAGCAGTGCATTGCGGGCGCGCGAGTTATAGTTAGCTGAACTAACTATAACGGGGCAATTTCATTGGTTTTTTACGAGTAAAATGTCCAGCTAACTATAACATGTGTGAAACCTATGGTTTTTTCACTGAATTTCTAAGGTTTTTTAAATGCTAATTCCTAACTATAACGTGTGTGAAACCTATGGTTTTTTCAGTGAATTTCTAAGGTTTTTTAAATGCTAATTCCTAACTATAACGTGTGTGAAACCCATGGTTTTTTCAGTGAATTTTCAAGGTTTTTTAAATGCTAATTCCTAACTATAACGTGTGTGAAACCCATGGTTTTTTCAGTGAATTTGCAAGGTTTTTTAAATGCTATTTTTTTCTTTTATTCTTCATTTTTTTCAAACATATTTTTAATTTAATTTTCTTATCTTTTATAAAGACTATGCTTAAATTTTTAAAATCCTTAAATATTTTTTTTATATATATTTTTTAAAATAAACATTTAAAATGTATTTCCAGATTTTTTTTTTTTTTTTTTTTTTTTTTTTATAGTACGCGTACCGTAAGCTCACGGTAAGCGTACGGTTTACGCAACGTCCGTAATCTATCTACGCTGCTTGCGCATAGTTACGTACTTTGCGTAGCCGCGCGTACTGCGCGTGGGACGCGTGCGCGCTTACGCAACACGCGCACGTTACGCGGAAGTGCCGGGAAATGACTGTTATGCGCATGCGCGCAAGCGCGTGTCTTTTTTACGCGCACGCGTACTTTTTGCCGTAAGCGTACCGTAAGCGTACCGTAAGCGTACGGTAGGTCATGTGATCTTGAAACACAACTTTTGATTGGTTGAAACTACTTTCAGTTCTAGAACTCTCCTACACCACACCCATTCCCCTCATTTCTGCTTGTGATCCCTTGGGAGAAGGAGCTGGTTTGTCTTTGGGATACGATGGCAGAACAGCAGAGCTCTTCTGAGAGTGAGGCTAGCACCAGCAGCACTGTCTTGAGGCAGAGAGCGAGGAAAGTAAAGCCTTCTTACGTTTGGGAGTATTTTACTTTTCCAGAAGGCCAGCAAAAGGTGAATGCACCCTTAGTTACTTGCAAGCTGTGTAAGCGTGTACTTTCTAGAGGTAATCCTAACAGGAAGTATTCCTTTGGGAATCACACCATGAAGAGACACCTCCAGGAAGTACACAGAAGGACACATGGTCATCTTTTTGGAGGTAACTCTTCAGAAAGACGAGCCAGTACATCCACAGCAGCTCAGCCTGGACCATCATCTGCAGGGCAGACTCCTTCTTCTGCAGGTCAGGTGAGCCCTTCATCTGTGGGGGGAGAATCTCCTTTTGCTGGCCCTCTGGAAATTAACCCTCGGTTTGCGAGGGTTGAAGTACGGTGCGCCACTTGTCACGATCTAATTACTTATAGGGAGACCAGTGTTTCCCTGGTGAACAGTAAAATAGATCAGCACACTTGTCGTACCGTCTAATATTCCCAATCTTTCTTTCCTCTGTCCCTGCATGAACACAACGGTTCTTTTAAGAGCCAACCTTATCTTTCATCTTTTTTTTTCTTTTTTTTTAAAAACTTTTTTTTTTTTTTTTTACCGTACGCGTACGGTAAGCGTACCTTTTTTTTATTTTTTAAAAAAAAACACTAAAAATCATTTATCTCATTACAAAGTCCTTGAGAGACTACAATTTTTATTTTTAACTTACCATACTCACTCAAAAAAATATTTATTCATTTGTTTTTTTAAAAAATAGTTTTTAAAATGGTTGTAGTTTCCGAAAATTTTCTATATCGATCTGAAAATAAAGAAAAAAGTATTAATATTTTTTATCCATTTTATAATACAATACACATATTTACATTTTTTACAAAAAAATATTTTTGCCTTATTTTTGCTGTTTTCAGAATATATTGCATTTCACTATTAATTGTGAAAGCAATTGCATTCATCATTTTACAGCGGGCAAAAAAAATTAACAATCACAAAGATTGTATTAAAAAAGCCCAGAATGTCTTCTCACTTAAACTTATCATTACAGAAATGCATATTATTCTAAAAAAATATCATCTAAAAACAATACTTTTTTCTTTAAAATACCGTCTGATATGTTTGTTTCAGAAGTATAATCACAATATTATATCTCAAATAACTCCAAAATACATCTGATTTTATTTCCTTTAGGCCAAATAGTATTTTTTTTTTTTTCCTGGAATAAATTTCCAAGGGAAAACCATTAAAATTCTAAAGTTTAATCTGTCCAGATCTCACCAATTCTCTGTAACATTTTGGTTCACGAAAATTTTTTGAATAATTTATTTAGTCCACAATAGAATTGCTTACTTTTCCACATGGCCAAATAGTAATTTTTTAAATCATTTTTGAAAAAATTTCCAATGGCAGTCCAATAGCATTCCATAATTTAAAATGTGCAGAAGTTACCGATTATCTCTAAATTATTGGTTTTTGAAAATTGCATTAAAATTTAAAAAAGTCCACATTACAATTGGTTATCTTTCCTTTAGGCCAAATGATAATTTTAAAAATCTTTTTTCTACAAAATTGCAATGGTAATCCAGTAAAATGGTAAAATTATTTTGTCCAGATCTTGCCAAATCTCTCTAAAATTTAGGTTTCAGGAAGATTAGATAGGAATTTGCTAAATCAAAAGGCAAACGTTGTTTGAAAATCAATTGGGAATCATTACACAGTGTCCAGCCTTTTTCACATTTTAGATAAACTGTGTAATGTCCAGAAGTAACAGTAGGTCCATCATGGAAAATTATTGCAACAGTTACAAAAGTTTTTCCTGAAATTGATAATTGCTGTCCTGTAAACTTCTTTATTAAAGTATCCAATTTTGATCCATCAGCTCTACATCGTTGCATCATTAAAATTACATACTGTCCGTATTCCCTTAAAATTAATGTTGAAAACATGTCAGAATTACACTCACCACATTTCATGCTATGATTAGCATCTTTAACTAATTTTGCAAAAGTGACTGTTTTACTCTCTGGCAATGTCAAATAAATAAACCTTTCATTATCAACAATAGAGCCACATATATTATAACAATTATCACAACTATGTTCCCATTTATAAGAGAGACCAAAAAAAATGTCAATGGGAACTCCTTCTTCTTCCACTACCTGAAGAAAATACATCAAAAATTCGTGTGCATCTTGCTGTTCATTTTGAGAAAACTGTGTTCGTCCTGAACATACATCTAAAAGTTTTCTAATTTCAGTAGCACTTTCTATTTGAGTTTTATCTTTACTCAGCTTTTCAAAAAGGAGACTGAGCTCTGAACAGAATCTTTTTCCCTGATTTACTATTATCTGCTCTTGCAAACTTTCCAGATAAAATGCAACATTCAGCACTACATTAGCGTAGCAGTTGACACCAGAGCTATTTTCAAAATGACATCCTACAACCTGTTCTTCATTTTCCTTATTCTTTTTGCTTGCAATTACATCACTCCTCTTTTTTTTCCTCTTCTCTACATCTTCATTACAGATATTCTCATTTCTCCTTTTACGAGAAACTACACGTTTCTCCAACACAGGATACTGACCTAAATGAGGAGCATAGCTTCTTCTTAATCTATTATACTCCTTTACACAGTTTGTATCAGCACTAACTTTTGAGTCATCAAAGTCTATCATGAATAAACCTGATAATGTTTTGACTCGTGACAAAGCTACATATGCCATACCTTCTTTGAACACAGTTGAACCAATGTTCACAAATGCACAATCTACAGTCAATCCTTGAGACTTGTGGATAGTTACAGCATATGCTAGTGAAAACGGAAACTGCTTCCTACGTACATATAAGTCTTTCACAAGCATGAAACGAACTGAACAACGACAAATGTCTTTAACTTCCTCTATCTGATCAAATTTTATCTGTAAACATTCAATTCCTTCTTTTTTCTGATAATTAATAAAACCCACAACTCTTCCCATCGCTCCATTCACTAAGCCTTTCTCAACATCCAAATTTCTCCTTAAAAACACTCTACAGTTCATGCAAACATAAAGATTTTTTTCTAATCCTGCTGTTTTGGAGATGTTCTTCTCTAGTGAGTCCAATTTATTTTTCAGTTTGCCTGTTACTGTGACTGTAATTCTTCCATCCTCAATTTTGTCCACTGCTTCCAATTTCCTGATGTCTTCCTTTTCCAATTTCAAAAGCTCCTCATTAAATATTGAGCATTCACGTAGAGTTGGCATTAAGCAGATGACACTTTTGTTTTCTGCAATATTCTTGTATATTTTCTCTGCAACTATTTCTTCCTTTGGAAATAAATTATGTAGCAGCCGACTCTGTAATGCTTTTTTCCCAACATCTGTGAGTAGTCCAATCCTGATATCTTTCAGAATACTTCCATATTCTTCATCGTTTGCTTGCCTCATATTAGTTGTAAGTTCCTTGTACTCAAAGAAGGACCAAATATTTGTATTTCCAATGCTTCCCAATGACTTCTTTGTGTCTTCATGTGTCACAGTATTAAACACTGGTTGTCCTTTAACTGGAGTAAGTTGCAAAAGATCCCCAAAAACTATGACGTGTTTTCCACCAAATAACACGTCATAGTCTGTCTTCAAAATTTGCTGCATTCTTAAATGCACAAAGGCAAGCATTAAGTTTGATACCATGCTCACCTCATCAATAATGAGAACTTGCATCTTCTTCAATACTCGTGAAACTTCCAAGGATGCTTCTCCAGTTAGCTTGTTGAATTGTATTTTGTTCTCATGCTCCACTGGTAACATTAGCAAACGATGTAAGGTGATTCCTTTTATGTTATATGCTGCTAACCCAGTTGGAGCAGTAACCACACAAGACAAAGTAGAATCCGTTTTTTGCTTTAGGTAGCTTCTGATGACTTTAATTAGGAAACTTTTTCCAGTGCCAGCTTGTCCGCTTACATACATCCTGATTGGATGAAATGATGTGCATGAGCACTCTTTTTTGATATGTAGAAATCCGTGATCAATTTTGTTTTTGATCTCTTCATAAATTTGTTGCTGCTCTTGATTCAGTTGTCTTTCCAAATTTTCTAAGTCTATAAATTCTTCTTGAGCTTGATTCATAGCCGTTTCCACTTCATTCATGGCTATTGATGCTTCATTTTCAACGATTGGTTGTCCTAGGGGATCTTGACTGTGTGTTCCTGAACTTTGGCTGTCCTGAGAACTGTCTCTAGCTATTTCTGCTGCAATTGTAGTTTCCTGTTCAATTTCTTCATTTAACATTTGCAGATAAGTTGAGAATGTACTGCATTGTATGCTGTCTTTGCAAGCATTAAAAGAATCTTCATAGCTCTGGAATTCTCCCAGTAGTTCATCCTCTGTACGCCATGGTTTAAACAACTGTAAAAGAGCCAAGTAGTAAAATTCTTTCTTGTCGGTAGTGTCGCAACTCAGCTTCCGGTGATTTATCAAACTTCCTTTGGTTTGCTTCACCAAACATCCTTCTTCACCAACAACTTTATATTTTCCACTGTTGATGTCTTCTGCAGCTTTCCGTGAATAAATGTAGTTCTGTAACACTTCATAGAGACACATGTTCTCCAGATGATGACTTCTCTTGGGATAATATGTGTCCAACATGTTTGTTTTCAATATGTCTGTACTTTCTGGGTCATTCTCAGCCAAATATTCAATTTCTCCAACAGATTTCAGTACCCGATTTCTCATTGCTGCAAGGCCTAAACTTGCCCAAATTATTCTTCTTGACTTCGAGTAGAGACTTGCAGAAGATAACCTATCTGAACATTCGTAGGATCCAATTTCTCGATGCGATAACATCTTCAAACTGAAACTGTACAGCTTCTTACTGACAGTCTTCTCGTGAGAAATCTCTTCCCACATTTCCTTCAATTCTGTTTTTTCTGATTTCGTAATGTAAGACGTTACATATCGAGCAACAGCAATGGAATTGTCAGCAACATACTGTATATCCATGTTAGCGTTCCACATGGATAAAATGACTGGGTTGTAGTCATTTATATTTTTTGATTCTTCTTTTCTTTTAAGGTTGTAGGTATTCTTAGGTGATTTTCTTGTGATAGTATGTCTCACAGCTGACATAAAACTGTTGACTCTTCCATTTGTAAGAACAGGTCTAGGAAATCCAAATCGACATTTAGTGTAGTATTTTTCTTTGCTCTTGTATTTCCGTCGACAGTATTTTCCACACCGATGACTTTGGAAACGTAGAACTTGCTCCTTTAACTTGTTCTCTTCTGTGCTTTTAGGTATAGCACATGTTGCAAATTCTTCAATGTAAGATAACACTGCTTCATCAGTATCTGTTCCAAACTTTGGGGCATCCTTGATCCACAGCAGCATATGAATATGAGGAGCACCTCTTGCCTGGTACTCTTTTCTCCAAAAGAAATCCACTACTTCTCCAAGGGGTGGATTTTTTTTATTGCAGATGAAGGACATCATAGCCTCAAATCTATGATTGAAATATCTGCAAACATTAACCGGATCCAATGAGCACAGTTCTCCTGCTGTCTTGTATTCGATGTTTTTAATGTTTGAATTGGCCTCTCGTAGAAAATCCAGTAAATCATCCCAAGCGTACTCGGCACAGCTTAGGGTAAGGAACCATGTTGGTGTTCCTAAATTGCGTAACATGCATTTTAGTTCACCATGGCGTCGGTACCAATATTCATTTGTCCCACGCTGACAAGCCATCAGATTGATCAGTTGTGTTTCCAAATGATCATCTCGGTGCTGCACTTTCTCCATAAAATCCTTAGCAGACACATTTTGTAAATGTACTCCACTTTTTAAAATGTGATTTACTGCATAAGACAGTGCAGACAAGTCGCTTTCAAATAAAAGATGGAACAAATAAGGAATACTTTGTCGAAATCTGGGATCTTCAGCATATAGTCTTGTAGTTCGATACTCTGAAGCTGGAATCTGTTCTGGACGTTCATCGTATCGTCCTCCTTTTCCTTTAGGAAACAGCTGGGGAAAACATCGAGCTTCCAAGCTCTCCTCCCATACACTCACGGGATTTCCTTTTGCTTTCTTCATCTGAAAGAGATCAATATTGTCTCCCATAACTTCTTTCGAATGGAGAGGATGTATGCTAAAATGTTCATAAATTTCTTCTTCCTTTGACTTGTCCACTTTTTCAATTTGTCCAGTTGGTGTTTCTGTGTCTCCTTGTAAATCTTCTTCTTCTTCTTCTTCTTCTTCTATATAAATTGATTCATACCATTTGTTATTTTTTTTCAAATACAAATTTGCTCTTTGTACTTTCCGCACATCTACCAGCTCCTGCCAAATCTTCTTATTCTTTGTAGGTACACCATTAACCAGAATAATTAATGGTTCAGTTTCCAAAGTATCCGCATCAATAGTTTCCATATTTTTTTTCAAATCCAAGGGCAAATACACCACTCTACCTTTTAAACCTCTCAGTAAATCTGAAGGAGGTAATTTACCAGTTTTGGGCTCCATACGTACTATGGTCTGGAACGGATGAACACATTGAATGAGTATAGACTCATATGTATTTAATTCAGAAAGTTCAGCAGGAATAGCATCCAATTCTAAATTATTATGTACAGCTCTGGTCGGCATTCTATTTTCCTCTAACTTGTTGTAGCAGTATTTACAAATACGCTGATCTTCACCCAATTCAAAACAATTTTCAAGAAATATATATGTGGCAAAATCCATCCACTTATAATTATCTTCATTTTCACTCTTTCTGTAGAGATCAACATTCCTAGTTTGTTTTCTATAATGAGTTCTGCGGCAACAAATACAAGTAACATTTGGTCTTTCATTAGAGATTATTGCAAATTTTGTTATGTGATCATTAAATGTCTTACTTACACAAGGTTCTACATTCTCTTCCACTTCTGCCTCATTTACTGTGTCCTTCTCTGCACTGTTTTGTTCAGGACCAAAGTAACAAAACTGAATTTCATCAACAACCTTCTCTACATCTGATACCGTTCCTCGGAACAGAGCCCTATTCAATTCATTTAACTTTATTGCTGGACTTTTGGCAAAATACAACCGTCTCACAAACTTTCTCATTTCAGTATGATGAACAGCCAGCATCCTAAAATGATGGAAAACACTATTGCACACTTTTCTAGATAGACAAGCAAGAGAATGACCCTGCAAACCAGTATTCTCTCTCACTCTGCATGGATCCAGACTTTGAAGCACCTTAATCTTTTGTTTTACACTTTTTTTTACTATATTCTCTTAGAAACTCTCGAAATCTGTCAATAGATTCCTGACGCACAGTGCAAATACTACTACAATTCCAAGTGTACACTGGGGCTTTAGGACGTCTCCCCATTGCCTCATCTGCCATCACTTGTACCTCATCTCTTGGAACCATTATCTCCTTCTCCATTATGCAACCATTTTTTACTTCGTATGAACGACCTCTGGTGTCAACTGCATGCAGCAAACTATTACTTTGAAAATAGCTCTCTTCATTAAAAAAAGGTTCACTACTTGAACTATGCATCCACTTTCCTAAAAAAACTTTACAAAAGTTTGTTCTGTTCACTACTCTTTTGCTTTTGCTTTGTGATTTCAGTACATTAACCATTTTATCTAATGTACGCATCCTATTCAAAATTAAAATGAATAGTTTCCTTTTTAATTCTAATGCCTTTGCTGCAATGGCTTCAATTTCTTTTTTTCTCTTGTAATATTTTGCCTTTTGCTTATATTTCTTTATATCCTTTATCAAATTGGACATAACTCTTCTCTGAAACATTTTTCTACGTATCTCTTTAAATGCTGTTTTTCTGTTTATGTTAAACTTTTCAATTGCAGAAGGTATATTTGCATTAACTAAATTCTCAATTTTTTGCTGTTCTCTATTTTTTGTTACATTTTTCCGAGAACAGACATTTTGTACATTTTTCTTTGTTTTGAATATTTTGTTTAGAAATTGTTTTTTTTGCTTACCAGAAGATTTTTTCTTTTTCCCAACATCAGCATCTTCTACTAACTTTGGTCCTCCAGTTGTCTTCAAATATAGTTTTTTTTTAGCGTTTTGTTCACTGTTCTTCAGCAATACCTGAAAAAAACTAAAAAAAAAATCCGTTATTGTATTTAAATATATTACTAAATTTCTTTTCACAATAGTCACAAAACGAAATTTCTTTGCCAATTTGAATTCACACAAACTGCTCTTTTTTTTGGGCAAGTGAAAATCTCTTTTACAAACTGTCACATTATGAAACCACTTTTCAGATTTTTTAAAAAGCCCATGTCCACAGTGCTACACTCCACCAAGGGCAACCAGCCTTAGTGATGCTGAATGTATTTGCATTACAGACTTAAACCTGAAAACCCCACTGGCTTGTACATACTGTGCATGACTATACACGGCAAGGACATGGGTGTGTGCTAAGCCTCTGCTTCTTCCCCCAAAAATTCGCTCCCCCTTTCCATCTAATGCAACTGTGAAATCACCAGAGCAAGACGCAATAAATCTCTGTCTATAATTCTTCTATGCACACAGAGTCATGTTTTCACATTAGTGCCAAAACGAAATTTCTTTGCCAATTTCAAAGCACACTTACTGCTCTTTTATTTTTTCAGGGGCAAGTGAAAATCTCTTTTTACAATTTGAAATCACTTTTACAGACTGACACATTATGAATCCACTATTTTTGCTTTATTTAATTGCACGTGTCCAAGCTGTTTTTTTTTCAGACCACCACCATGTGCATTCTCTGTGACTGCCTACACTCCACCAAGGGCAACCAGCCTTAGTGATGCTGAATGTATTTGCATTACAGACTTAAACCTGAAAACCCCACTGGCTTGTACATACTGTGCATGACTATACACGGCAAGGACATGGGTGTGTGCTAAGCCTCTGCTTCTTCCCCCAAAAATTCGCTCCCCCTTTCCATCTAATGCAACTGTGAAATCACCAGAGCAAGACGCAATAAATCTCTGCCTATAATTCTTCTATGCACACAGAGTCATGTTTTCACATTAGTGCCAAAACGAAATTTCTTTGCCAATTTCAAAGCACACTTACTGCTCTTTTATTTTTTCAGGGGCAAGTGAAAATCTCTTTTTACAATTTGAAATCACTTTTACAGACTGACACATTATGAAACCACTATTTTTGCTTTATTTAATTGCACGTGTCCAAGCTGCTTTTTTTTCAGACCACCACCATGTGCATTCTCTGTGACTGCCTACACTCCACCAAGGGCAACCAGCCTTAGTGATGCTGAATGTATTTGCATTACAGACTTAAACCTGAAAACCCCACTGGCTTGTAAATACTGTGCATGACTATACACGGCAAGGACATGGGTGTGTGCTAAGCCTCTGCTTCTTCCCCCAATAATTCGCTCCCCCTTTCCATCTAATGCAACTGTGAAATCACCAGAGCAAGACGCAATAAATCTCTGCCTATAATTCTTCTATGCACACAGAGTCATGTTTTCACATTAGTGCCAAAACGAAATTTCTTTGCCAATTTCAAAGCACACTTACTGCTCTTTTATTTTTTCAGGGGCAAGTGAAAATCTCTTTTTACAATTTGAAATCACTTTTACAGACTGACACATTATGAAACCACTATTTTTGCTTTATTTAATTGCACGTGTCCAAGCTGTTTTTTTTTCAGACCACCTTCATGTGCATTCTCTGTGACTGCCTACACTCCACCAAGGGCAACCAGCCTTAGTGATGCTGAATGTATTTGCATTACAGACTTAAACCTGAAAACCCCACTGGCTTGTACATACTGTGCATGACTATACACGGCAAGGACATGGGTGTGTGCTAAGCCTCTGCTTCTTCCCCCAAAAATTCGCTCCCCCTTTCCATCTAATGCAACTGTGAAATCACCAGAGCAAGACGCAATAAATCTCTGCCTATAATTCTTCTATGCACACAGAGTCATGTTTTCACATTAGTGCCAAAACGAAATTTCTTTGCCAATTTCAAAGCACACTTACTGCTCTTTTATTTTTTCAGGGGCAAGTGAAAATCTCTTTTTACAATTTGAAATCACTTTTACAGACTGACACATTATGAAACCACTATTTTTGCTTTATTTAATTGCACGTGTCCAAGCTGTTTTTTTTTCAGACCACCACCATGTGCATTCTCTGTGACTGCCTACACTCCACCAAGGGCAACCAGCCTTAGTGATGCTGAATGTATTTGCATTACAGACTTAAACCTGAAAACCCCACTGGCTTGTACATACTGTGCATGACTATACACGGCAAGGACATGGGTGTGTGCTAAGCCTCTGCTTCTTCCCCCAATAATTCGCTCCCCCTTTCCATCTAATGCAACTGTGAAATCACCAGAGCAAGACGCAATAAATCTCTGTCTATAATTCTTCTATGCACACAGAGTCATGTTTTCACATTAGTGCCAAAACGAAATTTCTTTGCCAATTTCAAAGCACACTTACTGCTCTTTTATTTTTTCAGGGGCAAGTGAAAATCTCTTTTTACAATTTGAAATCACTTTTACAGACTGACACATTATGAAACCACTATTTTTGCTTTATTTAATTGCACGTGTCCAAGCTGTTTTTTTTTCAGACCACCACCATGTGCATTCTCTGTGACTGCCTACACTCCACCAAGGGCAACCAGCCTTAGTGATGCTGAATGTATTTGCATTACAGACTTAAACCTGAAAACCCCACTGCCTTGTACATACTGTGCATGACTATACACGGCAAGGACATGGGTGTGTGCTAAGCCTCTGCTTCTTCCCCCAAAAATTCGCTCCCCCTTTCCATCTAATGCAACTGTGAAATCACCAGAGCAAGACGCAATAAATCTCTGCCTATAATTCTTCTATGCACACAGAGTCATGTTTTCACATTAGTGCCAAAACGAAATTTCTTTGCCAATTTCAAAGCACACTTACTGCTCTTTTATTTTTTCAGGGGCAAGTGAAAATCTCTTTTTACAATTTGAAATCACTTTTACAGACTGACACATTATGAAACCACTATTTTTGCTTTATTTAATTGCACGTGTCCAAGCTGTTTTTTTTTCAGACCACCACCATGTGCATTCTCTGTGACTGCCTACACTCCACCAAGGGCAACCAGCCTTAGTGATGCTGAATGTATTTGCATTACAGACTTAAACCTGAAAACCCCACTGGCTTGTACATACTGTGCATGACTATACACGGCAAGGACATGGGTGTGTGCTAAGCCTCTGCTTCTTCCCCCAAAAATTCGCTCCCCCTTTCCATCTAATGCAACTGTGAAATCACCAGAGCAAGACGCAATAAATCTCTGTCTATAATTCTTCTATGCACACAGAGTCATGTTTTCACATTAGTGCCAAAACGAAATTTCTTTGCCAATTTCAAAGCACACTTACTGCTCTTTTATTTTTTCAGGGGCAAGTGAAAATCTCTTTTTACAATTTGAAATCACTTTTACAGACTGACACATTATGAAACCACTATTTTTGCTTTATTTAATTGCACGTGTCCAAGCTGTTTTTTTTTCAGACCACCACCATGTGCATTCTCTGTGACTGCCTACACTCCACCAAGGGCAACCAGCCTTAGTGATGCTGAATGTATTTGCATTACAGACTTAAACCTGAAAACCCCACTGGCTTGTACATACTGTGCATGACTATACACGGCAAGGACATGGGTGTGTGCTAAGCCTCTGCTTCTTCCCCCAAAAATTCGCTCCCCCTTTCCATCTAATGCAACTGTGAAATCACCAGAGCAAGACGCAATAAATCTCTGTCTATAATTCTTCTATGCACACAGAGTCATGTTTTCACATTAGTGCCAAAACGAAATTTCTTTGCCAATTTCAAAGCACACTTACTGCTCTTTTATTTTTTCAGGGGCAAGTGAAAATCTCTTTTTACAATTTGAAATCACTTTTACAGACTGACACATTATGAAACCACTATTTTTGCTTTATTTAATTGCACGTGTCCAAGCTGTTTTTTTTTCAGACCACCACCATGTGCATTCTCTGTGACTGCCTACACTCCACCAAGGGCAACCAGCCTTAGTGATGCTGAATGTATTTGCATTACAGACTTAAACCTGAAAACCCCACTGGCTTGTACATACTGTGCATGACTATACACGGCAAGGACATGGGTGTGTGCTAAGCCTCTGCTTCTTCCCCCAAAAATTCGCTCCCCCTTTCCATCTAATGCAACTGTGAAATCACCAGAGCAAGACGCAATAAATCTCTGTCTATAATTCTTCTATGCACACAGAGTCATGTTTTCACATTAGTGCCAAAACGAAATTTCTTTGCCAATTTCAAAGCACACTTACTGCTCTTTTATTTTTTCAGGGGCAAGTGAAAATCTCTTTTTACAATTTGAAATCACTTTTACAGACTGACACATTATGAAACCACTATTTTTGCTTTATTTAATTGCACGTGTCCAAGCTGTTTTTTTTTCAGACCACCACCATGTGCATTCTCTGTGACTGCCTACACTCCACCAAGGGCAACCAGCCTTAGTGATGCTGAATGTATTTGCATTACAGACTTAAACCTGAAAACCCCACTGGCTTGTACATACTGTGCATGACTATACACGGCAAGGACATGGGTGTGTGCTAAGCCTCTGCTTCTTCCCCCAAAAATTCGCTCCCCCTTTCCATCTAATGCAACTGTGAAATCACCAGAGCAAGACGCAATAAATCTCTGTCTATAATTCTTCTATGCACACAGAGTCATGTTTTCACATTAGTGCCAAAATGAAATTTCTTTGCCAATTTCAAAACACACTTACTGCTCTTTTATTTTTTCAGGGGCAAGTGAAAATCTCTTTTTACAATTTGAAATCACTTTTACAGACTGACACATTATGAAACCACTATTTTTGCTTTATTTAATTGCACGTGTCCAAGCTGTTTTTTTTTCAGACCACCACCATGTGCATTCTCTGTGACTGCCTACACTCCACCAAGGGCAACCAGCCTTAGTGATGCTGAATGTATTTGCATTACAGACTTAAACCTGAAAACCCCACTGGCTTGTACATACTGTGCATGACTATACACGGCAAGGACATGGGTGTGTGCTAAGCCTCTGCTTCTTCCCCCAAAAATTCGCTCCCCCTTTCCATCTAATGCAACTGTGAAATCACCAGAGCAAGACGCAATAAATCTCTGTCTATAATTCTTCTATGCACACAGAGTCATGTTTTCACATTAGTGCCAAAACGAAATTTCTTTGCCAATTTCAAAGCACACTTACTGCTCTTTTATTTTTTCAGGGGCAAGTGAAAATCTCTTTTTACAATTTGAAATCACTTTTACAGACTGACACATTATGAAACCACTATTTTTGCTTTATTTAATTGCACGTGTCCAAGCTGTTTTTTTTTCAGACCACCACCATGTGCATTCTCTGTGACTGCCTACACTCCACCAAGGGCAACCAGCCTTAGTGATGCTGAATGTATTTGCATTACAGACTTAAACCTGAAAACCCCACTGGCTTGTACATACTGTGCATGACTATACACGGCAAGGACATGGGTGTGTGCTAAGCCTCTGCTTCTTCCCCCAAAAATTCGCTCCCCCTTTCCATCTAATGCAACTGTGAAATCACCAGAGCAAGACGCAATAAATCTCTGTCTATAATTCTTCTATGCACACAGAGTCATGTTTTCACATTAGTGCCAAAACGAAATTTCTTTGCCAATTTCAAAGCACACTTACTGCTCTTTTATTTTTTCAGGGGCAAGTGAAAATCTCTTTTTACAATTTGAAATCACTTTTACAGACTGACACATTATGAAACCACTATTTTTGCTTTATTTAATTGCACGTGTCCAAGCTGTTTTTTTTTCAGACCACCACCATGTGCATTCTCTGTGACTGCCTACACTCCACCAAGGGCAACCAGCCTTAGTGATGCTGAATGTATTTGCATTACAGACTTAAACCTGAAAACCCCACTGGCTTGTACATACTGTGCATGACTATACACGGCAAGGACATGGGTGTGTGCTAAGCCTCTGCTTCTTCCCCCAAAAATTCGCTCCCCCTTTCCATCTAATGCAACTGTGAAATCACCAGAGCAAGACGCAATAAATCTCTGTCTATAATTCTTCTATGCACACAGAGTCATGTTTTCACATTAGTGCCAAAATGAAATTTCTTTGCCAATTTCAAAACACACTTACTGCTCTTTTATTTTTTCAGGGGCAAGTGAAAATCTCTTTTTACAATTTGAAATCACTTTTACAGACTGACACATTATGAAACCACTATTTTTGCTTTATTTAATTGCACGTGTCCAAGCTGTTTTTTTTTCAGACCACCACCATGTGCATTCTCTGTGACTGCCTACACTCCACCAAGGGCAACCAGCCTTAGTGATGCTGAATGTATTTGCATTACAGACTTAAACCTGAAAACCCCACTGGCTTGTACATACTGTGCATGACTATACACGGCAAGGACATGGGTGTGTGCTAAGCCTCTGCTTCTTCCCCCAAAAATTCGCTCCCCCTTTCCATCTAATGCAACTGTGAAATCACCAGAGCAAGACGCAATAAATCTCTGTCTATAATTCTTCTATGCACACAGAGTCATGTTTTCACATTAGTGCCAAAACGAAATTTCTTTGCCAATTTCAAAGCACACTTACTGCTCTTTTATTTTTTCAGGGGCAAGTGAAAATCTCTTTTTACAATTTGAAATCACTTTTACAGACTGACACATTATGAAACCACTATTTTTGCTTTATTTAATTGCACGTGTCCAAGCTGTTTTTTTTTCAGACCACCACCATGTGCATTCTCTGTGACTGCCTACACTCCACCAAGGGCAACCAGCCTTAGTGATGCTGAATGTATTTGCATTACAGACTTAAACCTGAAAACCCCACTGGCTTGTACATACTGTGCATGACTATACACGGCAAGGACATGGGTGTGTGCTAAGCCTCTGCTTCTTCCCCCAAAAATTCGCTCCCCCTTTCCATCTAATGCAACTGTGAAATCACCAGAGCAAGACGCAATAAATCTCTGTCTATAATTCTTCTATGCACACAGAGTCATGTTTTCACATTAGTGCCAAAACGAAATTTCTTTGCCAATTTCAAAGCACACTTACTGCTCTTTTATTTTTTCAGGGGCAAGTGAAAATCTCTTTTTACAATTTGAAATCACTTTTACAGACTGACACATTATGAAACCACTATTTTTGCTTTATTTAATTGCACGTGTCCAAGCTGTTTTTTTTTCAGACCACCACCATGTGCATTCTCTGTGACTGCCTACACTCCACCAAGGGCAACCAGCCTTAGTGATGCTGAATGTATTTGCATTACAGACTTAAACCTGAAAACCCCACTGGCTTGTACATACTGTGCATGACTATACACGGCAAGGACATGGGTGTGTGCTAAGCCTCTGCTTCTTCCCCCAAAAATTCGCTCCCCCTTTCCATCTAATGCAACTGTGAAATCACCAGAGCAAGACGCAATAAATCTCTGTCTATAATTCTTCTATGCACACAGAGTCATGTTTTCACATTAGTGCCAAAACGAAATTTCTTTGCCAATTTCAAAGCACACTTACTGCTCTTTTATTTTTTCAGGGGCAAGTGAAAATCTCTTTTTACAATTTGAAATCACTTTTACAGACTGACACATTATGAAACCACTATTTTTGCTTTATTTAATTGCACGTGTCCAAGCTGTTTTTTTTTCAGACCACCACCATGTGCATTCTCTGTGACTGCCTACACTCCACCAAGGGCAACCAGCCTTAGTGATGCTGAATGTATTTGCATTACAGACTTAAACCTGAAAACCCCACTGGCTTGTACATACTGTGCATGACTATACACGGCAAGGACATGGGTGTGTGCTAAGCCTCTGCTTCTTCCCCCAAAAATTCGCTCCCCCTTTCCATCTAATGCAACTGTGAAATCACCAGAGCAAGACGCAATAAATCTCTGTCTATAATTCTTCTATGCACACAGAGTCATGTTTTCACATTAGTGCCAAAACGAAATTTCTTTGCCAATTTCAAAGCACACTTACTGCTCTTTTATTTTTTCAGGGGCAAGTGAAAATCTCTTTTTACAATTTGAAATCACTTTTACAGACTGACACATTATGAAACCACTATTTTTGCTTTATTTAATTGCACGTGTCCAAGCTGTTTTTTTTTCAGACCACCACCATGTGCATTCTCTGTGACTGCCTACACTCCACCAAGGGCAACCAGCCTTAGTGATGCTGAATGTATTTGCATTACAGACTTAAACCTGAAAACCCCACTGGCTTGTACATACTGTGCATGACTATACACGGCAAGGACATGGGTGTGTGCTAAGCCTCTGCTTCTTCCCCCAAAAATTCGCTCCCCCTTTCCATCTAATGCAACTGTGAAATCACCAGAGCAAGACGCAATAAATCTCTGTCTATAATTCTTCTATGCACACAGAGTCATGTTTTCACATTAGTGCCAAAACGAAATTTCTTTGCCAATTTCAAAGCACACTTACTGCTCTTTTATTTTTTCAGGGGCAAATGTAAATCACTTTTACACACTGACACATTATGAAACCACCATGTGTAACTACAACAAAAACAATTCCCATTTCTATTATTCATTTCTTAAGTTACCACATACATACCCTCTCAAACTGAAAACTCACCTTTAAAATTAGTTAGTTCTGAAAGAAATGTGACACTCAAACAGCAGATTATCAGAGCCAGGATCTCTGTTCTGTTCACCTGTCTCCTCTCAGCAGAACCAGATAATGGCAAACTTTCCCTCTATTTTTCCACACATATACATGTAAGTTTCAAATCTCAGTGCTTCCCCCTTTTTTTTAAATGTAATCACACATTTCTATTGGTTGAAAACCAACCCTTTTCCAAAAGTACCCTGCCCCCAACTTGACTTCTGCCTAGTACCCTTCCCCCAACTTGACTTCTGCCTGCTACCATAGCAACAGCTCATGGAACACTGCTGTGTTCAGTTAGGTCAGAAGTTCGACACACAATGTTTCAATTCCACAGAGCAAGAGTGCTTGACTTTTCAAACCTAACAGCAAATCCATAGTACTGTTCTTTGGTTACACATTTTTTTGTACCAATACAAAACATGCTTGTATTAATTTTCACATACAGCCTAGTTTTTTTTCTAGAATGGTATGAAACAGCCAATCAGTTCTTTTTGTTTTGTAAAAAATATGTATGCCTCCATTTCCAAACTGTCTTTCTTTTCATATTGCCATTCTACTGAAAGACACCTCCTGAGTGCATCCAGTTCTCCTTTGAAGATGTTCACAGTGTGGATTGTAGGGCACAGCTATGTCTTCTGGAGTGAAAAGTTTGCAGAGAAAACAGATATGGTGAGAGACCTTGCTTTGCCAAATGTAGACATTAAATGGATTGGTCAGAGAGGGTTAAAGTGGCACCAATTGATGCCATTGGTGAAATCCTTCATTCAAATCCAACACCCTGACCTCATAATAGTGCACTGTGGTGGCAATGACCTAGGCACTTTGACTGGGGTAGGTCTGGAAATGCTTATGAAGGACACCTTTGCACAACTGTTTACACTTTTCCCTAAAACTGCCTTTGTGTTTTCCAACATATGCCAAAGGCAAAAATGGAACTGGTCCAATCATTTCTGTCCACAGATTGACAAAGCAAGAAAGCACGTCAACAAATCTGTTTCTGCTTTCCTCCGTGACTATGGTATGGGTGCCATTTACCACAACAACTTGCGTTATGACATGCAAGACATTTATAGAGGAGATGGTGTGCACTTCAATGATGAAGGGAACAGAGTCTTCCTCTTGAACCTTAGACTCTGCATCGGTACTTACTTGTAGGTACCACTAAAAAAATGACTTCATAAACACAACAGCTCTTTTTAGAGCTCCCTAATTTCTAAACTCTTAAATCTGCTTTTCATTTATCTATTTTTATTTTTTTACCGTACGCTTACCGTAAGCTTACCGTACGCGTACCCCGTGATTTTTTTTAAAATCAATAAATGTTTTTTTTGTACTTTTCTGTCCTTCTTTGACCCCCTTACAAATGTTAGGGGGTCTGTAACTCTCCTCATTGCCCCCTTTCCTTGTTTTCACTCTTTTTTTTCAGAGTGAAATACACAAAATGGCGGCCGCCGCTTCCTGGTTTCGGCCGATTCGAATGTTTACTAAGATCTAACAGCCAATCAGAATCGCGCTCGCGCACGCCGCCGTACGCTTACCGTAAGCGTACGGTAAGCGTACCGTAAGCGGGCTCAGATATATATATTGATTTAAAGGCTATTTTCTCAGAATCTACTGAACAGATTTACACCAAACCTACAAAAGGCACTTCCTTGACCTAGGGACTACCTCTCTGCCAAATTTTGAGTAATTCTGTTCAGCCGTTCGGGCTGTAGCTCGTTCTAAAGGTCCTATGGAAAAATGCATGGGAAAAACGCGTTTTGGGACCCCCCTTTTATCTCAGCCCCCGCTTGACGGATCCCCCCGAGACTTTCAGGGTAGGAGCGGAGCGTAGCGCCCCACCTATTTTGAGAAATTCACGAGGATTCGTCGACCGGCGCCAAAGTTATTCAAAATAGAATGTTGAGGTTTTCCTATGGAAACGTGGTCCTAACTATAACTACCTACTGGCGACCGCCAGTAGGTAATAAATATTTAAAAACATATATATATTTGCAATTTTATATAGCGCAAACTCGACCCAAAGGTATTGAAGCACTTTACACGAGCACCAATTACATTACCCAAGACCATATTACCTTTTAGGCATGGGGAGTTTAAGTGATTTGCCCAGAATCACAGGATGTTGAGCTGGTGCCAAGACCTGAATTTGGTTCCTCAGTTCCAAAGTCCACAGCTCTGCCCCTAACGCCACAGCCTCTCTTGAATTGCTGTTGGAATTTCTGTATAATCCTGAGGGGAAGACGGGAAAGTCAATGGTATTCATTTAATATGCTCCCTGGAGTGTCTTTAGAGTTGAAAACATAAAATATATGATGTAATTTCATAGTTATTGCACATATGTGAAGATCGTAAGCTTAGGATCATTGTTTATGATTGTGATGAATATATTAGATATATCCTATTTAATTGTGTTGTGTAGCAGTGGCTTGTCATTATTTTTGGTGTCTTTAATGACACCTAATTATTTACCTGAATGCTTGAACAACTTGAAATTGTGCATACATTATAGATTAGTGCACTGGGATTTAGTCATAATGTGCTGAGCACTGCTCCTTGAATCACTGATGATGACAGAGTGAATTGTTTTTTGCATTCTGGGACATTTTCATAAAGTTTTGTTTTGCACTCAGTTAGGTATTGCATATGCGGAAAAGGTTCACTAGGAAACATCACACACAAGCAATGGCAGTGCCCAGAAAGTTATTGCAAATGTGCTAGAGACTGCAATGAGCAAGGATTCGAAAATGCAATTGTTCGGGCACTCAATATGTCTTTAAGTCTAGAGGTGTTTGACATTATGCTGGGATAATGGCATCAAAATTCTCACTCATCTGGTGAGATTTCTTTTATTTTACTCTTGAAAATAAATGCAGCATTGCACCCACAGATTTGTGTGGAAAACCACTGTGCACTGATAGAAGGTGTGACGGTTAATTCCACATATGTTTGAACTATGTATACCTTTAGCTATCAATAAGCAGTACACCAAAGCTGGCACCCCGCCAAAGAGAACGGTTAATGCAAATATAATTTTATATAATTTTTCAGCCTTGTCCCACTGACCTTTACCATCTAAAAGATTTTCCTACCAAATTTGATCTAAGTCTGAAGGAAAGTGCATGCCGGGCCCAATCACTTTTTGTATCCGACCTGTGCTTCATTGCAGGCCGCTCCATTAATCAACTTTTACCCGTTCGTGCGTAACTAGATGTCTGTTATTGGCTCTTTGAGCTTTTAAGTGCTAGTTTTCACCTTAAACTTTAAAAAATCATAAATATGGTTCTAATGATTGGAGTTTTGTTGTTTTGGTGTCACATAATTTATTAAAATGTACACTATTTTTCAAAATTGGTGTGGGATTTATATTGTGCTGTGTTTTCGCTTTATTACTTTTTGTGTGCTGCATAAATACGTTACATGTTGCCTCTTAGTTAAGCCTGACTACTTTTGTGCCAAGCTACCGGAAGGTTAAACACAGGTTAATTTAGTGACTTTTGTAGTTCGCCCAGACAGGGATTGTGACTGGTGCTTGAGCAGATAAACACCCCACACAACCAACAACACAATTTCTCATAATCTTCATTTATTGAGGGAAGAGGATGCAGAACGGCATGCTTTAATTATGCAAGCGATACAAGGCTTATCACACAGATTCCTGTGTCAACCTGCACAACCAAAGCACTATGGTACAACAGAAACCTCTAAAGGCCACCCTCCAACAAACCCTAAGAACAACCCACCTGCTCCAAACACAAATCAATCAGCTTCCACTCCACAACCACAACTTCCAGTCGGTCCGTTATTCTGTAGCAGAGCATGTGTAAAGACCATACCCACACACTAACACTAACCACCCACGCGAACTATGTTTCAACAACTTAATCACCCATCCTCGCAAAACACCCTCTACTTGTAAAAATCATTCATCCTAACCTTTTATTTGTATACCAAAATAATGTTATTTCATTTCCTCTTACCTTTCTCCTGCATGCCATTTTCTTGTATACCTAGCCATGACTCTATCTGTGCAATATTTGTGTAATTCAGCGTGTTACTGACTGTGGAACATTTTTCAATAATCTTTACAAAAATCAAATACATGCACAAACATTCCTCACACCCATAGAAAGTTATAAACACAGCTTCTTTTAATTTTTTTAAGAAAATACTTTTACATTGTATTAAAAAATAATAACATATTGTACCACTTGGGGTATTAGTTAGCATTTTGCGGACAGAGTATTTCACCACAAACAAAATGGAGTTCCTTGTCCCCCAAACTGACATCTGGCTAATTTATTTAGAGTCATGTGAAATGTCATGTTTATGCTGGTGGAGCCCCTGCTGGCACCTTCAGTAGAAATCTTTTATTGATGACAACAACAGAGTTTAGGCCGTTGGTCTAAGTGGCTTGGACCATCCATCCTATTTGAAGCAGAGATTCTGGCATACTTTTTCTTGTTCATGACCACCAGGGAAAGCCGGGTAGTTTCAAAAAGAAAAAAATTAAATGTCCCCCAACTCCCAGGGAGAAAACTCTCTGAGTGTCAGGACGTATACTGTTTCATTTTATTAAAAGCAATCCCTGAGAGTTTATTTTTGAAAAACCAAAACGTTTGCTGAGTGGCTGCATGAAACAAAACAGTCACCCAATAAACATACTGTGCCTTTAGAGGAGCTACAGTGGTGATAACTTCTCTTAAGACATAGAGACCTTCTGCACCTAGTTGGCAATGATCTCTAAATGTGAAGGGCTGTAGTCCATCTGGGCAGTGGAGTAAGTATGTTCACTGCTCTGGTGAAATGGGATAAACCCACTATGAGCAAGTTTTTAAATAATAATTTTTTATTATTTAATTGTGTTTTCGGTAGCACAACCAGGTTTTAGCTGACATGACTAGGACAAAGTGATATTCATCTTATAGTGACAGAAAGACACTATGTTTTTAAAATTACATGATGCATTTCCTACGTGCATTTTTCTCGTCTGTGTCCTTACATTTCAGAAAATAATTGCAATAGAAGTTATTACATGGGGCTGTTCACTTTTCCAGCTAAAATATATTAATTTGTCTTCCTCAAGAAGGAGGCCATGTGCACAATGTTTCTGTATTTGTAAAACATTCAATGTTCTTTACCTGAGTCATATTATTTCCTCCATTTCCTATATATGGTGTGGTGGTGATGTATCATGATTTCATGAGAAGCTATTGGTTTATCAATGTTACTTTATTAGTATAGCCATTTTATGTCAGACCTAACCATGTTGAACGTGTGGCTTTCACTGCCTGAAACCTATCAAATGTGCCATTTTTGGGAGATATGGAAGACCTTTTTGCAAACTTCCCCAAAGGCAGACTCTACATCTGTCTGTCTATACTTAGACTTTTCCTGCCTTCAGACTGAGCATTCTCTGTCATTCTGCTTGCTGATTTCTGCTTGGACTTCTCTTGGTTTATTTGAATTCTAGGTAAACTTTATGTTAATCCTCTCAAATTGTAATTATTTGATGCATTATTGATGTTTGATTTGAATTTGACTAACTACTTTTTGCCTTCTATGATAATTCTCAATTTAGAATAAACCTTTCTGTGTTTTACTTTTAATTTTGTCCATGCGCAGTCCTGGCAAGACGTATAACGTAGGGGTTTGCGACCAGCAAGGACGGCGAGGAGGAGATCGCAGCGAGGAGGATGGCAACCCGGAGACCCCAGAGCAGGTAAGTGATTATTTCTCTTTTTTTTAAAAATTAGGGTAGAGCGGAATGTAACGGAGTTCCATGGGTTTGTTTTTCAACTCCGTGGAACTCCGCGTAGTGGCACTCCACCACCACCGCCCACCCTTAGCAGTGAGGTCCCATAATTTGGTGGAATGCATGCTTAGTGAGCGTGTTTTGAGAAGGGTGCATGTGAGTCATATTATTTCCTCCATTTCCTATATATGGTGTGGTGGTGATGTATCATGATTTCATGAGAAGCTATTGGTTTATCAATGTTACTTTATTAGTATAGCCATTTTATGTCAGACCTAACCATGTTGAACGTGTGGCTTTCACTGCCTGAAACCTATCAAATGTGCCATTTTTGGGAGATATGGAAGACCTTTTTGCAAACTTCCCCAAAGGCAGACTCTACATCTGTCTGTCTATACTTAGACTTTTCCTGCCTTCAGACTGAGCATTCTCTGTCATTCTGCTTGCTGATTTCTGCTTGGACTTCTCTTGGTTTATTTGAATTCTAGGTAAACTTTATGTTAATCCTCTCAAATTGTAATTATTTGATGCATTATTGATGTTTGATTTGAATTTGACTAACTACTTTTTGCCTTCTATGATAATTCTCAATTTAGAATAAACCTTTCTGTGTTTTACTTTTAATTTTGTCCATGCGCAGTCCTGGCAAGACGTATAACGTAGGGGTTTGCGACCAGCAAGGACGGCGAGGAGGAGATCGCAGCGAGGAGGATGGCAACCCGGAGACCCCAGAGCAGGTAAGTGATTATTTCTCTTTTTTTTTTAAATTAGGGTAGAGCGGAATGTAACGGAGTTCCATGGGTTTGTTTTTCAACTCCGTGGAACTCCGCGTAGTGGCACTCCACCACCACCGCCCACCCTTAGCAGTGAGGTCCCATAATTTGGTGGAATGCATGCTTAGTGAGCGTGTTTTGAGAAGGGTGCATGTGAGTTGGTGTTTTTGTTCAGGTGGTGTCTGTGGTGTATTCGGGGTGGGGCTGGTCAGTGGGCCTGTTTGTGTGCTGTGGCAGGTGAAGTGGCAGGGGGTGCAGGTAAAAGGTCCTTCAGAGGAGCGTGAGTAAGCATGGTGGCAGTATTTGTTGTGGAATTCACGTTGTAGAGATCTACAATGGTATATGTTTAGGGGTGGGAGGACCAAGGGGCATGGCACTGGGCTTGGGCCTGGTGGAGACAGGTGCAGACGGGCTTGCCTTTGGTGCACATCCAATGAGCGTTCATGCTGCGGCCTAAATTAAGTAGGTCCTGGGGTGGGCGGAGGAGAACATGAGTGGAAAAACCCAAGTGGGGAAACCCGGGCAGCGGTGGTGTCACTGGATCAGTCTGTGGCACAGAAAACAGAGGGTTAATCAATGACAAAGTGGTAAGTATGTGTGCTGTACCAAACCATCAATACTGGCAAACACCAAGCAATACAATCCCAAATCGAATTAGAAAAATAGAGTAGAATTTAAAAAAACAAAATGGCTTCCAAATGTCAAAACTCCAATATGGAGAACTGGAATTCCGAATCTTAAAATCTTACGTACAAATAGTTCCAACAGGCTTTAAGCTCCAATGATAGTCCATAGAAGCGGTAGACCAGGACCTAGGCATGATTTCAGGCTGTCTGCGATTGAGCGAGGGTCTAATGCATCAAGCGGGTTGTTCCTAGTAAAAACATTTACCCTCTGACTTGGTCTTTTTTAAGGAGCTCATCCTCCAGTGGGGCAAACCTGAAGTTGAGTCTGAGGAAGGTGCATTGAAATTGAATACTTTTACCAGAAGGTCCCTCTGATGGCTCTGGAGGTTTGGAAGTCCACAAACGTTATAAGTTACAACTTTTCAGGGTCTTGGGAGCAGCTCCTCTGAGCTACTTGTAAGCCTCCCATGACCTCAGGGACAGCAGGTAGGGGCTAGAATTCACTCCAGCAGAGACCATCAGCAAATTTCCACTCCATTTCAATTTAGCATTGGTCAACTGGTCAACTCAGGAAAAAGGTCCCATGCAGCTTGTTGTGTCAACTTAGCCACACAGGAGGTTGCCCAACTGACCATTGGGGTCTACTTCTTTGTCTTAGATGCAAGAGGGAGTCCGTCAAGTTTTTCAGGACTCCTCACAGGTCATTGATGACATCAGGTAAAGTCCTTTTCTGATCTTCTGCAGGTCCAGAAAGTGTTCTGAGGAGGGTACTTCAAGATGCCACATTTATGGGGGACACTATCTAGCATGTGGGGTGACTACCTGATTCCTCATTAACCAATGGAATAAATGTTACCAGGGACAAAAGTACCCATCTTTTTGGCAGTTACTGTTTCCTTACTGCAAACAATCCCACACTGCTTCTCACTCCTAAAATGTAAGAAGGGTGCACCCTTTTCCCTTTGTGCAGCACTCTTTTGTCTACCCAGAGATGTGGCAGAGAAATGAGCAGTGTCCTTACCCGTAAAAACTCCAAACCAGTTCTGGAGTAGCTTCTCTCCCACTGAGTTCAAATTCATCTTGGCTAGTGTGGGCCTTGTGGACAAAGACTTTTCCTTATTCAGATCTCTCCTTATACAAAACTATGAATGCATATGCATCACCTCTGTCCCTTTTAAGTTAGTGAAGTTCTTGCCTCCACTACAACTGTCCTTCTGAGTTGCTAGGTACCAAATGCCCCACACATAGTCATCTATCTTGACACAAGGCCTAAACCAATGTTCTGCTCTAGGAGCAGTGTTCACACCTCATTAAGTTTAAAGTCTTGCTGGGCAGCTGCTGCTAACCTCCTACACATTACTTTTCCTAAATATCTATAAAAAATCTAACTACACCATTGAATTCCACTTTTAATAATTACACAAACTAGTATTTGAATGACTATTTTAGCCGTTTGCCATTACTTACATATAGCTATTGCCCTGCCACTGAAAATAGCTTTTGGGACCTAGTCAGCAGGCGATCATGCCAACTTTATTTTTGTACATGTTCCACTATTAGAGATCAGACACCCTACCATACGGGAGAGAAGATGTACTTAAGAGTGACTTATTATTATTTAAGAACACGGTTTCCTCCCTGCTAAAAAGGGCTATTTTGACAGATCTGACAGAAGATTTTAGGCTGCTTCAATCAGTCTACACATGAAAAGCCTGAAGCTATGTTTTACAGGCCAAGTCTATGGATGGCACCATAGGTGCTGCAGTCCACAGATAACTTACAGAACATAGTTGTATTTCCTACACCATGTAATAGGGACCAGTAGGCAAGTGAAATATGTCAGTCTGGAAAAAGGCAATTTAACCATGTTTAAAGTGGGAGCACAAAGGCTTTACTCCTTTTTAGCAAAGGTAAATTGCACTGTGGTTGGCCACCTACAGGGGTTTTGGTGTAGCCAACTCCCCACCCTGCACAGCCTTCAGCTTCAGATTGGCCTCAAGCATATTGTAAAACGATCTTAGCATGCATTAAAAAAAACAAAGTTTAATGTGGAGTCATATGTAAGGTGGTAACATTTTAACTTGCACTAAGAAAACCTTAGATATTCCCTGAAAAAAAACAAAGGTTAAAGTGGAGTTATATGGAGATCTTCTAATAATTAAAAAATACCATAGCTTTCATATATCATTAGTGATGCCATATGTGAGATCATAAGCAGTGCATCATAGCGGTGCAAGTTATGCCAATTGTTATACCACAAAAGTATTTTCCTGTTTTTCTCTATTGTGATGTTAGTGTATGTTGGGATGGAAATGTCCTCTTCATGGTAATGGACATGCACCCCTGCCCTAAGTGCCCAAATGTACTGAAGTCTGTATGCCGGTTAATGCAGATTTTTGTTGCCATGGGCAAACACAGATCATGAGTGTGCGCTATGAAATAGTCCTGTCTGACAATTGTGGTCTTGTTAGACCGGAGGGCACCCAATGTGCCACCCACATAGAGGTGACGGGCTACTGCCTTCACCAGGAGTTAAGCAGCACAAGCACATTGCTTGCAGCATGCTGTGTAGTAATCAGTAGGAGTAAACAGGTCTTTTTTAACCTCTGTCACTGGAGTGTGACTTACAGGCTCACTCATTTTTAAAGTTCCACTGCCGTGTGCTTAACTTACCCTAAGCCTATATCAGTTTGTTGTAAAGTGCTGCACAGGGTAGGAGAGGTGTATCTGCACTTGGCGTAAGTGTGCCTTGGAAAGGTACATTACAGGAATAATGCAGTACTGAGCAGTTTGTGCGTAATGAGTGCATGTGCTGGGTTTATGTGTGCTTAGGATTTGTACAGTACATGGAGGATGCAGTGCTGTACTGCATGTACATGATAAATGAATGTGCTGGATGTATGTGTGCCTATGAGTGCTACAGTACAAGAAGAATACAGTGCTGTGCATTGTGTGCATTTTAAATGTATGTGCTGGATGAACGTGTGGCCATGAGTAGTAAAGTACATGAAGGATACAGTGCCATGCAGTATGTGTGGATTGTATACATGTGCTGGGTGTAGGCGTGCCTGTGGATGGTATGGAGGACCCTGGGTTCTATTACGGGAGGCCCAGGCCAGCATGGGAATAAGATGGAGAGGAGGTGTGGAAATCCCCCAGACAGATGTGTGTATTGCTGCATTCCTGTAATCTGAATGGGAAAAGCACACTGGAGAGGGGAAGGCTAAGCATCCTCTGTACACTTCAAAGGTGTTTCTTTGTTCCAGTGAGAGGTCACAAGGAAGGGGCCTGTGTACATATCTGGAAGGAGATGGGGGTAATGTGAGAATCATAAAAAGTAGGGCTGTGGACCCTGGCTAACATTTTGATACACATATCACTGTGGCTGACTTCCAGGTGTAAACTCTAATTACTTCCATGGCCTGTGCTGTGTGGCCTCCTACTAGGCTTGGCTGAAACTGACTTGAACATTTTTTGTCATAGTACTACTGGAGTAGATGTAGCAGTAAGTTTGGCAACTAGCAAATGTCTTACTCTTTTCTGGGTGTATTTTAGTGTTTGAAAGTACCTCCATAAACCCCTCCTTGTACTTTCTTAACCCTATCCATTTAATAGTAGATAGGCCTTATTTTCCTTCCACACCCCCTTTCCCCTTCCATATTCACTATTAAAATGAAGACCTTACCATGTGGAGTACTCTGTACTCATGGTTAAGAACTCCGCATAGCAGGTGTAGGGCAGGTGGAATTGATTCTGCAGTGACAGACTGGTTTCAAGCGGTGCAGAGGTGTGGGCACCACAAAAGAAGCAGATCCCCAACATAAACTTCAAAGACTCAGACTCTAAATTACATTTGGTGTCTGGAAATTGACTTAAAAGAGGAGCTTGAGACCCCAGAAATTGTCATCTGGCAAGCAGCCAGTCGGGCTATGTGAGGAGGGAAAGATCTTCAAGACATCCGCTAGTTGTGACCAAAACTGGGGACGAAGGCCTGCTATTCTCCCTTCTGGGTGATGGAACAAATCCAAAATCACCTGCCCTGGTGCCTGGAGCACTAGCTCCTGCCTGCTTGACAAGACCAGTGTGCCCTGTGAGGAGAGCATTTGAGAGAGCGATGTCCAGTGGTAAGCACTGTCAAGTGGGCTCCCTTTGCGAGATGTGAGTAGATGACTGCTGCACTGATTGGGTCATTGCCTGCATGCAGACTAAAGTCAGTGACCTTCATAGGTCAGAGAAGGGCCTCCATGAATTGAGCCATCTGCATCGCTGTGCCAATCAAGCCAGAGCCTGTACATAGTGGGAAAGTGGTTACGCTGTGCGCCAGAAGGGGCTGCTGTAAGAAGAATGTCATGCAGTATGTGACGAAGGCTGTGTGCTGTAGTGGGCCATGACTCCATATACCAGAAGGGGCCGCTGCAGAGGACTTCACTGTGTTTATCGGGCCATAGCCCATGCACTGTGAGGGTATGGCGACCCAGTATGCCAGAGGGAGTCACCAAGGCTGGTAAGTCATGTGACCTGGTTGGAGTTGTTACAGAGAGGAGTTCTTGCAAGGAGTCAGTGCACACACAGAAATATGCATGGGATTAAGGGACCTTAGTATGTAGGGACTGAGTTATTCTACCACCTCAGTACCCATGAGCCTGGGACCGACTAGCTATAGTGTCTCACTTGCCCTCCTACTCACACACAGAGGAACAAGTGATTAGACACCCCAGAACACAACACTCCAAACTCCCTCAGAAAACGAGGTTGTGGGACACACCCTTCCGCTCATACTCTTGTACTTGTCCACAATAAGATTTGACAGAGACACAAACAAGTGTAAAATATTTATTTTAACTAACGTGCTCTAGTATGCAGTATACACACGCTTATACCAATACGGTGAGCATAGTAAGCAGTCCGTAAATTATAAAAGGAGCTGTCATAGGGAATGACAGCATAGCCTAACCTTCCTCCCCTTGTATAGAAGCAAGATGATTATATATTAGAAGATCTCTGGGCATTATCTGCAGACCCCCTACCTTAGTCTATAGATAATAGATCTACATCATAGGTGCTGTTGTGCTCTTCTCCCTGGAAAGGTCCCTCTCCAACTGTGTGATACCTATCCATGTATTCCAATATTCCAGATCTATTTAGCATATGTGGACTGCTGCTTCCATCTGTGAAAGTTTCCAAAATTCATTATAGGCTGCATAAACAAAACGTTTATTGCATAGGGACTTTTGACCTAGTAAGAAAGCCGAAAGATCAATGTCACCTGACAAAAGGGAAAGATAGCGCTTCACAGACAAGAGTGTGGAATGTTCCAAACATTGTTGGGATAATTTACCAACCGAATAAGTACTAACTGTATGTATGGTAACTCGAATCAGGTCTATATTGGGTAAACTCGTTTGTGGCATTCATAAACCATAAATGACAAACATTAGTGTCCGTAGGCCATAGTACCCAATCATCTGGACTAATCAGAGAAGAATTAAAAGTTTCATTTCTTATCATATAAGTTAATTCTTCCATAGTATAGTTGGTATTTGTTCGCCATGTCTCATATTGAGCCAGAGATGGAAAAGAGGGAGTATTCAAATTTTAACAGTAGCTAAACCAAGACAAGTAGTTTGCTGGACTGCCTAATTTTAAAATATTAATTGAGACAGTATTAGACAGGCACACATGCAAGGACTCACCACCTTACAAGTGACAAAATGTGGTGCCAGAAATAGATTTCAAATCAACAGTGTCCTTCCAATAATCTAACCCTTCAGTGACAGATTTGCTATGAAGGGTGAGAAATAAACCAGCTTAGTCTGTGTAAGCATATATTTGTTCAAAGTGGGGATATTCAATTTGAAATAATATGATGCGGGTTTGATGGATTGTAACCAGTGAAATATGTAAATTTATTTTTCTGTGTTACTGAACTCCCTTTAGATGGTGTTGGGCAATATTCCCTTTGGGTATAATTAAAAGCTGCACGCTGAGTACTGGTTTTGTGAAGAAAGTGATGCCCACAATGTTGGTAACAAAATAAATCTGCATAATTTGCTGAATTCATATATAAATCCTCTGTATCAAAAAGAGTATAGTATTGCAAATCAGAAAACAAAAAACGAACTGCATTAATATCCCAATCATCTGAATGCATTCCAGGTATAACTACACCACCCAAAGAAACACAGAAGACATATGGAATTTGTAGGATCTCCGTAGGACCATATGCATCGAATGGCACTTTTTAACAACGAGATGAAAACACAAATCCGTGCAGTGGACCGAGAGATAGCCGAAGACAGTGAAGAAGTGTCTGAAGAAAAATTGTCTTGGTCGATATAGTAACCGCTGGAACTGAGCTGAAACAAAGGAAGTAGTTCTTCATTAGAAGTCGAATGTATTTTAGTTTCTGGGAGATCAACTGGAAGTTCAACTGGTAAGGAAGTATACTCATTTTCGTCAGTTGAAGATGTAGAAGGTAAAACAGTCAATTGATCAACTGAAGACTCAATCTCCCCATCCGGCTGCCGGGGAGAATCAGGAAAAACAGAATTCATCTGATGTAGTGAAACATCCTGATGTGGGATGCTTGTAGGCCTACTATTGAGTATCGGCCATATGGTGTAACTTGGCATGTTCCATTGAAGTGAACCGATTATCCTTGCATCCAAGTGGCCTTAAGGCCAAGAACCAGGACCTGAGCATGGTATGTGGGACCAAATTCTTTTTTGTTCGCCACCTCGGGTCCAGAGATATATTCCCACTCGGGATCTTAGGTCTTTCCATATGAATCTCTTAGCTACTCTGTCCTTTAAACGTGAGAAATTGGGGGACTGAGATTTTCAGTCCTGGCCCCTCAAGTTTGGAACTCTCTTCCTCTGGACATTAGATCGATGACATTACATCCTCAATTTAGGAAACTTTTAAAGACCTGGCTATTTCGCCAGGCTTATGAATGAATCAGTTAGCGGCAGGACTTCCGACACCCCAGCGCCAAGAAAATTTGTGGTGTACATGCATTTTATAAGTATTTTTAACATAACATAACATTTTCCCGGACCAGATCCCCAACTTTAGGAAGCCAGCCAGAAACAGGAATCAGCATGCTGTATCCATTGGCGAGAGCCAATGGATGTTTGTGAGTGCATCACAATCCTTTAACATAGCACATATCCTGTAACATAGTACATATCTAAGTCAAATGTTGCGGCAGCTGCCACAATGTCTAGGCCTTTAATGTCTGGCACAGACATTTTAATGCCAAAGAGCATTTCGTATGGGGTCCGCCCATCCAGAGATCTTCGTGAGAGATCATTTAGTGCATGTTTAACCCCATAGAGATGAGTTAACCGGCCACAGCCTGTACCGAATACCCTTGCTGTTAAAGATTGCTTTAAGGCACGTTCTTCCACTCCACAACAGAATTGCCCTCAGGACAATATGGAGACGAGAAATGCACCTGCACCTCTATAAACGTAATCGAATCACAGTAAGCCTTAGAGGGAAAAGCCGGACCTTGGTCGGAATGTAAGGTGCCACAGGCATAAGTCTCAACAAAGACTTGCAAATCTTTTATAACAGTCAGAGCAATAGCACAGCGCTGTCAACCAAACCCAGAGAAACCTAGTGCATGAATCCACTGAAACCAAAATATATTTGAAGGCCTTGTCGGATGTTAAGGGACCACAGTGATCAAGATCAATGCACCCAAATGGATGATTAGAAATGAAGAGATGAGTCTGTGGTAGGTGTGAGGCAGTAGAACGTTTTATCTGTCACAGGAAAGCACATATTTGCGCATTTGTAGGTATAAGCCGCGCCACCAATACCGTTGCTGTAAAAGCAAAATTGTGGCCATCACTGCTACATGCGCAGAAGCCATTCCTTCACGTGCGGCCACAATCAGTGACAGTCTGCGGTTCTCGTTGAGAATCAAGTGATCACCAACTGTTGGAATAGTTACAAATAGAATCTGATCAGTGGTTAAGGGTTAGTTATAACGCAAATGGAAACCCTGGGGAAACAGAGTACCCTCCTTCGTTGTGGCTATAGCCGCCAAAATCTCATCATCAATTTTAGTCATGGACCTTGTAACAGCTGCTACTGAGCATGTGGCTACTGTAGATTTGGCTGCTTCATCATCCATAGAATTAACAACAGAGTGTGCTCCCACGCGCTGATATCCTAGTGTATGGATAAAATATGTGAGTGGCAAAAGGTCCTTGAGAGCGGCCATTCAAACCCAAAGCGTTTTATGCTTTATTGCGCTACCTTTAGAATCATGAAAATCATTCTGTTTCCAAAAGAATAAGGTCTCATTAAAGGATTGTACACAGTATAAAGAATCACACACTACAAGAGTAGGCACATTAGGATCAGCAAAGTCAAGAGCCAAGAGCAACATGTAACTCGGCTAATTTTGCAGTACAATCCCAAAGGGATTGTTTGCGAACCAGGGAAGATTTAAAATCACCATTTACAATTGTACCCGCAACAATAGTGCAGGCTGCAGAATAAGCATATTTAGAAACAATGGCAGGCTGTGCAGAACCATCAGTGTAAATGATACATTTTTACTGATCAAGAGGGAGAAGGGACGAAGGAAGAGGATGAACATGTTCACATTGTAGAAACTCTTGAAGGATCAAAAACAAAATTGACATCAGCCGACATCAATGAACTAGCCCATTGTATCCAACGTGGATGCAGAGCTTTAGAATTCGGTACACTCACCTTTGGGACAGCTTCTAAATTAGGCACCAGCAAAACCATAAAAATGTGTTTGCCCTGAGCCAGAAAGCGTTCCTTTAGAATTGCTATCTGTACTGCAGTTAAAATATTTTTGGTAGAAGAAAAACGCATTTCTGCTGGAGTATACAAATGTGATTTATAAGCGATGGGAACCATGTCCCCTTCATTAAAAGTCGCATAAGTGAATCCTAAGGTTCCTGGTACAATCCTTATGGCCAAATTTGTAGTATTGTCTCTAGTTAACAAGAATTTAGTGGCAAGCAGATCCAACTGCAAAGACCGCAGCACTGCGGTGTGTTCCGGAAGCCAACTGGAAGACAAGAAAGAAGGGTGTATCAACGTGTATAACAGTTTGATACGCTGAGCATAATCTGGAATGTAAGTTCTGCCGAAATTCAAGAAACTCAGACTGTAACTTCTTGAGGGTAGTTGGTGGCTGCAAGTGAGCACATTTCTCCAAAAAGTGGGGTGCCAACCCCCACCCTCATTATTTAGTTCGTAGCCAAGCAAAAGAATTGCCAAGAAAGCAATATGGGATTTAGCAAAATTGAATTTGTAGCCTAAAGTTTCAAAATGTGTGATAATGCAATTCACGTGCATGAGATGTGGATTTAGCTCATCATCTGTCAAGTAAACATCATCGACATATGAAAATGCATCAGGGTCAATTTCATGTAAAATCGACACGATGCGTGCCGCAAATACCACAGGGCTATTCTTATACCACATAGGCAATCTCGCATAGCGTCTCTGATTGGCAAGAGCGCTGAATGCGGTCAAGTCACGGCTTTCTGGAGCCAACGTGTGACTGAAAAATCCATTAGAAATGTCTAAGGTAGTTTTAAAGTTCTTGTGGACAATAATATTTACCCAAGCAGAGCTATGTGTGTTCTGTACTGGAAAGGTACAAACATGACTATTCAAATGTCTGTAGTCCAAAACTATACGATATGAACAGTCTGGTTTCAATATCAGAAAAAGAGGATTATTCATTGACAAGACACAGGGCTCGATTATATCCTGATATTTCAATTGAGTCAGAATGTCACTAACGGACGATTTACTATATTGTTTAATGGGATATTGTGGTAGGGGGTTGATCGTAATGGAATAACATACAAAGGAGAATCCTAGTCTCAACCTGCCTGATTGCAATATAAAGCAGGAGCTAAGGCTAGAGCCCACTCTGAAGCATAAGCTTGTTTAGTCTCCTCTGGGACATACTGCGAAAAAGATGGAAGAAACACATCCTCATCCCTAGGGGAAGCGAGGACAAAAGGGGGGGCAATCAGCCTCTGCCAATAAAATATCATAGGAAAAAGTCAAATTGTCCCAAAAGACTGCATTTACCATGCGTTTTGCATCAACCTCAATTTGAAGGTCTACATTATAAAGTCTATTGGGGGTGCTACATGGGTATCTGCAGTTTCAACAGTTATAGAAATGTCAGGTGCCTTCTCCTCCAGAAGCGGGTGGAGTGTCTGGCGAACTATGGTAACTTCTGCTGTGCTGTCGAGGACAGTCACCACCCAACTCCTGTCCAGGAGGAGAGTTCTCACCGTCTGGTGCATACTTCCCAGACAAAGTGGCAACTTTTTCTTCTAAAATGGGGCTCAATATTGAGGTGGTTCCTCCCGTTTGACTGGTGATGCGGTTCTCACCTTTGTTGAGTGGACTCATCATGTCTGTGATCCTGTCATCCCCCTCTGCCAAATTGTTGATTCGACGATTCCTGAAAGGAACAAGGAGAATGGGGATCAGGAACCAGGTATCTTAATTCTAGAGCGGTCACGCAAATCATATCTACGGGGCTTAACAATCCTTTTTATGCCAAAGAGGCAAGCTGTGTACTACTTATGTCATACTGTGCTTAACAGGAGGAGACAGCCTGTTGGAAACTCAAAACTCTGGTCCACAGACATGGAATAGTCATCTGCAGGGACTGGGATAGCACACCCCATGCAGAGAAGCCATGACCTCGCCTCAGGCACGTTACTGGAGGTGCTGTAAAATGGCTGCCAGAAAATGCTCGTCACTGGGATCCATGGCCACAAACTCCTCTTCTCGGAATTGCTGTGCTGTGCATGCTCTGTCCCCTTTTGACACTCTCCCGCGTGCGCAATCCTATGTTTGTAGGCAGCAGCTCGTGCCCTCTCTCATTAGGCGAAGATCTCCCTATATAAAATGGCCTTCCAGGAAGTATCAGATCTTCATGTAGCTTGTAGCTTACTTCACTGCACTGTGCTCCCGAGAGTGTCCTCTGTCATTAGAGTCAAGTATGGAAAATCACCAATTCAGGAGCTCAATAGCACTATAGTGAATGACATAAGAAACGTGCAAAAAATGGGGCTCTACACTGCCTGCCAGCTACCCAACTCGTAGCTGCTCGTAGCTCCTTCTTCCAAACGTGAGCAGCGAATGAGTTAAGACAACCTCCTGCTTTCCAGCTCTCAGATGCTCCACTGATGGATATTCCTATTAGACGTAATGTAAACAGTCGAATAGAAAACAGAAGCTAAATATCAGCCAGTTCGAGGGCAGAGAAGTAAGTGTCTCTGTAAGAAAGAGCCATCCTCTTGACTGCGAAGTATACTTCGAAAGCAATTGGAGCAAAACATTGCATGCCCATCCCCGATTGCCCCTTTGCGCAAACCCAGCAGAGATTCGTTATTGCCAAAAGAATGCACACAATTGTATTTTGTTTTAATAAATCAAAACGCAGTTGTGACACAAATATGGGATTACCCGGGGAGATCATCCTAGTCAATGGACAACAGTCTGTGTCACAAAGGTCAGCTGTTTCATTTCGTGCGTGTTGGACTGTTATATTTGAGCAGGAAAAGATAATGGAGTGAACCACTTACATGTATATCCAAATCTGTGCAAGCCCTCTGGCAGCTATACCTCTACCTACTAGGCAGCAGCCAAGATGGCATCATTTCACTCACATGACATTCTACCTCGTACGTAAGGTTATCGTTGAAAAAGAAAACTGCGGTACACATTGCAAAAGGGGACTCCTTTAGATAGTTTGCAATTTTTCGGGGCATCACTGGCAGATTAAAAAAACGCTCTCCATGTTCACCAGCAGATACTGCTGGAGCAAGAAATTAAAAATAAGATAAGGCTGAGCAGTGGCGTTAATCATAACTGGTGCGTCAGATCGGAGGACATTAGTTGTCCAATCATTGAACTCTATTAACACCCTCAGGACTAACGTCCTGTTACAGATTCATTTCTATTTTCAAATTTAATTTAGAAAATAGAAGTCATAACTCTTGAAAGCAATCATGCCCTAAGAAAATGACATTTATTGGCCACTCTATTTGCTGCCTTTGTAGGTGACCTCCAGATGCATTTTAGGCATTTGTAAGTCCTAAATCCTTTACTGACTGCTCAGAAATTGAATTTCATTTGGCACAGATTAGTGGCAAAGGATATTAGATATAGAATTATAAATGGGTAAAAGTGTCAAGTCAAGTCAAATAACTTTATTCGAATTGAGCAAAGCAATTAAAAAAAGTGAGAACAAAGTGCATCAAGTCAACTAAACATATCTCATTAGAATCAAAAACAATCAGCAATTAAAAGCTATATTAACAGCTCATCTCACTATTTCAGTCTTAAAACTCCTGTTAAAAACCAAATGAAAAAGAAACACACATGCAGGGCAGGTTAGGACTGTAGATATCATAAAGGAGGTCGCACTTGTCTAAAATTCAGAGATATCAAGAGGGGCCGAATACATTTAAAAGGAAGGCTATTGAACCTTGGACAAATGAAAACACTGTACAAAGTATCAGGGGAAGAGACGTTGTCACAAGTACATGCAGATAGCTTAGAAGTTTTACGCCATCCAACCTCACAAACAGTAGTGGAGGGATCTTATTTAGTCTAAAAAGGGTCAACAACCTTTTGTGGTATGCTGCCACCTCAAGTGTCAAATAAGGTTCCAGGCCTCTCCTGGATTTAATCACATGATAATCAATCATCGTCCGCCTAGTCTGTGGTGCTAAAGCCTCCCTCTCTGAGCCCCCATTAACTGCAAAGGCATGCTCCACCCACGCTATATCTGCTTTGACCATACCATTAGGATCAGAGAAAAGAACAGGCATGCCTAAGTCTCTCTTTGTATTCCTAATGTATAATAGCCAACAACTGTTGATCTTATGGGCCAAACTCATAAAGTCCCTTAACATTAGTTTTTAAAACTGAGGTATTTTTCAACCAAAAAAAAGTCATAGAAGGAACAAATACAAATAAAGTCTGAGACATAACCCAGATCTACTTCCTGCACAAATTCAGCTGGGATATATTGCAGAATCTATAATACATTTCTCAGGAACTTGTTTTCTGCAATCTGGATAGAACATATAGAGAAGTATCCCAAGATCTCACAACTGTAGCTCACTCTGGGAATGCACACAGCTTTAAAAATAACAATTAAAAATAATAATGGTCTGAACATGGGTGCGCCTCAGTCACCTATACTATGGGTGACCCTATGAAAGAACACTATATTGTTTTGAATCAAAGGTTGCCAATTCAGCTGGGGATCTAATAGAATCCCTAAATGCAAAAGTTGTCAACTCTGCTAATATGACGACCTTTAGCTATATATTTTCTGGATTTGGTACATATGAGACCAACCACCATGATGTATGATTTCGTAAAATTGGTGTTTAGATCCAATCTATTCATAAAATTAATAAAATAATCTAAAAGCTGCTGCAGGCCTTTAGCTGTACACAGCATTATAATGGTATCATCCTCGTGTACCAGGAAAGGCACAAATCAATCACCATCCCTAGGAACATTTTAGCAATTCTTGAGTAGAAATGATTCTACATTTTTAATATAAGGAATAAAAAGAAAATGTGCCAAAATACATCTGTATCGTATTCCTCCCATCAATTTTAAGTGCGAAGTTCAGTCACCATTTGACATGTATCTAAATGAGGCTGAGAGCCCCTCATGCAAATTATGCAGGAAAGTGATAAGTGCTGGGTCTTCCCACATGGACCCAATCACAACCCAGAGCTTAGCTCTGTTAACTGTGTCGAACGCCGAGCTGAGGTCCACGAAGGCCAGATGGATCGCTCCCTTCTTAGCTCTACAATACCTGCTAATAAGCAAGTACAGGCTCCGGTCCTACTCTATTGTGCCCGACCCGGTCTAAAACCATACTGCTCATCTGAAAGGATATTATGCTCTGTAGCCCAGGCTGTTAGATCCAGCAAGAGCTGACCAATGATTCTCACATCTGAGTCTATTAAAGAAACTGGTCCTAGCAAGAAAGGTTAGCTCTATTCCCCTTTTTTTTTAATTCTGAAGCTATTACCGAGCTGTGCCAAGACAATGGCATAGGTCCTCGGGACTCCACATTCAGAGGTTGTGTTATAATAGGGGTCCAAAGTTTGACATGGGCTTTATATAAGTCCCCTGGCACCCCATCGGGTCCGGGAGCTTTCCCTGAGGGGAAGGCTAAAATGGCAGTTTTAACTTCCTCAAAACAGAAAGGTGAGTGTTCCATTGTCCTAATGTCCAGAGATGGTAGAATTGGGCCCACTGAACTACAAATGGCCTCAAAATGAGAAAACCAGTCACTTTCTGGGATTGTAAGGGTTAACTTGGACAGACTCTCAGGACGAAATAAAGGCGGATTCACCACTCTCCAAAAGGCAGCCCTGCACTTTGGTGCACTAACAGCAAGTAACCTCTCCCAGGGCCTCCCTCATAAGATCATTTTTACGCTCTTTGATGGCGAGGTTATATTGGGTCCTGGACTTCCTTCCTTACCTCATCCTTTATGCATGGCTTCTTTTGGAAAACCACCAACAGATCTTTATGAGTATTTAAGCATTTATTTATCAAACTATTTATGCAGCCGGGGGGTAAGGCTGTACTTGACTTAGTAAGGGCAGACATAACTTCTCTACATATATTGGAAAAAGATTCTAAGATGCCCGGATCGGAAACCTCTTCATCTAGGAAACCAGCAAAATCAGAATGACTCAAAACAGAAGAAGAAAAAGAATATCCATGGGGGCAACTGATAGCCCAATTGATCCTAAGTCCCTAGACGAAGGGTTCTACAGGCACCTTAAATGTATGGGACAAAGTCTCTCGTAAATCCTCCTCCCAGTGAAAGGATGCTGAGAGTAGGTTGTGGTCGCTCCATGCATCCCAAACCACCTCAAAATTAATGAGGAAGAAAAAGAGGCAAACTGAGGCAAAAATATAATAAATAATCAAATCAGAGCACCTGCCCTTAAATGTGAGGACTAAATTAATGGTACTACCCCCTGAGACAGCAGGTCAACTAAATTATATTCTGTGGGCAGATTGTTCAAGACCTCCCCCTGACGAGAATGTTAGAGATGAACATTATTGCTGATAAAGGATGAGATAAGAGAGTCATCAGTATTATTGCAAACCAAAGAAGGATGTAAATTAAAATCCCCGCTAACAGAATCAGTGCGAATTTAAACAATTTCAAAAGATAATCATCCAGGAAAGTTTTGAGTTCCATTATAAAATCAATTACAATGCTGGTTGAAACAGAGTTATACACATTCATTATTAAGAGCCTGTAGTTACTGGGAGTTATAGATGGGTAAAAGTGGATTACTGGGATGTTTTTTCACACAGGGGATCTGAGTGACATCACATAGACAACAATAGTGAAGCTCGAGTTGCCTATGATGTTACTCAGAACCCTAAGGTGAAGAAAATCCCTGTAATTCACAATTTAACCATCAATAATTTATTTATGGTCTTCAAAATCATCTTGGCCTGTTTAGAAATGCTACGAAGAAGCGGAGGAGCAATGATTGAGCCCTACATAATATTGTCTCTCCTCCCTGTCCCAAATGTAAACAAAAATACCTGGTATCCACCTCACCATTGTCTTTGGCTTGCTTTCCCGCTCCTCCTGAAGCTGCACTCCCTGATTTTCAGTACTTTTCTGACAGACTCTCATAGAGCCCTGTCAGAGCAGCCTGAAATTCCTCTATGGCGTAGTAACAGTGGGTATCAAGTTCTGTTACCTACTGTTGCTACGTCATAGCAGTGAGTTACTGTATTTAGAATGTACGAGAGCCATGCATAACGTATAGAAGTATAGATGGGTAACAGAGAATTGCAGGGATGTTTTTCACTGAGGGTCTGAGAGACATGAAATAGCCAAGAGCAAAGCTTGAGTTGACTATGATGTTACTCAGTACCCTGAGGTGAAATTCATTCATGTCATCTGCCTTTACCCATTTCTAATGTTATGTTATGTATGGGCCCACTCAAATCATCTGCTCTTGCTTTCAGCTACTAAGCAGAGGCAGACTAGTAATGGGGGGAGCCAACATAACATGGCCTATCCTCCCTATCCCAAATTAAAAACAAAATACCTGACTTCCTGTCAACCACCCTTGCCACTCTCCTCCCCTCTCCTTCAAAAGGTGGGTTCCCTGTATTCCAGCACTGCTCTGCCAGGCGAGGCACACCCAGCCGAGCAACCTAGAACTCCTTTATGATGTAGCAACAGGGTGTTATGAGATCTGTAACCCACCATTGATATGTCACAGCAGTGAATTATCAGATTTAGAATGTGACATTTATGCTGCTGGAGCAGGAATCAGGTTTCAGTTAAAAGAATCTCGGTTTACCATCATCCTGGCTAATTCCCACTATGACTGAGGCGTTTTTATCTTTGTCATTGTTTTAGAGACAATTAGGAGCTATGCATTGCATAAATTACAATCACTAATCTATTTTCAGACAGATGTTGGTCTGAGTTAAAGGGTTTTATTGATTAAATCTTTTAGTAAGTCATCTTTATTAAGGTCATGGCTAAATACGTATTAATCTCTATTATCAAAATATGATATCAGAAATCCATGATCAATATTAGTCAATTAAAATCATAATAAAAATGAATCAAGCGTCTTCTATAAAGGAAAGCATCCATATTCTAAAAATCAGGTAAAAGGTGTCAGTCAGAACCCATAAAGAGTTCTAGTTTGAGAGAGCGAGAGAAGAGCATAAAGCTTCAGCATTAAAGCTTCAGAGAAATCAAAATTAATTCAGATTAGAGAGATTCAAGAAACTTAGTAGTGTCTCAAAGCGATATTGAATATGCTTAAACTGAAAAAGTGGTCTTGATAAGTCCGAGTTAAAGGAGCCTGAGTCTGCTCTAGGAACATGCAATATTATAGACTACACAATTCTGAAATCTTTGCAACATGTTGCTCCTTCCGTCTCCAGTCAGCCAATTAGCTTTTGATGCTCTCATGGGAACAGGATCACTCCTCGTCTTCTCTCATGAATACAATAGTCCACAGACAGAAATGTCCAGTGAAACATTTCTTATCAAATACAATGTTAATTCTTTTAGGCTTTCACACTGTTCATTTCCTTTAGAAGTGTTGCATCTTCTTATTTCTTTTTCTTTATTACCTCATTAAAAGACTAATTTCTAATGATTGTTAACAGTGATCTTATATAAATAGAACATGTTGGTGAAAATATATAAAAACATTTATGCAACTATTATTTATTATGAAAAGTAATGTTCATGGAAAGGTCAAGAAATATAAATTTTATGCATATTAAGAGTTTCTAGTCAGGTCAACTTGTCAGGCAGTGTTGCTTCAGCCACTTGAGGCCTAGTACGAGTAAATATGGTTGCCTACTACAATTTCTGCATTAAAGACATTTTATTTTTCATTAAAGCCTACATGTTAATCCTGCACACTATTATAAATCGCGCCTCTTTGCTCAGCGCGCACTAGACTGGAACGGACTCCTGAGGCGGAAGCCGGGAATGCTCAAAACTGCTTCTAACTTGTATTCTGTTGTTTTAAAATACCTGTGCTGTGTTCCCCTCATATCTCACTTTGTGCTCGCTCACCCCTTGTCTCCCTGACCGCGCAGCCGATTAAGGCGCTGCCGCGGGGCCAGAGATAGTTTTGCCGCCATTGTTGGGGAATCCCTGGGCCGAGGACACGCCCACTACCGCTAGGCCACGCCCCCTCCGGCCCTACTTCAACGATGTGCTTGCCCCGCCGCGCAGCGGACGTGCGCAGCGGGCGCGCCGCCAGCGCGCCGAAGGCGCGACAAAGGCAAGCCCGTCTGCGCCTGTCCGTGCCAGGCCGGGCCCCGGGGCCTTGCACCCTGCCTGTTCCCTTACATATTCACCTATTCAACTGCTGGCCTGCCACGACTCCTTGCCTATCAGTCCACCTATCCTGGCCAAGATCAACACTCTAGATATTGCGCGACCCGTCCACATTGACCCCTATAACCCCATACCCACACCCCACGCCATGCTATCACGCCTTACCTCTCCCTCTCTCTCCCCTAAATCATCGGGCAGCCCCGCTCATTCGGCCTCGATCTCCCTCCTTAACACCCGATCCGCCGTCAAGCACCAATTGGAGCTTTTCGACCTCCTCAACACTTCCAGCCCCGAGATCCTGTGTCTACCTGAAACCTGGTACACCGCCGACTCCCTACCTGACGTTCTCACTTCCCTTCCAGACTCCTATTATATCCTCCGCGCTGACCGCCCTGAGGGTAAGACGGGCGGTGGAGTGGCTATGATTGCTCGCTCTAACCTTCTATTCCAACCTCTTCCTCACCCTCCCATTTCATCTGTCGACCTTCTGGTGGCACGCTCTACCAATCTTGCGATCCCTCTTACCGTTGTATTGCTCTATCGTCCCCCTCAATCCATGTCTCACTTCATCTCAGCCTTACAGGATCTTTTAGCCACCCTGGTCGTCAACAACTCCTCTCTTCTGCTATTAGGTGATTTCAATTTTTGGCCAGGGGACCCGTGTGAAGACTCCATGCCTAAAGACTTCTCTGACACCCTCCATAGTATCAACTTCATCCCTCATATTTCTGTTCCCACTCACACTCACGGTCACACTCTCGACCAAGTCTGAACTGTTAACCTACCCATCTCCACACCTAATATATCCCCCTGCGTCTGGTCCGATCATTCTCTGATCACCTTCTCTGCTCCACTGGCAGAGGTTAACCTTCCTCCCTGCCCTGAAAACACCTATGCCCATAATTGGAACAGAGTAGACATGGTCGTCCTAGGTCTTTCTTTAGCCTCTTCGGTCCCCACCATGACTAATTTTCCCCCAATTAAGCAGGTAGCCCTCATCAACACCTGGCTCTCTGAAGCCTGCAATCAGATCGCCCCTCTCAGATGTGTCAGAACTCGCCGCCCCCACGATGCCAACAGATGGTTTTCCAATACCCTCAAAACTCAGAAACTCGCACTCCGTCAGGCGGAGCACCACTGGCGGCGCAAATACTGTCCCGATTCCAAGCTTCATTATCTGACTCTTCTGCAGGCGTACAAAAAGTCCATCCTCTCCGCTAAGCAGGAATATTTCTCTCAGAAAATTCATCTGGCAGCTAACAAACCTAAGGAGATTTTCACAATTGTGCATGAACTTTCTGCCTCTGACAGAGCCGCTTCTAGGCCCATTCCCTCCCAAAACCTCTGTAATGCCCTCAATGACTTTTTCATTGAGAAGATTGCCATCATAAAACAGAACATCCCCTCGGCACCCGCCTTTTTCACCTGTCCTCCGCTACCTCCGCCATCCTCCTTCATTGACCAATTTCCCTTGATCTCTGAAGAGGCCTTCTGCACTCTCCTGGGTAAAGTCACCTCGGGCTCCCCTGCCGATCTTTGCCCGGCATACATCTTAAGAGATATTCTCTCCCGCTGCCCGGCCCCTCCTATTACCCTTCTTAATACTTCCATCACCCTCGGTATTGTACCTGATTCGTTCAAATCTGCCACTGTTATTCCCATCCTCAAAAAGCCCAGTGCCGATCCTGCCGCCCTTTCAAACTTCAGACCCATCTCACTGTTGCCACTCCTAAGCAAAATTCTGGAGAGCCACATTACTACTTCACTCTCCAACCACATTGAAGCTCATCACCTCCTAGCAACTGATCAGGCTGGCTTTCGTCCGGCTCACTCTACGGAATCCGTCGTCCTCTCTGTAGTCGATGAGCTCAGGCGCAGTGCCGATACCAACTCCCCCCAGGCCCTAGTCCTTCTCGATCTCTCTGCTGCCTTCGACACGGTCGACTATTCCATTCTCCTCGACCGTGTCGGGGGCGCCGGCCTGCGGGGTTCAGCCCTGGCCTGGCTCATTTTTATTTTTAACCGGCCGCACACAGGCTGTTCGCCTGGAGGGCTTTCTTGCTCCCACCAACTCCGTCACCTGCGGAGTACCCCAGGGCTCCTCACTATCTCCCCTTCTGTTCAACCTCTACATTTACCCCCTCATCGCTGCTTTACAGGACATGGAGGTCACGGCGTTTAACTACGCCGATGACCTCCAGCTCATTTTCAATCTCTCTCCCTCCCCTGATTCCATCTCCAAGGTCCACTCCATCCTCACGTTCATATTCAACTGGATGAATCTCAACCAATTGAAATTGAACCCCGATAAGACCGAGCTGGTTCTCCTTGGTGGTCCCTCCAACCCCTGGTCCTCTGCTTTTTGGCCCCCCATCTTTGGTTCCCCCCCATTACCCTCAGCCTCTGTGAAAACCCTGGGCATTAAAGTTAGTCAAGACCTCTCCATGCGCCCCCAGATTAGCTCCGTAGTCTCTTCGTGCTTCTTGTCCCTCAGAACCATTCACAAAATCTCACGTTACTTCTCAGCTGAAGCCCTTAAACTCATTATCCTAGCACTCATCTCATCCCGCCTGGATTACGGCAATGCCCTCTACGCTGGCATTCCCGCCTACGAATGCGGCCGCCTGCAGCTCATCCAGAACCAAGCGGCCCACCTCATCTACAGGCTCCCCAAATCTAGTCACATTACCCCCGTATTAAGGACTCTGCACGGGCTTCCCATCAGGGAACGCTCACTCTTCAAGATAGGCTGCTTGACCTTCATGTCCCTTACTGGCACTGCCCCCGCTTTTATCAGATCTAAAATAAACGCATATGTCCCCTGCAGAGACCTCCGTTCTTCCACTCAGTTTCTTCTGAAGGTCCCCCTCTTTCGCAAGAAGAAATCTGGTGGCACCAGATTCTCTACCCTTGCCCCTCTTCTCTGGAATTCACTCCCCCTCGCGATCCGATCCACCCCCTCCTACTCAGACTTCCGAGCCAAACTCAAAACCCATTTGTTTTCCCTAGCCTACCCCTCCTAAATCTCACCTTCCTTCCTCCTTCAGGTTTCAGTTTCTGCTTACAGCGCCAAGAAACCGCATGGTGATAGAGCGCTCAATAAATCCTTTTCAACTTTCAACTTTTTCAACTTTCATAAACTGTATTATTTTTTAAATTATTTAAAAAATGCATCTACAATTCCTCGCTCCGATGGTTATCTGATCATCACTTTTTCCTTACAAATGAATCTTTTGAGTTCACTCTCATCCTTAGTTGAGTCTTTTCAAACTTTCAGATTCCTTGAACTTCTTGTATTCTCGGTTGACGTAATCATTTAGGGCCACATGTATCAAGCATTTTTGCGTTTGCAAATGGGCCAGTTCTTTTTCACATGTATTAAAACCTATTATGCGAATCACAAAATGGGTTTGCCAATCAGTATTTGGAAGGGACCTGTTTAGGGTGTCCCTTCCAAAAACTGAATCACTTTGGTATGTATGAATGTTTTGTGACTTGAAGTTGGTGGTAACCCATTCTCAAACGGACCACTGCCTGCTCTTAAAAAATGAAAAGTGAACTATTCATTTTTTTTCGAAATACAACCCATTTTCGTTTAAGGAAAAAGGGCTGCTTTTTAAAAAAAATATTGCTTTATTTAAAAGCAGTCAAGGATATGGTGGTCTGCTGACCCCAACAGACCACCATTCCCGTGATTTTAGCGATTCCTTGGGGGTCACAAATTGTGGCCTACCTCTAAGGGTGTATCCAAACAACAATGTCTCAACCTGTAATTATAGGAACAATTTTAAAGAAATGCATAAATCATCAAGGAGGGAAACAAGAGACCCCAGTAGGAAAAAATTCTTTTGTAATTATTATTATACAAAAAACTTATAGCAGCACTATAATACAATTAAATCAAATTAAAGTAGCCAAACATACACCAATTGTGTACTGACCGTACTCAGTGCAAGTGATGAGTGCAGTGACACAAGTGATATATACAGTGTGGGTGGCGCAAGGTGAAAAAACAGCATTAATCAGGAACAAATTACTAAAGTACAATGAATAATTTGCAATAAGGTATGAATCCTTAGGTGGCCGTAGGTTACACTGGGATGTCGATGGCGTTTCGACCTTATACACTTAAGGTCATCATCAGGACAATTGCTACAATTTCAAGAGTGCTGTATAAAAGTAAAGAAAGAAAAGAATAGGTGGATCATCTTAAGGAAAACGGTAAAACACAAAAGGAAGAAAGTATGTGAAAAAAGGGGGGGAAAAAATTATTAGGGGGAGGGGGTGGGGGGGAGGCAGGGGTGGGGGACGGAGGAGGGGGCGGGGGGAGGGGGGTGGGGGGGTGATGAATATGCCATCACGAAAGGGTATGATATGGGGTAAATCTCAATATGGTGAATAAATGTGTTAAATCACCTGATATTTGGTCTAGAGGAACCCATCCACGTTGTAGACTCGGAGTGCGGTCTGACGTTCCTAAAAGACCCTGCCCATGTTCGGTACGTTAATTCTTCTTATTCACCACTACCCTCCGTCCTTGATAACCTTGATTACAAATGGTTTTTTCCTTCACAGTCTGGGTTTACATGTTTGGTGCCTGATAGTACATCGTGAGTACATCCAACGGAGGAGCCTCTGACATATGCCCTATTAGCGCCCTGCTTGATTCCTCTAGACCAAATATCAGGTGATTTAACACATTTATTCACCATATTGAGATTTACCCCTAATCATAGCTTTTCGTGATGGCATATTCATCCCCCCCTCCCCCCGCCCCCTCCTCCGTCCCCCACCCCTGCCTCCCCCTCCCCCTCCCCCCTACCCCTACTAATTTTTTTCCCCCTTTTTTCACATACTTTCTTCCTTTTGTGATTTACCGTTTTCCTTAAGATGATCCACCTATTCTTTTCTTTCTTTACTTTTATACAACACTCTTCAAATTGTAGCCATTGTCCTGATGATGACCTTAAGTGTATAAGGTCGAAACGCCGTCGACATCCCAGTGTAACCTACGGCCACCTAAGGATTCATACCTTATTGCAAATTATTCATTGTACTTTAGTAATTTCTTCCTGATTAATGCTGTTTTTTCACCTTGCGCCGCCCACACTGTATATATCACTTGTGTCACTGCACTCATCATTTGCACTGAGCACGGTCAGCACACAATTGGTGTATGTTTGGCTACTTTAATTTGATTTAATTGTATTATAGTGCTGCTATAAGTTTTTTGTATAATAATAATTACAAAAGAATTTTTTCCTACTGGGGTCTCTTGTTTCCCTCCTTGATGATTTATGCATTTCTTTAAAATTGTTCCTATAATTACTGGTTGAGACATTGTTGTTTGGATACTATAATTCACCCGGTCTCAACTGGGTATACGGGTTTACTCCTGTTTCACGTTCTCTACCTCTAAGGGTGGGCGTAATGTGCGTAAGGGACCTATGCGGAGAGGCACGGAGATGGAACCAATCTCCGCACTCTCCGCATAGTTCTGTTACTCACATCGCGCCTCCCGCCTGCCTCCCACCCGCCTCCCGCCCACAGTATTAAATACATTAAAAAAGCTATTTTTAAATAACCTTGCCTAATCAGCGGCGTCCCCGGGCATCCATCCTCCTCCAGCGCGTCTTATTCTGGGAATCCCGCATGCGCATTCCTGCCGATGAATGTGCATGCGCGGGCTCCTGAACATGTGCAGTTCCCAGAAGAAGACGTGCTCGGGGAGGATGGAAGCCCGGGGACGCCACCGATAATGTAAGGTTATTTAAAAATTGCTCTTTTAATGTATTTAATACTGCAAGCGGGAGGCCGGCAGGAGGCGGGCGGCCAACTTCCGTTATGCGGAGATTTGCCTTGTTTCTCTGCACATTCCGTGGGCTGAACGGAGTTGTCCGCCCACCCTTACCTACCTCATTAATGTTAATGAGGTAGGTCAATTTGCGACCCCCTAAGAATCGCTATATGAAACTCTTTGAGTTTCATACATTTTTAATAGCGCTTACGTAATTGTGATTTACTGAAAATCGCAATTAGTTAATCACTATTACAAATGTTGATACATGTGGCCCTCTTTATCTGTCCGTTTTTCTTTCTGTTCTTTCTTCTATTAAAATAATATCTACAGCTTTTATAAGAAGCAAATATGGTCAATAAGCAACAACCAACTATTAATACTGGTACAAATATAGCCTTCGGAAATCCTCCTACAGCAGCAGCATATATTGATTTCCACTAGTAGAAACTCATCTGCCAAAATTTTCTAAAGCACTAGGTGTCTCCAATTATTCTAGATCAGGTTTCTGAACAGAAATGTTCTTTTTAAATTCTAGAATTTTCTTACATTCATCAGGTATGTATGAGCAGCAATGCTGGGTTTCAACCTCTTGCAGACACCACCTTTTTATGCAAGTAAAATGGGTAATGCTAGGTGATTTTGTAAAACCACTGACCTAATAGCCACTAATTCTGTGTTTACAGCAGAACAGGAGTTTAGGAAGGTCTTAAAAACCTGGCTCTTTAGGAAGGGGTAATATTATTAGATGAGATCTTGCTGTAGTCTGCTTAGCCCTGGGACACCTCTGAGTAAGGTAGCTGTATGCTTTACAAATGATTACTAATTGATTGATTGATGGACAAAGCTCCAAAAGTTGTGGTTGCCAGTTTGACCAAAACTGTTGAAAGCTTTCTAATTTTCTCATCATTTAAAACAACTTCTATGGTGGTATTATTGCTCCAAAAATATCTCCAACTACTTGGTTCCATCATCTATGCTATTTCCTAAAATGTATCATTTATACAGTATAGATGCTTTAACAATGACACCATCACACAGACATACACGTTGCAAAGCTAAATAGCAAATACCCTCACTATCAGTTGGTAATTGTAAATAAGCATCCTGTCCACAAACAAAATAAGCTTCTGGAATGACTGTTTTTTCTCCTTGAAAAATGTGCCATATACCCCCTCATAATTTCCAATGTGTGTTCACAACTACTAATTCCTTCATGTCTATTTCGAACTTGAGTTCTTCTTTTATAAACACACATTTTCCCTTTTTGTCTCCTGTCTAATTTTAATTTGGACATATCATTTTCTTCTTAAATTCATCTTTTTCTTTCTTACAAACGTTTTTCAAAATGTCTTCCTCTCTGTTTTTACTGTGTGAAATGTTTGTACTCTTTACCTCCAATATCATAATGCATACTTTCTCTAGGGTTCTCATTAAGGTTAAACTTATTTCCATATGCCTTAACACATTTTGTAGATGTAGATGAACTAAAATAATGCCAAGCTGTATCCATTTAATTTGTTTGTGTGTATAAATGCATGCTCTTTTGTAATTGCACTCTTGAAAGAACCAAGTTATAATTTGAGTAAAAATATTCAAATGTTCTCACCTATATATTAAGCTCATCAAAATAACACTTGTGATTGGATATGACAATGGAATGTGGTGATAGGTCACTTCCTATGCAGCTGATGAAGGTAGGAGGGCAGAGAAATAACAATCCTATGCATCTAGTGCCTGAGTGTATTCTTGAACTAACCTAGAATAAACATTATTCGAATAATATTTTTTCCTATAGCTCACAAATGAGGCCTTTCTGTGTCTAATGGCTAAGCAATAGCAGTGTGGGCCATTCCATGTTGCACCAGTGTAATGTTTCTCTATTACATGTGCACTTCACTCAACTTTTCATGACCACACTGCTTAGGAGTCACGATCAATCTTTAAACAAACAGAACAATTGAAAAGGAGTGTAAAATATATCATAAGCAAACAGCCATGCTGGTAGCTTTCTCTACGGTCCGCCTTAACAGTCAACCAATCAGATGCAAGAAAAGTGTACGGCATTTCAAATGGAAGTCGAGCCTCATCTATGCAACCTTACGGTCTGAAAAATTCCAATAATGATGTGTCGCTCATAGTATCAAACTTCAAGAAGGCAAGACTATCAAACTATTGTAGACCGCGCCACAAACATACAATTGTAAAACCTGACTCTCTTCTTCCCAATCGTTCACATAGTATAATTTCTTTGAGTCAGAACCAAGAGCACTGGTGACAGAATCACTGCAAGCTGGACAATTGCAAGGAGCAATACCACAAGAGACACAACAGCAAGGAGATAGGGGTGAAGTATGACAAACAGTCGCACCAATTCAGGTTCCTGTGATTTCACAAAGTGGCATTGAAGTCTTTGAAGAAGAAGAAGGAAAAGAAGAAGCAACATGATCTCAATCTGAGAAAACAGTTGAGACAACACCAGAACAAGCAGATGATCTGGGTGAAGGAACAAGTACTGGATTGAAAAGTCACCCACAATGCTGGAGGCCACTGAATTATGGTCAAAGGAAACTGGTGTATGTGACATAGAAGAAGATCAGCAGACATGGAGAAGGTTGAAAAGAGCCTTGTGGAAGGCATTCTACACCTGAATAGACATACTACATCTTATAAACTAGTGTGATTGAGGAGAAATGTCTCCATGATAACTGTGTAACATGTTTATCTCATTGTCATTTTGCTAAAAACTGTCTGACAATATTATGAGTCCACAATGTAATGATGGCATCGTTTATCATAATAGGCTATGTATTATAGCTTTTTAGATAGAATTGATGTTTTTATTTTTTTCTAAAAAGTAGAACCACATGACTATGTGGTATATTTTATCTTCTAAATGAATTCAATGTGTCATCGAGTATGACTTCAAGAAGGTTGAAAGATTCTATAGATATACTGATTTTAGACTATTTTGTTATTTAGACAATACTAGAATTTTGGAAACCATACCCTAAAGAACAACACGATATAAAGGAATTAGATTCATCATATCATTGAGGTATGTTAAGTAAATATGATTTTAAGAAATATTATATAATAGTTATGCGAAGGCCCACTCATGGCTGTTAATTAAGATATAAATTGAGCATAGAATATTGACAATGAGGATGTGTATCTGTATCACGATAAAACTATGTACAGTATACTTTTAAGTGAAGCCTTTTTGTAACCCTAAAGCACTTGACCACTATGTGGTCTTTAGATAAAAAGAATGTTATACACTTGCAAGTCGAGTAATTTATATGTTAAGAAAGACATGTTATGCATTGAGCTAATTATCAATTCAGACGATAACTGAATATTTAAAAATAATAACACTGGTGCTGTCTAATGTTTTTATAGACCAGGTCCTCTGTTTGTGTATGCAAAATGCTTTATGAATGATATGGTCAGTGAATATATATATGGAGCTGATATACTTTCACAAGCAAAGATTTGTATGCAAAGGAATCAAAATATGTTTTTAAAAAAAATGCTTAGAAATGCTTAGATTGAATTTTAAAAACCTTTTCGTGTATGCTCTTTTTGATAGCCCTGAAGAAGTCTCATGGGAGACGAAACGCGTTGGCTATGAAAATGTGAAATATGACATGGAAGAAATCTGCATACAAAACTAATAAAGAAGAAAAAGAGAAAAAAACTTATATGTTTAATGTGTCGTGTGCTTCATCAGAATTTTACTCGTTTACTGTTAACGATACAAAAGAATTTGGGTACTTGGAGATCCAACCATAGTACATAGTGCTGAACCTCCTGTGCATTTAGACATACTGCATGAGCCAAGTGTTACATGGGCCAGTGGAAGACTTGCTTCCTCTGAGATCAGAACTGTATGAGCCCCCATTACATCATACTGCAGAAAAGAAACATTGGGATAGCGCTGTTTGGACAGATTTCTGAAAAGAAACAAACGTTTGAGAGACACTATTAAACAAAACAGTGCAAAAGACTGAAATATTTTGTTTTTGTTTTAAAAAGATTTCTCTATGCCCAAGGCTGCAGTAGAAGAGTAGGGGTGACACACTTAGAAGAAGACAGAGTAGGGATAGGGATGACTATACAAAGATTGTTGTAAATAAATCTCGATGAACTAACCATTAGGTTTCTGTAAACCCATGATTGGAGAGTTGCAAGAGCTTCCAACAATTTCTTTTAAAATCCCTTTCCTCAAAATTTCTTCAGTTACAGGCATTATTCCTGCAACTGTTTCTAGGGTCAAATTACATGGCGGTGATCTTGGATAAAAGTAAAAGGAACAGAACGATGGATTAAACCCAGATCTTTGTGACTGGGGGTGAATATTTGCATTGTTCAGCATTCCGTTCATCATTTGTTCCTTTTGCTTTTGTCACCCTAAGTGGGAAGGGTATGCCCAGACGTGGGTCCTGTGCTCACTGCACCACTGGATTCAAGTTAGCCTGGCTGAAATGGGATGCAGCCCCGAAACCAGTCCCAGGATGCTAGTTTCTGGTCCAGGGAGACCTGGCTTTGCGGTTCGGGCTGGACTGTTCCCATGAGGAACAGGGTCAAGACTGATTTGCATATGGCTGGGTCAAAACTGGGGTGTTGTGGTGAGCAAAAGAACGATGGATTAAACCCAGATCTTTGTGACTGGGGGTGAATGTTTGCATTGTTCAGCATTCTGTCCATCATTTGTTCCTTTTGCTGGTGTTCTTGGTTGTACAACATTTGGTTTCACTGTGACTCAAACAGGTTTTACACCTTTAATCAGTCCAATATCCTTCACTGTAACATCCCATATTTCTGGGTTCAAAGTGTCTTTCAAATCGGAAGGCAAGTCTTCAACTGTCCTCACTGGATACAATCCTACAGCTGTTTCTTTCCTTACCATTTTAAATTCAACATCTTCATATTGAGTCTGGAATTCAACACCATCTTGTGTATAGTAAATTATGCAATATAACTTGCACAATAAATCTCATCACCGTCAAATAACTTTATTTTGGCCTCCAGGGCCATAAAAGTACAAGACACAATAAATCTATCCCTAACAGGTTTATAGGACTAAAATCACAAACACAAATTGAGGATTTTCCTCAAATGGACCAATTTTTACCAGGACTTTTTCTGAAAAGGGATTTGTTATCTGTTTATTTGTAACTCCTACAACTTGGATCTCCTTTCTCGAGAGGGGTAGATTTGGGACTTCCTCTGTTCTAACAGTGGAATGGGTAGTATCGATGTCGATAAAAAAATGACACTTGGGGGCCATTAACTTCTCCTTCTACAAATGGTCCACTCTGGCCTACCAGTAACACTGCGCCAAGCATGCAATATTCCCCCCTTCCCAGGCACCATCATTGGCGTTATCGGAGCCAAAACTGTCACCTTCTAACATAGGGTACTGTTGAAATGGACTCTGATTTTAGTTCTGAAATGGGATTGGATTTGCCTTGGGCATCTGATTCATATTAAATTTAGAATTTTTCATATTCTGTGGGAAAATCGGGGATTGTAGAACCAGCATTATTGGACCCTGTTTCTGCATTGGCGCTTACATCTTTTCAGCTGGTACATTCTGCCTCTGATTTCCTCCTTGCATTTGACCATTTCCACTCATTCTATCTGGATTAAGTCTACACTCGCTAGTTCAATGCCCGATCTTATTACAAAAGTGACAAGGGGTCATTTTCTTCAGCGTTGCAACATTCTACACCAGAGTTTAGATCAATCAGAATACATCTACCTTTAACCTGTGAAACTTCAAATCCTCCTTAAACACCTTAAGTCTGCAACCAAAATCTTGCATTCCACCCTGGTTTCCTGCAAATAAATCATTCTGAAAACCATTCTGAGCAAACCCCGTCTTGGCTAACATGAATAGCTTTTTCTGTTTCAATTCTTGCTTGCTGCGACAATATTTTGCGTACCTCAACTCATCTAACAATTTTGTCTGCCAGCAAATCACACTCTGTTCAATCAATCAATCAATCAATCAATCAATCAATCAATCAATCAATCAATCAATCAATCAATCAATCAATCAGGTGTTTGTTAAGCACGGCTACTCACCCGTAAGGGTCTCAAGGTGCTGGGGGGGTCGCAGGTTCCAATCCATCAAGGAGGGGGTCTGTCGAAGAGCCAGGTTTTGAGGTTTCTTGCGAAGATGGGGAGCGATGTTGTCTGTCTGAGGTGGAGCGGAAGGTCGTTCCAGGCTCTGGCCGCGAGGAAGGGGAAGGAGCGGCCTCCCGATCTGGTCTTTCTGGTGTGGGGGACCATGTCGTAGGTCGTAGGGTCCTTTGGGGTGCATGGAATTTGAGTCGGCTGTTCAGGTATGCTGGTCCGGTGTCGTGGAGGGCCTTGTGAGCGTGGGTTAGCATCTTGAAGGTGACTCTACATTCGATGGGGAGCCAGTGGAGTGTGGGCAGGTGCTGGGAGATGTGGCCGTGTCTTGGCAGGTTGAGGAAAAGTCTTGCAGCGGCGTTTTGGATGTTCTGTAGCTTGCAGGTGAGGTTTTTGTTTATTCCAGCATAGAGTGCGTTGCCGTATGCGAGTCTGCTGGTGCCTAGGGCATAAGTGACGGTCTTTCTGTGTTTGAGGGGGATCCATTTGAAGTCTTACGTAGGAGGCAGAGGGTGTGGAAGCAGGAGGACGAGACAGAGTTGATCTGGCGGTCTATTTTGAGCTCTGAGTCCAGGATGATTCTGAGGTTGTGTGCACGATCTGTGGGGGTGGGCAGGCTTCCGAGGGCGGGGGGCCACCAGGTGTCGTTCCAGGCATCAGGGTTTGGGTCAATGATGAGTACTTCTGTCTTGTTGGTGTTTAGTTGTAGGCAGCTGCTTTTCATCTATTTGGCGACGGCTTACATGCCTTCTCGAAAGTTGTGTCTGTTGTATGTGCATACCAATCTTTGGTCAAGGGCAAACTGATACACAAAGAATCTCATTACACTCTGTTCGGGATGTTCTCGTCCACTGTGTTGTTGAAACACCTGAAGCAATCTCTTATAGTAGTTATGCACTGGCTCTTGTGAGGTCCTTTTTTATTTTTAGCCAGTCAATTTCTTTTGGAGGAACCTTTCCTTTCAGAAATGTAATCACCTCATTGTATTCATACATAACCACCGGATATGGTGCATTAGTGTGGACAGCTCTCATAGGTTCTGCACATAGCCACTGCACAGACATTTTCCACTGAGCCCACAAATCATGTGGCACTACAATATCAAAGAAGGTATTCAAGTCAGTCCACAGCACTTTTGAAATTTAAGCAAATCTGTCCACTTGTGTGTACCACTGAACAGGCCTCTCCCTCAATTTAGTAAAATTATTTGTAAATGCTGCAAGAGCCCCTCTGCTCTAAGATACATGAACATTCCCTCCACCTGGTATTTCTCTCAATGGAAGAGCTGAAGCTTCTCCTTCATCTTGATAACCAGTCTGTGGTTCATTATTTACAGTCGGAGCAAGACCTCTGACCTCCTGGTCAGGGTAACTGCTCTCCCCTCGCGCAGCTCTGTCCTTAAGGCTTTTCCCCCTGTGCCTTCTGGTCTCCCAGGTAGGTGTTCGAGGCCCTCCTTCACCTGCAGGTTTCTGCCTGTGCTTCTTCCCTGGTGGTCCAGTAGAAGAGCCTGCTCCTCTGACTGTCTGCTCTGTGCTTTTTCTGTCTTTGCCTGTTTTTCAGTTGTTTCTGCCTAGTTCTGTTTTTTCTATGTTTGTCTATTTTCTGCCTTTTTGCATTTATTTTTTTGCCTCTGTTTTCCTTGCCTTTCTTCCCATCGCTGCTGTCCCCACGCCCCTCCCCCAGCGTGTTTCCGCTTCCACCTCCCAGCTGCTCTCCCTCCCCGACCCCTACGTGATGGCGGGCGCTGCATGACAAGGTGAGAAAGACCTCTGACCTACTGGTCAGGGTAACTGCTCTCCCCTCATGCAGCTATGTCCTTAAGGCACTACCCCCAGCACCTTCTGGTCTCCCAGGTACGTGTTCGAGGCCCTCCTCCACCCGCAGGCTCCTGCCTGTGCCTCATCCTTGATGGTCCAGTGGAAAAGCCTCCTCTTCTGCTGGTCTGCTCTGTGCTCATCAGACGTTATCTGTGTTTGTCTGTTTTTCTGTTGTTTCTGCCTAGTTCTGTTTTTTTTTGTTTGCCTTTATTTTGCCTTTTTGCCTTTATCTTTTTTCCCCTGTTTTCCTTGCCTCTTTCTCCGCTGCTGCTGTTCCCGTGGCCCCTCCCCCCAGCATGTTCCAGCTCCCGCTTTCCAGCTGCTCTCCATCCCCGACCCCTACTTAATGGCGGCTGCTGCGTGACAAGGTGAGCAATACCTCTGACCTCCTGGTCAGGGTAGCTGGTCTCCCCACATGCAGCTTTGTCCTTAAGGCACTGCCCCCAGTGCTGTCTAGTCTCCCAGGTAGGTTTTTGAGGCCCTCCTCCACCCACAGGCTCCTGCCTGTACCTCATCCCTGGTGGTCCAGTGGAAGAGCATGCTCTTCTGCTGGTCCGATCAGTGCCTGTCAGCCTTTTTCTGTCTTTGTCTGTTGTTTCTGCCTAGTTCTGTTTTTTTCTGTGCTTGCCTTTTTTCTGCCTTTTTGCCTTTATTTTTTTCCTCTGTTTTCCTTGCTTTTGCCTTTCTTCCCACTGCTGCCGTCCCCGTGGCCCCTCCTCCCAGCGTGTTTCGCTAACTGCTGCTCTCCCTCCCCGATCCCTACTTAATGGGGGCTGATATGCGTCTGTGCCTCTGACACGTCAGAGGCGTGCCAAAGGCAAGCCAATCTGCACCCATTCACAACCCATCCACGACCAGGGCCAGGGACCCTGGTCCCCCAACCCCCTGACCCTTCACTGCTATGACTTCAGCACTCTCTGTGCACTCAACCCTGGATGCAACAACAACTGCCAGCTTTCAACGGCAAGGAACTCCGAAAGCCCATTCTCCTGCCGACACTACCACAGAACCTTCACCCACCTCCGGACCCAGACAGCCACTGCCAACCCACCGTATGCCAGCACACTCAAACCCCTGAGCGGCATCCTCATCGACATGCGCGCCCTGTACAGACACTCAGTAGACATTTGGGACCTCCTCAACACCCTCTCGCCTGATGTCACCTTCCTCACAGAGACCTGGACCAACACCAGCTTGGCTCCCGACATCGCTACCACCATCCCCGATGGATACAAGATCCGGAGGAAAGACCGCCCCAAAAGGAGGCCTTGCCATCGTCCACAAAAGCTATCTCCGTCAGACAACCTCCAACTCGAAGGACACCTCCTCCCATGGAACACATCCACTTCCAGATCCATCCCACCCCCAGAACAACACTCTGCGGGGCAGATCACATGCAGACCACCCAGACTACATAGCTCCCCACGCCATTGCCTTCACAGATTACGAACCGCTCGGAGACCTGAATTTCTACCTAGACAATATCAGCGACCCCAACACCACTGCCCTCCTAGAGAATCTCGTCAACATTGGACTGAAGCAACTCGTCTCCACCCCCACCCACATGGCTGGACACACTCTCGACCCCATCTTTGCCGGAGGAAACAACATTCGCTTCAGTCACTCCACGGAACCTCTCCAGACGGATCACCGCTGCGTCCATTTCTCTTTCTCGAAACCCACCACACACAAGCTGACACCACGCCTCCCATGCAGAAACTGGAACAAGATCACTGAAGAACACCTCACCTCCGGCCTCAGCCACACTCCTCCACCTACCACGAGAGACGCCAACACTGCAGCCAACAACCTTCACCAATGGATTACCAACAGTGCCAACACTCTCGCCCCCCCTCAAGAACTCAGACAGATGACACAACACGAAAGCCACCTGGTTCACCACGGACCTCCGAGAATCCAAGCGCTCATGCTGATGACTGGAGAAAGCATGGAGAAACAACAACACCCCGGAAGCACACACTACCTACAGGGCAGCCACCACGGCACACCACAAACTCATCAGATCAACAAAGAGACACTTCATTCAGGACAGAATCCTCTCCAACTCCCACAACTCCAAGGAACCGTTCACCATCATACAAGAATTCACCAGACCCCACAGCAAAACCACCAATGTCCCTCCCTCCCAGGACCTCTGCAACAAACTCAGCTCCTTCTTTCACCACAAGATCAGGATGCTCTATGACAAATTTGATGACCAAGACCACTGCACCGACCCACCACCCTCCACCAGCGACTCCACCCAGCCAACCCTCCTCACCTGGACCCCTCTCACCACAGAATACACTGCAAAGATTATGAAAAGCATTCACTCCGGAGCACCCACTGACCCACTGACCCCTGACTGCTTCACATCTTCCACAGGGCCGCCTCTGCCATCGCACCAGAACTACGATGGACAATCAACTGTGTCCTCGAACAAGGCACGTTCCCCAATGAATGGAAATGCACAAGTCAAACCCCTCCTCAAGAAGCCCACCACAGACCTAACTTACCTCAAGAACTACAGGCCCAACTCTCTCCTCCCCTTCACCACCAAAGTCACCGAGAAAATCGTCAACACCCAGCTAACGCACTTCATTGAAACAACCAACATTCTCGACTCATCTCAATCCGGACTCCGCAGCAACCACAGCACTGAGACCCACCCTCGTAGCTGCCACTGATGACATCTGCACCCTCCTTGATCAAGGCCGCACCACAGCCCTCAGACTACTAGACCTCTCAGCAGCCTTCAACACCGTATCCCACCGCACATTAGCCACCAGACTCCATGACGCCGGCATCCAGGGGACTGCCTTAGACTGGATTTGTTCTTTTCTCTCTTGCAGAACACAAAGAATAATACTCCCGCCCTTCCTCTCCGGTCCCACAGAGATCAGATGCCGAGTACCCCAAGTATCCTCCCTCAGCACCATGCTCTTCAACATCTACATGGGCCCCCTTGCAACCCTTGTCAGAAAACACAGTCTCACCATAGTATCTTACGCCAACAACACCCAGCTCATCCTCTCCTTCACCAAGGAATCCGACATAACCAGGCACAGTTTCTAGGAAGTAATGAAGGACGTCGCATCCTGGATGAGCAGCAGCTGCCTGTAGCTCAACTCGGAGAAAACGGAAGTCCTTATCCTCAGATCCACCCCTTCCACATGGGACGACACCTGGTGGCCCCCCGCCTTTGGAAAACCACCCAACCCAACAGACAACTGTCGCAACCGCAGCATCATACTCTACTCCTTACTCACCATGAACCGCCAGAACAACGGCGTGTCCTCCACATGCTTCAACACCCTCCGCATACTCTGTAAGACCTTCAAATGGATCCCCCCAACTCCAGGAAGACCATCACCCATGCACTCATCATCACCAGCAGACTGGTCTACGGAAACGCCCTCTGTGCCGGAATCAACAAAACTCTAATTCGCAAACTCCAGACAGTCTAGAACGCCGCAGCCAGACTCGTTCTCAGCATCCCGCAACATGACAACATCACCCAGCACCTCCGTGACCTCCACTGGCTAACCATCGAAAAGAGAGTAACCTTCAAACTGCTCACACACCCCTAAAAAGCAGTCTAAAACACCAGACCCCAGTACCTTAATGATAGAATCTCCTTCAATGCCCCCAAGAGAAACCTCCGCTCCACTGACCTTGCCCTTGCCGAGGTCCCCCGCATCCACAGAGCCATAACGGGGGCAGATCCTTCTCCTACATCGCAACCAAGACCTGGAACAAACACCCTCTCAGCATCAGACAAAGCCCTACACTGCAAATCTTCAGAAAGAACCTCAAGACCTGGCTCTTCGGATGACCTCAGAGCTGCCCGAAACCCCCTGTCCCCACCCCAGCACAATGAGACCCTCACAGGTGAGTAGTGCGCTGTATATATCCTTGATTGATTGATTGATTGATTACTTGCTTGAACTGCCCCTAATTGTTTCTTTTTCATTTCATTCTTCTTTGCCTGTTTGCTCTCTAATTGATCAAAATCACTCCATCTAGGAATGCAATTTACAAATTCAGTAATGTGTAAACGCATTCCTGGTGAAAGCATTGTCTCAATAACTTCATCATCCAGTTGTACCATGAAACATTTCTGAAATGGAACACTTTTTGTGAAATAACGACTTCATGTTTTCTGGCTAATTGTCAATTTATGAGTAATCACTGCACGTCTTGTAATTTCTTTGATCAAATATATCAGCTATTTTTCTTGGTATTGATTCACATGCTCAAGATCTAAACAACGTCTCAATATTTCTTTCAGCTCTATTTTTAATCTCAGGACATTTATCGCTCTCTCGTTCTCTCTCTGCAGGGAAGTGGGAACCTGATTTTACATGTTTTCTACCTTTTTATTCTCTGCAGTTTCGTCAAACCATGGGGGTAAATCCCATCTTATAATGGACTGGTCTCATCCTGAGTTATTGGTGTAGTAAAGACAATTCTTTTTCTTTCTCTCAATGACTTAACTGTTTGTGGCGGTGTCCAAACAACAATCTGCAAATTCTGCTGAGTTGGGATAAACTCTGGCACATTTGCTCCTCCAAATTCTCCTTTGAATTCTGAATTTGAAACAATAGTAATCAAAGCAGTCATGCAAATCTCTAATCGCTGTGCTGTTATGACCCTAGTAACCGGTGCTGGTACAGTTACAATAGAAGTATCAACACCTGGGTGCATCATTGTAAGAACATTCTAGAAAGCGTACCAGAACAACATTAGATATAACAGGTTGTACAATAGACTGTGTCATCTGTAATGGTCTTTGAATTTGAATTGCATTCAGGTCAGAAGGGGCTGTAGTCACTGTTACATTAGATGTCATGGTACCTTTAGAATTTGTTACAATGACCAAATAAGGTGGTGGACGCGCGGCTTAAAATGCATCCAAAATGTTATACCCTGAATCACTATCAGTACTGTAGTATGATGGAATTAATATATGTTTATGTTTAGGTTATGCTGTCTGTTTAGGGTATGCTGTCTGTTTAGGCTATGCTGTCAATGTTACATGCAATTAATGTTAATAGGACATTTTCCAAAGTTCGCTTAAAAAAATCTTGCAAAAGGAATGTTGCATGTGTACGTGAGTTTGATGAAGAATCTGACTCTGAAGTGATATCTTTTGAGAGGGATGAGAAAGTGGTCTCTCTCTAAGAGGATGGTTCCGAAAATGTACCAGTTGAAGGAGACCCATCCTATTGTATAGATCCCATCGCAAAAGTTTCTGTTGGGGGTAAAATTCTGAATTTGTTTGTAGATTCAGGGGCCAGAATCAGTATGATAACCCAAAAACATTTTGAGGAGACATGGAGTGAGAGACAGATGTTGCCCTCTGATCGCTCTCCTGTGTCGTATGAAGGTCGTAAAATCAAATTGTTGGGATACCTTGAGAATTAGTTGGAATTCAAGGGCAGAAAGATAAGAGGGAAGGTCTATGTGGCTGTAAAAGGCCTCAACATCCTGGAGTGGTTTTAGCAGGGGCTTTTTTGAATGATTTTATAACCAGGGGCTAGAGAACAGGTTTTCGTAGCTGACTGTGATGATGATGGGCAGAGATGGAGCTGTAAGTTTCCCTGTTTTGGTGATGAGTTAGGCAAGATTCACGGGTTTAAACATAAAATAATTGTGAAAGAAGGTGCTCTCTCCATCAAACACAAACTCAGAGGGGTGCCTTTCAGCGTGAGAGAGGATTTGGACAATGAGATAAAGAGTTTGTGTGCCAAGCCTATCACTGAACCTACAGAGTCCTCATTATGGCTTTCCCCTATGGTTGTCACATGTAAGAGAAATGGGCAAGTGCGTGTTTGCGTTGATTTGAGATCCTCCAGCAAATATATTTGGGTGAATTCTCATCTGTTGCCAAACATTTCTGATTTGTTTGCTGGCATAAAGGGGGCAACGTTTTTCAGTAAATTGGACCTAGCCAGTGCATATCATCAGGTTGAACACCATCTTGAGTCTCGGCATCTCACAACGTTCACTTCTCCTTTAGGTACGTTCCAATACCATTGAATGCCGTTCGGGTTGGCTTCGGCAGCTTCGGTCTTCCACAGAGTAATGCCCAACCTACTTAAGGATGTGGAAGGTGTCCAAATCTTTCAGGATGACATTTTGATTTTTGCCATGGACAGTACGTCATATGATTTGGTCAGACAGAAGAGCCCCAGTATTTTTGTGAAGAAGGGAGTTGTGCACAAGTAAGAGAAGTGTACGTTTTTCTGCCGTGAGGTCAAATATTTGGGTCATTTAATTTCTGAAGATGGTATCAGCCCCAGACCAGGTCTGGTTGAGGCCACTGTTAATGCTCCACCTCCAAGGGACATAACTGGTGCAAAGTCACTTTTGAGGATGTGAGAGTATTGCTGGCATGCTTGTGGCCCATTGAAAAATTTTCACCATATGTGTGGGGTAGGCGCTTTTTATTACAGACAGACCACAAGCCTTTAGTCAGCATTCTTGGGGGTGGTGTGAACAAGTGCTGTACCCCTAGAGTTATAAGAATGGTCACAAAACTGTTACAGTATCAGTTTGATATAACCCATATTTCAGCAGGTAAGAACGGATGAGTGGATTGTTGTTCCGCTTTCCCCTTGAAATCAGTGATCACGATGATGCCCAACTGTGTGATCTCCTCGATGAAGATTGTGAGGATTGCTTGGTTGCGGCTTTGGAAATACATGAACTAAAGTTGGGCTCAGAAAGGGATTGGTTAAGTGCTTTCAATAATGATCAAGTTCTTCAGGATGTGTGTGAGTTGGTCAAGACTGGTTGCCCCGAGAGAAGGCTCTGTCTCCCCTAATGCAGCACTACTGCAAGGTTGAGAGTGAGATTTCCTTAGATGATAGACTGTTGCTTCGAGCAGATAAACTCATACCACCTCACTGTCTCAGACATATCATTATCAATAAGGCCCATGATGGTCATTTGGGGGTCACTTTAACTAAACGTTGCGCCCAGGAGATTTTCTGGTGGCCAGGCATGGACTCAGAGATTGATTAGGTGGTAGCTAACTGCTGTGTGTGGTGTTCAGCTGACAAGTGTCTAAAGGTGATGATTCCTCCCCTCATATCTATTGAATGCCCCAACGTACCGTAGGTTAAACTTGGCATGGATGTGATGGAGAAACAGAGTTGGTATGCAGTTCCTAATAGTGTCGCAGGTTGTGATTAGTAAACAAGAGGTGCCGGGGTGTAAGTCAGGGGGCAAGCAGGAGAAGGAAACACTCCTTATGGAAAGGGTGCCTGATCGGGTATTGCACCGCCGACCCGATAAGGAGCTAGACCCGATGATGAAGCAAGACACCCGCTTGTTGGGTGTGTGAGGGTCTCCTTTCCAGACGGAGTGTATACTTCTCCTGCCTGCCCCCTGACTTACACCCCGGCACCTCTTGTTTACTAATCACAACCTGCGACATTATTAGGAATTGCATACCAACTCTGTTTCACTGTCTTTTGGGCATGTATGCTGGACCTTAATAATAATTAACATTTATTATTTAAAAGCCCACGATTCCCCTGCTTGATTTAGATTGTATGCACGGGTCACCCCCGTGGGAAATATAGGATACCAGGTGGTTCTATTACGTCCCTTTGGACCAGCTTTTACTTAGATCTAGGTCCACCATTAACACGGTCTATATATATTTTTTACGGGTCCATCTGGACCCCCTGTTTTCCGCATGGAAAACTATGAAGGACTCAGCTTTGACGACGAAGCAGCAGCAGAAATACTTAGAACACCATCACTGCTGGCACCCGATGGCAGTTCCGCCTCTGGTAGCCAAACAGAAGATTGGACTTCATTATCCAACTTGAAACATGAGTGGCTTAAGGTGACACTTCACGGTGCGATGATGACTGAATACCTTAGAGCCAACATAGCCCCGAATGGGCTAATTGTGAATAACTTTCCCCGTATTTTTCTGGAGGATGCGACATTTAAAAAGGAGTGGTCCCTAGTAGCATGGAAGTGCACTAGGGACTGGCTCATCCTCATTATCAATACTGCAAAAAGAATAGCGGACGCTCTGCTAATCAGGATTCAGGCAGCTGAGGGCGCAATCAAAGTTATCATCCAAACAACAGCATATAAAACTAAATTAGCAGAGATTAATGCCGAGCTCGCTGATAATAGGGAGTACCTAATGAAACAAAAAATCTCCAAACTTCAGAAAGATATAAAAAAGTTTTCGACAGAAAAAGTATACCCCTACCTTAAAGCTGATTACACAACAACAGCAACAGGTTATTCATCAGATGAGAATTCAAGCAACTCTAGACGGGGCTCCTCAACTAACAGTGACTCGAGTACAGGCAGTTGGAACAACAATAAAAAAACAAGACCTTTCCAACCTCCAGGGTACCCATCATACAACATACCTCCATCCCAGGGACCCCAGTTCTGGCAGTACCCCATGTACCACCAAGGCCCTCCACCACCTTTCTTCCCACAAAGTGCCGAGCCACCTTTTTTAGACAGAGGCTGGGGCAGAGGAAGAGGGTGCAGAAGAGGGCAAAAAAGAGTACAGTGGCAGGAACAACCCGCACGATCAGTGGAAACCAGGAGCCAGACCAGGGACAAGAGAGATTGATTATCAATTTATCCACTAGAGTTCTTACTCCTTTGGAAGAAAAGGTACTCCAGAAAGGCTTGGGTTATGTTCCTACACCCAAGACAGACAAATTCCGTGATATATGTGAGGTCCAGAGCTTTTTTAGCAAGATTAGACTGCAGGCTTTCTTTCAAGATCGTCCATCACCAACTGTGGATGATTCCGGTCTTCATAGACCATCAACTTTCACTCCCAACAGTAGCATGGTCCCCCCTGAAGTATTGACATTTGAACAGGCGGTCCTCAGAGATCTCAATGGGGAGACAACTCGAGCCCCTTGCCATAATTTATCTACCAGTGTGTCAGCAGCCATAAGAGACCTGGCTAATGATGATAATATCGTCATTAAACAAGCGGACAAGTGTGGCGCGACAGTGATTATGTCCTCACTTGACTATGACATTGAATGTCGCAGACAGCTGAGTGACAGGAGATACTATACACCTATTAAGGAAGATCCTACTCCTCAATTGAATAGGACAATTAGTTCAATGGTTTTCTCTGCTGAAGTGGAAGGCTGGATTACCAATAAAGAAGCCAACTTCCTCATAGCAAAAGAGCCTAAAATCCCCTACTTTTACTGTCTTCCTAAGATTCACAAAGGGACCACTCCTGTGCCTGGTCGCCCTATTGTATCAGGGATTGGATCTACTTTGGAACCGTTGTCTCAATTTGATGACCACTTCATCCAACCCTTGGTCAAAACTACACGCTCTTTTGTTAAGGACACGACTGACGTCCTTCGTCTTTTAGAGGCTGTCCAACATCCAGAAGAAATAGATCTATTGGTCACATTGGATGTTGAGGCCCTTGTAAATGTAAATTGTACATTTGATACTTGTATAGCGCACTACTCACCCGCAAGGGTCTCAAGGCACTTGTACGAATACCGCTGTGGAACCCATCCTGGCTTTCCCTGTGAGGCGTCCACTCCTGGGCACCCTCAAGGTGGATGCCAGGCATCCTTAGCATTGTGGGGGCCGTTGTGGAGATTAAGCAAGCTATTGCCCAGAGTTGCAGAGTGGGACTCCATGATTGGAATGGCACGAGGCGAGAATTATCAGGTCCGTGGAATTTTTGAGCCCAAGACCTGCCGAGGCGGGGAATTGAACCCTGGTCTCGGGCTAGATCCCTGCATCAGGGTCTGCCGCTCTAATCATTGAGCCACACTTCTCCACCTCCTCCCTTCACACCAACATACCTCAGGGAGCCACACTCGAAGTCATCGAGGATGCGCTCAGCAATAATGAGTGGAGCTCTAACACCCCAGTGCCATTCATTATGGAGTGCGCCAGTTTGGCACTAACCAAGAACTTCTTTGAATATGACACACAACTATACCATCAAATGCAGGGTACTTCTATGGGCAGTACGTTCACACCGAGTCTAGCATGCATGTACATGTCAGCCTTTGAGGCTAGAGAAATCCACAATCCAACCAACCAATACTTGGCAAACGTGCTGCTCTGGAAAAGATTCATTGATGATATCCTGATCCTTTGGAAAGGAGACCGTACGAGATGTACTGAATTCTGCACTTGGATTAACACCTTAAATTCCTTCTTAAAATTCATGCACACCCTCTCTGAGACGGAGGTCCCCTTCCTAGACCTTCTCATTCGCCTAGAGGGAGAACGTATCACTACTAGTCTGTATCGCAAACCGACAGATAGGAATAGCCTGTTACTTTTCAGTAGTCACCACCACAAGTCACTAAGACAGAACCTGCCCTTCGGACAATTCTTACGCATAAGAAGGAATTGCAGCTCACTGGTAGATTATCAGAGGGAGTCTGCCGTTCTCATGAATGACTTGATCAAAAAAGAATACCCTAGACAAGTAGTTTCCCTTGCCCGCAAACGGGCAAGACACAACAACAGGGAGAGTCTACTGGAAATTAACATTAAAGGACCCGAGCAGTCCATCACCTGCGTCACTACATTCACCCCTGATTCCACTAGGATTAGGAACATCATCCGTCATAATTGGAAAATCCTCAACACTGGGGATCTGGATTTTCAACCACCTAGATTTGCGTTTAAACGGACAAGCAATCTCAAAGATTTACTTATTCACACCAGACCAAAGAGACAACAAATCAGATCTCAAAGACTGTTATGGGATCTTCCTCCTGTGAAGGGCCACTATCCCTGCGGTTCTTGTTCCGTGTGTCCCCAAACAAAAGTTACCAAAGAAGTGGTATTCCCTAACGGGACTACCTGGACAATCTCAAAACACACTAACTGCAATTCGTCAAACTGCATCTACATGATGACCTGTCCATGTGGACTACTTTACATAGGTATGACCACCAGACTAGTGAAGACACGCATCCTTGAACATAAAAGTAACTTCAGATGTGCCAAAACCAACACTAAGATGACAACACATTACCACTCAGAACGACATGCCCCTGCCTCTTTCCAATGGGTAGTTTTAGAATCACACCCTGGCATGTCTAAACAGGCGCTATTCCGCCTAGAACAACGTTGGGTCCTGCGACTGACCTCGGACACAAATGGCCTTAATGAGGACATACCTTGGAGTCTCCTAACTTGATCCCCGCTCTGGGTGCTTGTCCCTCATGAGTCTTAATTTCATTAATGAGATTTGATCCCTTTATCCATGATATTAATTATTTATTTACAGTGTTATCTATGGACCTTACTTTCCAGCCTCCTATTCACCACTCCCTCTTGCCATTAGCACAATATCCCACATTCGGCCCATACTCGGCATTGTCTCTTCACATTAGAGATGACCTCACTACCTCATGTGGTCCTCTCACTCTTCAGCCGCTTATACTTCTATTTGCAGGATTGTACATTGCACATTTATCCATACTTGATGCAGTACATATCTCATACAGGGTCACGCCACCTCCTCCTTGTTGCCCTGTGTTGATTGTGGGAATTACTTCCTTTCGTTTCCTACATTCCATGAGACTGTGGGAATTATACCTCAAGTCAACTGAATCGTGACGGTAGCATGACGGTAGCGACTGCTCATGAGCCGCGCATGCGCTTCCTCTACGGGAGGTTAGCGGTACAGCCTTCCGAAATTCACATAGACCGCTGGTCCTACCGGAAGTCCCGCCTCCCGCTCTTCACCGGCGGGCGTTTTTAAAGGCATGGATGCAAGTTCCCTTCCTGACAAACCGGACCGAGGTGGAGAGAGGTGGTAGGAACACGGAAGGTTCCCAACTACGGACCCATGAGTACTAAAACGCTATATCTACTGCCCCCTTTCTGGTGGGCAACGATGCTTGAGACGTGACACGCCTGGAGGTTTACACGATCGCTCTAGGCTGCAGCGCTTCCATTCAGGAATTCGGATGGGGCATGCCTTTCCATGCAATCATGACGGTCCACTGAGATCAGTTCAGGGGCTGGGGATGCCATGGGTGGCACGCTACATTCGAGGTTCCACCAAATGAGACTGCGGATGCGAGCCTCCTTTGAGTGCATTAGGAGACCGACCTGGCTAGTATGGACAGGTGGTTTGGTTATGGGGTCATTTTCTCGCTACACCTATGCACGACAACTCCATATTCAGTGGAAAGCCGGCGAAAAGGACGGTGGTGCGAAGAAATCCCCCCGCTGGCCTCTTAACTTGACCTTAAATATCTGCCCGCTCACCCATCCTCGGCCCGCCATAACTGAGGATAGCCAACCGCTGACCCGTTGGGCTTAATACGGCCTTATGATTCAGCTACTTTTGGATCTTGTTCCACTTTGTCTAATTTTTTTAATCTTCTAGGACACTATAATTTAGTGCTCTCCCACACTGGTTTCAACGCTACCACAAGCCTAATGAGGGTGAGTTACCTCGTGCTGCATCTTAATAGTGATCTTTACCTACATTGGGTTCATCTATGTTTTTTCTCACTGCTGGCTGTTAAGCGTGCCTCCTTGATACCTCACACAGTTGATGCATGTCACGGCTTACTCATGCCCAAGCACGTTATCAATATGCTATTACTGTGTAGAGCACTCCTGGTACTTCGCATTGTCCTAGCCGTGTTGTTTTTAATATTTTTACTTCTTTTATTTTGCAGATTGTGATGTAAAATTACTGGTACCACACATTTTTTAGGGTGCTGTACGTGTGGTCACCACTGATACCTCCATGAGGTCGTGACCACCACCAAAAAAGTGTAGGTAGCTAATATCCTGGTCCTGAAGAATTGCCATTTAATAAATAAACAGGCAAGAAACATGTTGACCTTTTCATCACATACCCTCATACACTTAAGAGTGAGAATGTGCGTTTCACTTTAGTTTTAATCAGGGTAGTGACCACAATTCTGAGGTATTCAAGATATTACGATATGATTAGCGCAGTATATCTAATGATAGTTTACCTCGTTATGGTGTATTAAACGGTTCGAAATCCCCGATTATGTTTAGTACGACAAAAAGGGCCGAGAAACCGAACCGCCTCCATCTTGGATTGCGGCTCTCTCTCTCACTTGGGAGTCACGTGGTCTTTTCCGCACACCCTCTGTTTTCCCCTTTCCTTGCATTTAATTAGGAGACAGGCTGAGTTGCTGAGAAGCAAGGTCACATCTGCTAAAAGGGAGTATCAGGCAAATTCCTCTAGGCCTGGGACGAGAAGGGAGTCACCCTTTCGACCTTCTCTGCAAAGATAGTAAACCCTTTGTATGTGTAACCGAAACTAGAAATAGGCATGAGCTCATTAGGGGCGCCAGGACTAACTGGTACTTTTCCACATATATGGTTTTGTATGCTGTACTGATAATGTATAAAAGTGTGTTACTGTCAAGGGGCCAGCAGTCTTCCTCGGCGCACCTGATGGGTGAGGATCGATGAGGCTCCTCTATATAGAGTTCTGTGGTGGCTAATAAACGTTTGAACCTTCCACGTTGCCAACTGCTCCTTCTTACCTAATATTGCGGGCCAATGGTAAGTGTGGCCCTTGGAATAATTATTTGGACACAACAGTTGGCGACCACGAAGGGACCCCGTGAAAGGGTCTTCCCCCCCCCGTATTCGGGTGGTGGGGTTGGGGGCGTCCTGACCGGTTGGCGGGAGAGGAGCCTGAGGATTTCTCCCACCCTGCACGGCTTTTCGGTATGTCCCCTGCTGCTAGTTACCCTTCACCGGGGTCCTACGGGCTTAACCCAGAAACTGGATCGATTTGGTCGGGAGGAGTTGGCAGCGGAGAACGAACATTCGTATCTGGGTGCACCCGGTGAGTATTGATTTGATTTTTGACGCATGCGTTGTAAACGGTGCATTATTGGTTAGAGCACGCGTTGAAGACGGTGTGCTATTTGATTGATTTGAGAGCATTCGTTGAGAACGATGCGTTTTTGATTTTGAACACGGATTGCATTTGTTTGAAGCTCGCGCTGGACAGCGGTGCATTGATTTGAAGACACGCACCGGAGGGTGGTGTCTTGCTTGATCGAGGTTAGCATTACCGTGGTTTGACTCGAAGTACGTACAGGTTGTATTTGATTTGGGTAAAAACGGCGCGCCGAAGGATTACAAACGGATTGCACGTGGAAGGACCCGCGACCTAGACTGGGTAGCCACAGGGCATACTCCTGACGGGGCGAGTCCTCGTTTGGGGCTGGCCTTAGTGGTGAGCCAGGAGGGTGGCCGGAATCCCGCGTACAGTCTGGTGTTTGGACTGTGAACCAGAGTCAACGGGCTTGGTTCTCTGATACTGATTGTATGTTGTGTATGATTCATGTTGATTGTTGTTTGTGTATACATGTCTGAAAACTAACAAAAAATGTCTTGTTTTAGTAAATTGAATTGTTTTGGCTGCTGCTGTCGAACAAGTGACTCCAGACTAGCTGAGAGCCAACCTGCCCCGCCGGAGGGCAGTCCTAGCCATTTTATGTATGTCAAACATGGGATCTCTCCGTTGTTGTTCTGCACTCTGTGGCATAAGTATACCAAGGGCAATGAGGAGTTACGCTGGTCCAAAACGGGCTCATTTGATGAAAAGAAAATTGCGTTCCTACAGGAACAGCTGTTTTCTAGGCGAAGTAGGCAGGCCATGTTTGACGCTCTCATTGCATGGCAGAAAGAGGCCAAACAACGGCGAATAAGGGAAGAGAAAGTAGCCAGAGCCAAGGCAGGACAGAATGTTACTCAGAAAGCTATGGCCTATGACCGAGAAAGAGTAGAACAAGGATTGGATTGCATGAATCGCGAATTTCGATTAAAGGTTGATAAGAGCTATGTGACCCGCCCGAGTGCAGAAGATGAACTAGAGGATTTATTGGATACCAGACCACCACCCCCTTATGTACCACAGAGGATATATCCGGAGGTATCAGGGGCCTCGGCCCCGGTCCCAAATATGTCCCTGGGGGCCTCGGCTTCGGCTCCCCCGGCCACTACTACCCCTCCCTCCCTGCCGAACCTCTCCCGGTTACCGACATCTGTGTCTGAAGTTATGGCCATACTGCCTAATTTATTGGCGACAGCTGCAGCCGGGACCCCTCAGCTGTCGCCGGGGTCAATGCCTTCCCCTTCTGTTCTGCCCTCCTCCTCCGCCAGTACCACGCCAGTAGCAGCTGTAACTACTCCAATGCGTGCGGCCAGTCTCACTGAGGGTAGGAAGTTGTTCACCCGTTCGGCCTTGGGAACGGAAGAACGAGAAACTATTGCTACACAAGCATCCCAGTGGATGCGACATCCCATTTATACGCTTGCCGATATTTGGAGTACTATGCAAGACTATGAACCGGTGATGCAACAGCATGCTCTGGAGCATATGGCCAACCGTCTTATTTCTGTGTGGGAACAGGTACATCAGGAAGGGAAGGCTCCGGCTATATTATATGATATTCTTGATCAGGTCCATAAATCTCAGTTGACACCGGAGGAGGTGTATGGGAAGGTACAGACTTTGGTCTCTTATAGAACTCGTTTGCAGTCTGCCACTCCTGCCGAATTCTCCCAGTTCCCCATGCGGGAAGTGCACCCTATCTTCCATCCAGAAGTTGCCGCGGTAGTGGATGCCCACGGCGTCGTTACCCGTCCCGGGGTAGACGCCCGGTTCCAGGAACAATGGGTCTATACCCCCTGGAAGCGGAGTGAGGTACTATCCCTAAAAAGCCAGTTGCCAGATCCTAGAAAGAACCCCACCGCATATTACAAGGAACTGACCGAGGCCGCCTCGTCAGCAGTAATGACGTTGGCAGATATTGAATTATTCTTTGCCTTATTAGTACCGGTGGACATTTGGCGCCAGGTACATGACCAGGACCATGTTACGGAATTTGGTGAGACATGGGATCAACTGAGAAACTGGGATAGAGATCGTAAACCAGGGAACAAGCCCCGACCTGAGATACTGGCCTTGCCTGAGAGAATAATAACTTATATGCATTCACTGATCCCACCCAGGAAAGTAGATTGGGACAAGCTGACGGCCTGTAAGCAAAAGAAGGACGAAAGTGTCTCTGATTTTTTCACGAAGTTTGAGGGAGTGTTCATTGACTTCAGCGGACAGGACTTGGCAACAGAAGGGGGTGTACGTTTATTTGTTAATAGATTTGTAACCAATTTACTACCTGAGGTATCGGCCCGGTTGCAGGCAGCTGAAAGTACCTGGACGACCACCACGCCCTCCACGATACTGAGCATGGCTCAGTATTATGAGCATCGGGAGAATGAGAGCAAGGATAAGACAGAAAGAAAGTCAAAAGAGTTGAAAACACGAGTGTTACTACAGCAAGTGGAGAGGGGTAGAGGAAGAGGACGAGGGTTGCAGAATTTCGCTCCAAGAGGGGCGGGACCGACGCAAACAGCTGGGCGAACAGATCTGGGCATAAATCAATGTGCTTTCTGTAAAGAGGAGGGGCATTGGAGAGCGCAGTGTCCGTTACTATATGAACAGAATACGGCTTCAAGGGGTCGTGGACGGGGAAGGATGAGTGGGCATCGAGGTGGATACACGAGACAAGAACTGGCAGCCCGAGGTGAGAACAGTCAGAATTATTTCGACCAAAGCCAGGGTAAACAGTACTACAATGATGGACGTGTAACGGACGAAGACGCCGGGTATACTCAAGCATAGGACAGCCAAGGGCAGAGTAAGGGGCATGTGTCAATCCCGATAGATCAAGCTGGACCTTATGTCCATGCACGATTGTTGGATGCATCAGGTAAGTTTTTAGTTGACACAGGGGCTATGAACAGTTCTGTTTCACGTGCCCTGGTCCCGGGGGCCGCTCTGTCTGGCCAGACTAATGTGTCCGTGGGGTTCTCTGGAACTCCGGTGGTGAGCCCCATTTCTAAGCCACTTTCCCTTACTCTGGGACCGGTTACGATAGAATCACCTTTCCTCCTCACCTCCCAGTGTGGGGAAAATCTCCTGGGTATGGATATATTAAAAAGATTGCATGCCCACATCTATTGCTCCCCCGATGGAGTTTATCTGACCATTCGGAATACCTCTATCCCCTCCGTTCAATGTTTTTCGAAAACGGACTCACTACCTCCTGAGCTTGCACAACTTCCGAAGGATCTTTGGGCCCTGGGGGACACTGACGTAGGATTCCTACAAATCCCCCCGGTGTCCATCACCCTGAAACAGAATGCCAAATTGCCGAGGATCCCACAGTATAAAATAGCCCCCGCAGGGGAACGCACTTTACTGGCCATTATTTCTGACTTGATTAGAACAGGGGTGGTGGAGGAAACGGCTTCTAATGTCTGTAACAGTCCCATTCTTCCGATTCTTAAACGAGCTCCCGTACCCCAATCCCCTGATTATGCTGATACCTACCGATTTGTGATTGATTTGCGAGAGATTAACAAGATTGTGGTACCCCAATATCCGGTGGTACCAGACATTAATTCCATTTTGACCATGATTCCTCCCACTGCAACATTTTTCTCGGTGATTGATTTGAAGAATGCTTTCTTTAGTATTCCTATACATCCAGATAGCAGACATTTGTTCGGTTTCTCATTGGGGGGCCGCAGCTTTAGATTCTGTCGCGCCCCCCAGGGGTATACCGAAAGCCCTAGTATCTACAGCCAAGCCCTAAAAAGAGTATTGGATTCTTTACAATTGCCGCCAGGTAATGTCCTATTGCAGTATGTTGACGACCTCCTTGTGGCCTCTGATACAGAACAGGGTTGCCGCGATGCTACGGTTACCCTGCTACGGCATTTGGCCACTCATGGTAACAAGGTGTCGCTCTCTAAATTTCAATATTGTCGACCGGAGGTGACCTATCTCGGTCATCTCCTGTCGAAGGAGGGAAGACGGTTGACTTCTGAGCGCATCACAACCATAACTAACATGCCTGTTCCTCGCACGCAACGTGATGTCCGCGCTTTGCTTGGTATAACCTCCTACTGTCGCCAATGGATTGCTAACTATTCTCTCTTGACTAAACCTTTCTTGTATCTAACTACGAAGGATGTGCATGAACCTTTACCTTGGACAGATGAATGCCAGACTGCCTTTTCTGCTCTGAAAACTGCTCTTTGCTCTGCTCCTGTGCTTGGCACCCCTGACTACCGGAAACCTTTTGTGCTCTACGTGCATGAGGTGGACGGTTGTTCTCTTTCAGTGTTGACACAGGACTTTGGTGGTAAGCAAAGGCCTTGTGCATATTTCTCGGCGGTTTTGGATAACGTCGCCAGAGCACTTCCCAGTTGTCTGAGGGCTGCAGCGGCAGTGGCTGTAGCAATCAGACAATCGGAAGGGCTAGTCCTGAATACGGATCTGACAGTGATGGTGCCTCATGCTGTGGACGTATTATTAAACAGGACACAGACGCAGCACTTAACTAGTGCGCGTCTTACAGGGTACGAATTGACCCTGTTTGCACCTCATATAACGATCAAACGATGTGTTAACTTGAACCCTGCCACGTTGTTGCCCCTCCCTTCAGGGGATGGTGGACAAGACATACATGATTGTATTTTTCGAACTGAAGAAGAAACCAAGGGCCGGATAGATCTAACTGACACCCCACTAGTTGATGCCCAAGGAGAATTGTATGTTGATGGGTCCTGCTTTAGATTACCGGATGGTACGACAGCTGCGGCTTATGCGATCACTACCCTGCAAACGGTAGTCGAGGCAGCCAAGATACCATACCGGTCGGCCCAGGCGGCCAAATTGGTTGCATTATTCAGGGCCTGTGAGTTGGGGAAAGGTCTGAGGCTAAATGTCTACACCGATAGCCAGTATGCGTTCGGTGTAGCACATAGCTTCGGGAGGTTATGGGCGGAAAGAGGATTCTTGACATCCCATGGCGAAAAGATAAAGAATGGACCATTAGTTGACCGATTGCTGGCTGCATTAACATTGCCTAGAACCCTGGCCATAGTGAAATGCAGTGCACACAAGGTTATAGTTGATGATGTGGGGAGGGGAAATTCCTTTGCGGATAGAATCGCAAAAGAAACAGCCCAGTCCGACGCCATTTCCATGTTTGTGGTGACAAAAATGATAGAGGCAGGAGTTTTTAACAACACCATAGACAGTGTGAAAGAGCTACAAAAGGAGGTGACCCCGGAAGAACTGACATACTGGCAAGAACAGGTGGGGAGGCTTGATGAGAATGGATGTTGGACTGACTTGTCAGAGAAGTGTAGATGGTTACTGCCAAACGCATTTGTAAATGCAGTAGTAACTATGGCGCACGGACCTTCACATGTAGGGGTCCAGGGCATCTGTGCCACATTGGATCCTGTCTGGTATAATATTAATATCCATAAGACAGCTAGGAACCTGGTTCAGCATTGCATGATTTGTCTCCAGCATAATCCTGGGGTTAGCATCCCCGTTTTGGCGGGTACTTTTGCGCCGCCCACCCTGCCTTTTGACGTACTTCAAATGGATTACATACAGCTAGAACGAGTTAACAATCTGAAATATGTGCTGGTGGTGATCTGTACTTTTAGTAAATGGGTGGAGGCGTATCCCACAAAGGAAAATACTGCCCTGGCAACCGCGAAAGCTCTGGTAAAGGAGTTTTTCCCTCGATATGGGTTGCCACGGGTGATTTGGAGTGACAACGGGACACATTTTAATGCTGACTTAGTTAAACATGTATGCAAGGGTCTGTCCATTCAGCAGAAGTTTCACGCAGCCCGACATCCTCAATCGGCGGGTCTGGTTGAGAAATATATTGGGATTTTGAAATTGAAACTGGCTAAACTTCAGGACACGACAGGATTAAAATGGCCTGATCTCCTGCCCCTGGCCCTGTTGTCCGTAAGGACTACCCCCCATTCCCGGAGCGGTATCTCCCCATATGAAGTAATTTTTGGCAGACCTGCCAACGTGTGGGGAGTACCTCGGCCCAAATCCTTCAGGGACATCGACCATCCTATGTTGACTGATTATTTGTATGCTTTGACTAAAGATCTCCATTCCATTCATCAACAGATATCTGCCGTACTGCAGCCCCTGCCGGAGGGACCTGGACACAGCGTGGAACCTGGACAGTGGGTCTTGGTTCGAAACTACCAACGAAAGTCGAGTTTGGATCCGCGCTGGTCCCAACCGTACCAGGTGCTCCTGGCAACGCGAACGGCGGTGAAAGTTGAGGGTAAGCAGCGCTGGATCCATATCTCCCATCTTAAGCGAGTCCCTCTCCCATTGCCAAGGGAGCAGCTTGACCAGGAGGAAGGCCTGCCAACTCAGGGCGAACCCAGCACTGGAGAACGACTTTCCCTGGACACCCGCAGAGAGGTTGACGGGCGAGGGGAGAGTGCTGTGAGCCTGAAAGACCCTTTTTGCGACCACTCAATTGCTCCAAGTGAGGCGTCTGGTCGGGAGCCCAGCTCCTCGTCTGATCCCACTGTGCCTGCTTTGTTTGTGAATCCTGAAACCCCTGGTCGGGATCGATATCACCTGCGGCCCCGGAAATAGGGAATCCCCGGTCTAGCCTTGGCGAGTGAAGTTGGAGGCCTCGGCAAAGGGACCTGGGGATTGGTAGAACACAGGACTGAACTCGTTGAGAGCATGGAACTTTCAGTAAAGCTCTGTTCAGAACGCAGGTAGAGACATTGGTCGGTTGGTGGGGGCCCAGGTGGAGTTTCCTTTCAACAAGGGTTGCGTCAAGTGCAACCCCAACGCGAGAAGTTTTTTATTCTTTCTTTTTTGGTTTTTCTGAACAATAGGAGTCTGCCTGTGAGGCTCTATACGGACACAGGAAAGAAGCACCCTCCGGCAGGTCGGACTGCTCGTAGCCCTTTTCCCGAGATTATATTGGACTTTTAGTGAGAAAATGTACCCTTTTGCTCATTTTGTCCCTGAAGAAGGGCGGCCCATAGTACCTCGTACCATTCCCCCGCATTTGCCAATGTTCTCCTCATGGAGCTTGCGTGTTAAAATTGTTTTCATTTCTATATTGATTGTATCATTTGTACTATGCTTAGGTCTGTTTATATATCTAGAGTTTCGCCATCCTGTGCACACCTTGATAGTGTCTACCCCTGCTCCTAAGGAACATCATTTCCAGACTTTTGCCCCCCATAAGGAGAGACACCGACAAACATATGTACATAATGCTTTCATTGAGATGCTACACCAGACTCATAGTTCCACAAATGTTACTAATTGCTGGGTCTGTGGTCTTCTCCCGTCAGTGATGCATAAGCAAGATTTGTTCATATCAATGCCCTTGTCTTATTTAGGTAGTTGCGAAGCCTGGTTCAAAATGTTATCCATGCTATATGAACACTACGCTATAGATGAACGTCGATTCTCAGAGAAGGATTATGCCCTGATTTTAGCCTATATAGAGACACACCAGGGTTTTACTCCTAATGCTGAGGGGACGGATGGTACGCTGGATCCTACCGCCTGTATGAACGTATATACTGATCATGAGAATGACACCTGGTTGAGGGATGAAGTGTTGGATTTCATGACCTTTAATTTTACTGAGTATTTCAAGTATTTCCAGGAGCGAAATGTTTCAGATGAGAAAATCATTCCGGTCCCGGTATTGAATACGTCCTCCTCCTTCTGCGTGCAGGGTACTGGACATCTATCCGTAGGTTATAGTAGATGTAATTACACTTATAAACTACAGACTTTCAGTAGTCCCCCAACACTCACCCCTCCCAATGTTTATTTCGTGTGCGGGGAAAATGCATACACTTGGCTACCCAGGGGATGGGCAGGTCGATGTTACTTATCTTTTCTTTACCCACCGGTCTACATAGCTCCTTCTTTTTAAGTTCAAAAGGTTTTTATTGGATAAGTAAAGGTGTCAATACATGAGAAAGAATACAAACAAATCTTCAATTAGAGGAGAAAAGTAAAACATGGCAATGAAAATATACAATTAATCAGAGGATAACAGAAGTTTTAAGGCTAAGTAACAAAAAAAGCAGCGCTGGTAATAATGAACGATAAAGTAGCTTATATGAAAAGAGTAGTACAAATGAAAAGCAATGTCACTCAGGGAGGCTTAGAGACCTCTTGCTGAATGGGTGAAACATGAGAGGAACGTTTAGCACAGGTATCTAGATACAAGGTTACAGGAAGCCATAAATCATGTCGTTTAGCAGCCAAACTAAGGGGGCGCACAAAAGCAGTATCTAGCCTGTGATTGTAACAAACATTGTACCACCATGCTTTAAAAGAAATATTCGTAAAGTTTTTCCATTTGACGGTGATTTGCTGGAAAGCAACAGCTAACAACAAGTCAACAATTTGCGTATTAAGATCAGTGTCATCCCAACAAGGAGAAAGGCTACCTAAAAAAATATTGACAAAAGAAAAGGGAGATGTAGTGCGGAATATGGCATTGATTTGGGCCCAAACTAGTGTCCAGAAATTTTGCGTGAAAGTGCAAGAGAAAAGCATGAGGAAGAGAGTGGCCTTAGGAGCAGAACAGGACCAACAAAGATCCGGTGTAGAAGAGAATCTCTTATTCAACACCTGGGGAGAAAAGAGAAGCCTGTTGTATGTGAAAAAGAGAGTTTGTGTAAGAGAAGCAGCTCTAGATGTCTTGCGAAGTTTGGTCCATAATTTATCCCAAAGGGAGGTGGGCCAAGAAATGGCAAGGTCAGATTCCCACTGTTCCTCAACTTTGGACTTCGGCCTAGGTGTGAGAGTCGTATGAAATGAGTGGTATATTGAGGAGGCTGTAGGGTGAGTGCGCAAGAAGGAATGAAGCTGTGAGGTATGATTTGGAGGATGGGTATGCATGAGGGGGTTAGAGAGAAGAGCATAAGTGGACATGACTGCATTTTTAAGCATAAGATACTTGCAGGCAAAAGAACGGGGGAGATGGAAGTGTTGGCTGAGAACGGAGAAGGATAAGAAGTCAGAATTAGAGAAGAGTTGAGATACCCAAATTAAACCCCTCTGCCTCCAGGTTTTCCAATAAAAGGGCTTGCGATTGATGGTTATACTATTGTTGTGCCAGATAGTGGAATTGAGAAACTCTGCTATAAAGGAAGGGGGGCTTGGAGAGGTGGAAAGAAGCAACTTGGCGGTAAACTTGTGGATAGGAATGGAGGAAAAGTGAGGCTTACGAGAGAATGAGAGGTATTCAGCAAAAGTGAAAGGGGATAAAGAAAGTCGCTCAATGGCAACCCATAAGGGGGACGGCTCAGCAGGGTCCTGCAGCCAATGGGAAGCTTGCCGCAGAAGGAATGCTTTGTGGTAAGCGGGAAAATTCGGGAAATTAACTCCACCTTCGGATTTGGGAAGTTGCAATCTAAGCAGGGACATACGTGCTTTTTTGCCGGACCAAAGAAAGGAAGAGAGAATAGTGTTAATTTTCTTAAAGAACTTAGCAGGGATAGGAATTGGGATGTTGGATATGGTGTAAAGGACTAACGGGGAGAGCATCATTTTAATCGTATCAAGACGACCCCACCAGGAAAGGTATAATGGGTGCCATCTGGAAGTGAGGTCGGATAATTTCAAGGTACATTTATTGAGGCACAGCGAGACAGTGTCGGAGAGGGAGGGAGTAATGTGTAGACCTAGATATTTGATGTGTGAGGGGCTCCAAGTAAAATTGGATGCCATAAAGTCCGGTTTAAAAGTGAACTTAGTAAGGGGTAAAATCTCACACTTGTCATTGTTTAGCTTATAACCTGAAATCTGGGAGTAGTCATGAACTTCAGCTAGGAATGCGGGAATAGAAGTTGCGGGATTAGACATGAATAATAGAATATCGTCTGCGTAGGCAGCAAGTTTAATATTAGTGTGGGAGATTTGGAAACCATGTAAGTTGGGATTCTGACGAAGCTTTGAAAGAAAAGGTTCCAGGGCCAAATTAAAAAGAAAAGGGGAAAGAGGGCATCCCTGACGAACACCCCTACCTAGATTGAAAAAAGAGGAAACTAGACCATTGGCGCAAACCGCCGCTCTAGGACTGGAATAAAGGAAGGAGATAAAGGAGATGAAATGTGGGCCAAATCCAAACCATTTAAGGGCGGAGAAGAGGAAAGTCCACTCCACTCTATCGAACGCTTTTTCTGCGTCTAGGGCAATGGCTGCTAGTGGGTGTTGGAACTGTGGGGATTTGGAGAGGACATTAAACAAAAGTCTGGTGTTATCTGTGATGAAGCGACCTTTAACGAAGCCAGATTGTTCAGGGCCTAGCAGTTCAGGAAGATAAGGGTCTAATCGAATGGCGAGAGATTTGGCATACAGTTTATAATCAATGTTGACCAAAGAAATTGGTCTGTAATTTTTACAATGCTGGGTGTCTTTGCCTTCTTTGGGTATAATACAAATGTGGGCGTCTGAGAATGTACCTGAGGAAGAACCATTTAATATGAAGGAATCAATAAGGGAGTGGAGTCTGGGTAACAACAATTTGGAGAAATGCAGATAAAATTCAACTGTGAATCCGTCTGGCCCAGGGGCCTTATCCTTCTTGAGTGACTGAAGTGCTTTGAGTAATTCATCACCGGAAATTGGTGATTCAAGGGCAGATAGATCAACAGGGAAATTGGAAGGTGGTTGGATGATGGCAAAGAAAGTAGCAAGAGAATGAGCAGTGGGGTGCGTCTCAGAAGAATAGAGTTTGGAATAAAACTGGGAGAATTGCTCTAATATGTCAACATCTGTATGCTTTAAAACAGAATTAGCATCATATATAGATTCAATATTCAGTTTGTTTTGTTTAACTTTTAAATAGTTGGCTAAGATCTTCCCCGCCTTATTTTTACCACCATAGAATTTTGAACTGGATTTCAACAAATACAATGAAGCATCCTCAGTGGATTGTTTGTTAAACTGTATCTTAGCAGCAATGAGGGCGGTCAGATTTTCTTGCGAATGGGATGTATAGAAAGAATGCTCTAACTTTTTAATCGTACAAAGGAGGTCACTGGTGCGTTTACGAGCAATCTTGCGTTTGGTAGCCACAAAGCTGATAATAAAACCTCTAGCTGCTGCTTTATAGGCGTCCCAAACAACGTGGTTAGGCACGGTGGGTGTGTCATTAATGGTGAAAAATTCTGTGGTGAAATCTACAAAGGAGGCGGAGAATTTGGGGTCGAGGAGTAAAGTGTTGTTAAAGCGCCATCTCTTTGGTCCAGTGGATTGGGTAAGATGTCAATGTTTATCAAAACGGGGGCATGGTCAGAAAATAAGATGGGGCCTATATCAGCGTGGGTTAGGGATTGGGACAAATGGTGAGAAAGGAAAATATAGTCAATACGCGACTGGGAATGGTGAGTCGGGGAGTAGAAGGTGAATTCTTTAGAGGTAGGATTGCAGAGACGCCAAGCATCAATGAGTTTATGTTGGGATATCGCTTGAGCGAAAAGCTTGTGAGATTTATTAGGGACAAAAGGTACCTTGGAGTTTCTGTCTAAAAAAGGGTCAAAGGGAAGGTTACAATCACCAGCTAAAATAAAATTATCATCAATATGTTCAGTGATACGGGAGGCCATTGCACGCCAAAAAATCTGATCACCACCAGTAGGGGCGTAGATATTAAGAAGGGAGAGAGGGGCGCCCTTTGAGGAGAGTTTGACGTACAACCATCTACCTTCAGGATCTGATTCAGAAGTCAGGAGCAAATGAGGAAAGGATTTACGAACTAATACAGCCACACCGTTTCTCTTACCATCACCCGGAGATGAGAATACAGCACCCACCCAGCCTCTCTTAAGTTTAGCAGCCTCAACGTCAGACAGATGGGTTTCTTGTAAAAAGGCAATGTCTACATTCAATTTGGCTAAATGAGAGAGGATTTTTTGTCTCTTGATGGGAGAATGCAGACCTTTAACATTCCAGGAAACAATTCGAACTGACATTAAGGATTAATCAAAAAGTGGATCAATTGGAAGGTAGGACAGCAAGGAAATGTCTCGCAGCGAGTAAGGGCACAAGAGAAAAAGAGAGTAAGGTGAGAACTAACGTGATGGAACAGGGGTAGAAGAAAAAGTGAGAGAGGAACCAGGGAAGCCATAGAAATAGGAAAGAGCCAAGAAAATAGAAAGAATGATAAGAAAATACAGTAATTCTTAAAGATAATGATGAGTAAGGTCCGAGGGAGAATCAAATAGGTAAAGGGAGATGAATACAAGCAAGAGAGACAATATACAATGGGGAGAAGAAAGAATGGCGAAAGAGAAGTGGTGGAGAACCATGGAAGAGGTAATGACACCAATAAATCTGAAAACAACGAGGGGAAAGGTGAGATAAGAAAACATAGAACGTAAAAAAACATGATAAATAAGGAATGAATAGTACTTACGAGGGGTAGCATGGGAAAAATACAATCAGGAACTGGGAACAAACGGAAACACACGTGGAGATGAGGGGAGGGAGGTAGGGCCAACTGGGAGAGGCAAGGCAATCGGGATGAGGGAGACGTCCAACCAGAGATAACACAACGGAACGCAAAACAATGATCTGTGAAGGAAGAAAAAGAACATGGTTAGAAACTCGAACACAACGAAGATAAGAAAGAAACATGTGACCAACTGAGGAACTAAAACAACACTATCAGACGATAAAATGAGAAATATAATCTTAACTAGAAGTCATACAATCTGAAGAACCTGCAAAAATGAAGGCATTAAAGCAGAACAAATTAGAGGATCAAATTGCAACTACAAAAACAAGTCATGGTGGGTGGGAAGAGGGACCGGCTGTCTCCATGTCATGTTGACCACAAGAGTTCAGGAAGCTTCGAAGGCGCGCTGGATCCTCATATGTCGTAGTCTTGTTATTATGAGTGACCTTAAATAGACAGGGATGAAAAAGCCCATATCTGGCACCAATGGAGCGAAGGTCAGGTCTCATATCAAGGAAGGCCTTACGTCGGTTTGCAGTGGTCCTGGCATAATCCTGCGCAAAAAACAAAGTGGAGCCTGACCATGTGAGGCGAGGGGAGGCTTTGGCGGCTAAGAGGACTTTCAACAAGTCTGTGTACTCTAGAAAATACATTATTACACCTCTAGGCTTCGTTGACGTGGAAGGAGAGGAGGAAGCTCGACCAAGCCTGTGGGCACGTTGGATATTTAGTGAGGTGTCTTCAGGTAGGTGAAGAAGCTTCGGGAGAAAGGACTTGAAAAAGCTGATGGGATCATTTCCCTCAGAACCCTCCACCAAGCCGTAAATACGGAGATTGTTGCGCCTGTTGCGATTTTCAAGGTCCTCCACCTGCTTCTGAAGAGAGGAAATCTGCGTGTGCATGTGGGAGACCTTGGTCACAGAGTCCTGAAGAGAGGAAACATCACGCTCCACCGACGATACTCTTTCATCCATCGAAGCCCAATTGTCAGTGAGAATCTGCAACTTAGCATTAGTCTCTTCCATGTAAGGGCGCAAGGCCCGTATCTCTTCGAGAAGTAACTCCATAGAGATGGGCGAAGAGGACTTAGGAGGCGAAGGGGGGTCCTTTTTTAACCTCTTAGAGTTCGCTTTTGCTGAGGGTTGTGAGGGGGTGTCCGCAGTCGACGTCATCTCAGTTGAAGCTTCCAAATGGGCTAGTGCCGTGAATAACTTTGAGTTTTTAATGAAATTACGCTTTTGAACTCTGCTGGAACAATCCGCCATCAGCACGCCTATGGAGCGTGAGGTCTTAAGATATCCTATTGCCCGACTCAAAAAGGATCAGAGAGCAGATTAATACAGAAACATGCCAGGCCGAAAAATTGGACTCATAGGTGTTGGAGAGTGGAGTCCTAAAGATGGCCGCCCTTCATGAGGAGAGGTGAAAATTCCAGTCAAAACATACAAGATGATCTCAACGTTCGACTAAAAAAGCTCCAAAGGACAAATTAATGTAGAGGCGTGCCAGACAAAAAACTGTAGACGTAAGTATCAAAGACTAAAGTCATAAAATGGCCACCGTGTATGAGGAGAGCCAAAAATTCCAGTCAGAACCATGAAAGAGGCCACCCTTACAGAAGAAAAATAAAGAAAAGTCACCTTAGAATATTGATCCGCCACATTTGTGCCTCAGAGGATGCTGGGGTCATTTGAGTGCGAACGAGGCATCCAGGAATCCCATGCGCGCTAGGACGCGCTGCTGAAGCGTTCGCGGGCAAAAATAAACAAAATGGCGGTCGCGGCCGATGACAAGCCGCGACCGGAGGTAAAATGGGCTGTAAAGTCCAAAATAGCTGTGCCTTAGGAACGAAAGGGGAATAAAAGTGAGCCTGGCATCTTCCGGTGTAAGGGGCTTCCCTCCGTTACTGGAAACAGGTGCGCGATCCGCCGGTATCCTCCGGTTCGGACGGAGCCGTCACCCGAACGCCGCCATCTCCTACGGGCGCCTAGCCACGCCCCCTACATAGCTCCTTCTGATTATCACAAATCTCATTCCTTAAATCGGCGGAGCCTAAAAGCTGAAGCCGCCAGTAATGATGCCACTGACCAGACTGACACTCCAGCCCAACACTTCGTTGATATCATAAAAGGGGCATTGCCTATATGGGGACCCATCCTCAATAGTAAAGAAGTCAGGAGGCTATCTAGAGTAGTGGAAGGGGTGGTTAATACTACTGCAGGAATATTAACTAATATCACAGTGGAGCTCCAGGCGACCCGGCTTGTGACCCTCCAAAATCGTCTTGTTTTAGATGTTATCCTAGCTGATCGCGGAGGAGCTTGTAGAGTCATCGGCAGCTCCTGTTGTGTATATATACCTGACTCCGCCCCTTCTGTCCATTTAGCCATTCAGAAACTGCATCGGCTAGCCTCTGAAATTCACACCGAGACTGGCACTTGGTCTTTGTCCGGGTGGTTTTGGGATCTGGTGACCACCTGGGGATGGAAGTTATTTATGATTCTTTTGGGAATAGTGGGGTTCATTTTCACCTGCTGCCTTTGTCTACAGTGCGGGCCTGCTTGCTGTGCATATTGTGCTGCTCAAGCTCACCGATCCATCCCTAGGCCCAAGCCCGTCCAAACCAGAATAGATACTCAGCAGGCTCAGAAGGAGACGCACGACTTAATGCAGATTGATGAGGGTATTTTCGAAGACTGACCTCGTTATTAGCTATGCTGCGCTAAAAGGGCCGTTCTGAGGTATTCAAGATATTACGATATGATTAGCGCAGTATATCTAATGATAGTTTACCTCGTTATGGTGTATTAAACGGTTCGAAATCCCCGATTATGTTTAGTACGACAAAAAGGGCCGAGAAACCGAACCGCCTCCATCTTGGATTGCGGCTCTCTCTCTCACTTGGGAGTCACGTGGTCTTTTCCGCACACCCTCTGTTTTCCCCTTTCCTTGCATTTAATTAGGAGACAGGCTGAGTTGCTGAGAAGCAAGGTCACATCTGCTAAAAGGGAGTATCAGGCAAATTCCTCTAGGCCTGGGACGAGAAGGGAGTCACCCTTTCGACCTTCTCTGTAAAGATAGTAAACCCTTTTTATGTGTAACCGAAACTAGAAATAGGCATGAGCTCATTAGGGGCGCCAGGACTAACAGGTACTTTTCCACATATATGGTTTTGTATGCTGTACTGATAATGTATAAAAGTGTGTTACTGTCAAGGGGCCAGCAGTCTTCCTCGGCGCACCTGATGGGTGAGGATCGACGAGGCTCCTCTATATAGAGTTCTGTGGTGGCTAATAAACGTTTGAACCTTCCACGTTGCCAACTGCTCCTTCTTACCTAATATTGCGGGCCAATGGTAAGTGTGGCCCTTGGAATAATTATTTGGACACAACAATTCATTAAAATAGGTTTGAGTGGATCACTAACTCCTGTTTTATTTCACCCACCCTACACATCACCTTCACCTACACTAGTTATTATAAGGTCCCTCACATGCACTACACCCATCGGCATTGGAAAAAAGATCTCCGCAAAGAAGGCCCCGTCTGGGTGCCTGATCGGGTATTGCACCGCCGATCCGATAAGGAGCTAGACCCGATGATGAAGCAAGACACCCGCTTGTTGGGTGTGTGAGAGTCTCCTTTCCATAAGGAGTGTATCCTTCTCCTGCTTGCCCCCTGACTTACACCCCGGCACCTCTTGTTTACTAATCACAACCTGCGACACTATTAGGAACTGCATACCAACTCTGTTTCACTGTCTTTTGGGCATGTATGCTGGACCTTAATAATAATTAACATTTATTATTTAAAAGCCCACGATTCCCCCGCTTGATTTAGATGGATGTGATAGAACCATATGACTCTGACTGGAGGGTGTAGGTATATTCTTGTTCTCATGGATAACGCCGCTAAGTGGCCCGAAATCATGATGGTTGGAGAGCCCAGTGCCAGCTGTGTGATAAAGCTCGTTAATGAGGTTTTCATGAGGGAAGGCTTTCCTGAGGTGATTATTACTGATAATGGTACCAATTTGTGAGCAGAGAGATGCGTGTTTTCTTTGAAAGTTGTGGCATCACTCATCTCAAAAGTTATTTGTATCACCCGCAAACTAATGGCCTTGTGGAGAGGATGAACAGGGTTGTAGGGGAGTGTGTAAGATGGGCAAAGGCGTGCAATCATGATGTGTGCAGTGCTTTGAACGGCATGGTATGGTTTGACAGGACTACTCCCCATTCTGTCACTAAGGTGTCCCCTTTCGAGCTGCTAAGGGGACGAAAGGCAAACACTACTGTTAGGCCAGGTTGGATGTCCAAGTGGCTTGAAACAGATTCTGATGTCAAACAGCTGATGTCCATCGTGAAGGAAAATGTGTCTCGGTCACAAGGGAAACAAAAGGAATGGTATGATAGGAAAGTGGGTGCCAAGATAGTTCCTTTGGTCTCCGGAGACATGGTCAAGATCAAGTCTCCCATTCATATCAAAAAAGGTCAAAGCAAATTTGGGAAACCTGTGCGGGTTCTGAACATCATGGGTAATGCTGTACAAGTAGAGGGAGAACATTGAGAGAACCTTTCTAAGGTTGTTAAATTGAAGTCCTGTTCTGACCATGAGGTGGCCAGATATAGGGGAGATTCGCAACCATGTATGTGTAAGGAGAATGAAGTTTCTGGTGCAACCAAACTTGTGATTCCTAGAAGAAGTTCCAGAGTCAAGGCCATTCCTAGTTGTTTCTGGATGTAAGATTATTTTATTTTTTATTTTTCCTTTGTTTGCTGTGTTTTGTTTTCTGTTCAGTGAAGAAGGGAAGATATGTAGTGTGATGGTTTCAATATACGTTTATGTTTCTTTCATGATTGTTTACTTGTTATAGCTCTGTGATTTCAGCTTCTTCCTTAGATTCTATTTGTGATGTATTAAATCTAAAGTTCCATGGTGCTAACCTAGGCAACATGGAACGCTATGTTTTGAATAAGGAGAGTTGTTTGTGTCCGGCAGCGGAGCTTGAACTGCCTCAGAGTACTTACTTCAGAGTTGGATTTCTTTACAGGCCCTCATCATTTTTATTCTTTTTCAGCTTCTCAGGTTTTTCAGTAGTAATGTCTGGATAAAGTCTAGTCCCTTTGACTGTAGCTTTTCTCCATCTCTGTTGCTCATCATCCCATCGAGCATCGGCATAATTACGCACTGCTCTCTTCGTTTTATTCCAGTATTATTCTCTCCTTAACATGTGCAGTTATCGCCTAAATACTTAATGCTTCCTACTGTGTGGGTCTAGGTAGTGGTTTAATCTCATATAACTATTTCCTCAATCTTTAAATGGCTCTCAATTCAAATGTACCATATTTTGGAAAGCTCAAAGAACCCTCATTGCACCATTTTTGAAGCCATAAAGATGTATGCAACCCTATTTTCATCATCATATAATGTTCTGGTGTATCCTCAGAAGGTGCCTCTTCATCTTCCCATACAGGATTTGGTACTTCACCTCTCACAAGAATTTTAAATAATTTAAAACATTTCATGATTTAGGATTATTCAACAAATAGCAGAGAACGTAATTCAAATTCCCAAATGTTTTGATTCTGTTACGCAATTGTTAGAATGCTTTTCTAAAATACAGTTGTAGCTTTAATATATAAAGACTTGTTAACCAATCTCAATGTGCCACATGCACAACAATTGATCTATAACAGCGCAACACTCTGCGCCATCAACCAATACCAGCACGACAGTACACCAACCAACCAATCTCAGCACGACACACGTGCTTGCATTTTCACTCTCCTTTTTCAATTTCTCTCATACACACAATTCTACAATTCTAAGTGAATGTAAATAAACAATCTTTGTCTGCTCCTCTAAAGAAACCAAATGCAATTCAACAATCAGAAGATTAAAGTTTTAACACCCTCCGACTTTTCCACACAGAAAGATTTTTCACATATGGAAATAAAATCTCAACCAGCGGGAAATCACCATTATCAATGTAGCCTCACCTTTTGCGCAATTAGATTCTGCCAATAGAAATCAATATTAGTACATTCACAATAATTTGTTATTATCCCAGTTGACGGTACCTCGCGACCTACACCACAAATCTTTAGCAGACAAGAAAACCCTAAATCAACTTTTATTTATCCATCCCTGGATCTCAGACTACTTCAGAGTCCAATAATCTCTTTAACTACTTCTTCACAATAAACACATAAACATCACTGATTTATTCAACATTCTTATTCAGCAACGCAACAATATCAACAACTGCAACTGCGGTGCATAACCCTGTTGATACTCACACCTAAAATAGAGCAACAGCTTTCAAAACCACACCTTGTCAGTCTTCAAATTCTGGGCTTTGGGCTATGGGAATCGGGCATTACTCCAACTTGAGGTAATTATGTATAGCTCCTCTACTCTTAACTTAATCCCTCCTCCAGCTACCAAGTTTGGTGGACCGGGAATCAATTCTCAATTAAAAATCTCAGTTTACCATCATACGGACTAATTCCCGCTCTGTGCTGATGAAAATGGATCTTTGCCATTGTTTTAGAGAAGATCAGGAACTATGCATCACATACATTATAATCACAATCACTAATCTATTTTCATTCCATAAAGAGAGGGTGGTATGCGTTAAAGGGTTTTATTAATTGAATCTTTTAGTAAATCATCTTTATGAAGGGGCAGGTTAATTCGCATTTAATCTTGATTATCAAAATATGAACAAGAAGTCAATGAAAATCATAATAAAAAGGCATTAAGCAGGTTACATAAAGAAAATAATCCCTTTTCTAAGAATCAAGGAAAAGGTGTCAGAAAGAAGCCTTAAAGAGTTCTAGTTCGAGAGAGTGAGAGAAGAGCATAAAGCTTCAACACTAAAGTCAGCTCAATGGATGAAAAATAATTCAAAGTAGAACTTCCTAAAAAGAGAGGTTCGAGAAACTCAGTAGTGTCTCAAAGCGACGTTGAACAAGGGGAAAATGGAAAAATGGGGTCTTTATAAGTCTGAGTAAAAGAAGACCGGGTCTGCTCTAGGAACACACACTATTATAGACTGCACATTTCTGAAATCTTTAAAACATGTTGTTCCTTCCAACTCCAGTCAGCCAATAAGCTTTCGATGCTCTCCTGGGAACAGGATCACTCCTTAACTTCTCATAGGAAAACAATAGTCCACAGACAGCAATGTTTAGTGAAACATTTCTTATTGAATACAATGTTAATTCTTTTAGGTTTTCACACCGCTCATTTCCTTTAAAAATGCTGCACCTGCTTATGAGAACTTTTTTATTATACCATTAAAAGACCAATTTCTAATGATTTTTTTCACAGTGAGCTTTGCATAAGTAGAAACATTTTTGTGAAAATATATAAAAACATGTATGCAACTATCATTTATTATGAAAACAATTGTTCATGGAAAGGTAAAAAAATAGACATTTTATGCACATTAAGCGTCAGGTCATCTTGTCAGGCAGTGTTGCTTTAGCCATTTGAGGCCTAGTGTAAGTACATATGGTTGCCTACTGCAATTTTTGCATTTAAACATATTTTATCTTTCATTAAATCCTACACATTCATTCTACACATTATTATAAATTGTATTATGTTCTCATTATTTTAAAAAAGCATGTACAATGCTAATTGTCCCCCGTGCGAGCCATACATAACATATAGAACAATAGATGGGTAATAGTGAATTACGGGGATGTCTGTCACAGAAAGATAATGAGTGACATTAAATACACACACAAGTGAAGTTCAAGTTGCCTATGATGTCACTCATAACCCTGAAGTGAAAATATCCCAGTAATGCTCTATTTGCTCATCTATAAATGTATGTTGTATATGGCACCAAAATCTTCTGCCCCTGTTTTCAACTGCTATGCAAGTGCAGAGGAATAATGTAGAGGCCATACATAACATGGCCTCTGTTGAAAATGGCCCTTTCTGTAGGGTCAACCCCAAACCTTTTGCCTTCTTCCTCCTTTTTTTTTACCCCGTTTTTGTTGGCTTTAGGATTTGGGCACTTTACCACTGCTAACCAGTGCTAACGTGCATAAGCTCTGTCTTCAAAACATGGTAACATTGGCTTATACACTATTGGCATATTTAATTTACATATAAGTCCCTAGTAGAGTGCACTTTATGTGCCCATGGCCTGTAAATTGAATACTACCAGAGGGCCTGCAGCATTGATTGTGCCACTCAGCAATCCTTTAAACATGACTCCGGCCTGCCACTGCAGAGCCTGTGTGTGCAGTTCTAAACTACCATTTTCACCTGGCAAGTTAAACTACTTGCCAGGCCCAAACCTTCCTTTTTTTACATGTAAGTCACCTCTAAGGTAGGCCCTATTTAGCCCCCTGGGCAGAGTGCAGTGCATTTAAAAAGTAGGACATGTACTTTTAAGTTTTACATATCCTGGTAGTGAAATACTCTTAAATGTGTTTTTCACTACTGCAAGGCCTATCTCTCACATAGGTTAACATAAGGAATGCTTAAACACCCTTTAAGTGTAATTTCCAATTGGTAGCATTTAGAAACTTGGAGTTTGGTGTTTCTGGATTCACAATTTAGAATCAAAACCTATGGTGAAGTTGGATTTTTAACTGAAAGTCTGAAAATGCCACTTTGAAAGTTGGCATTTTCTTACTTTGACCATTCTGTGCCTCTGCCTATCTCTGAACTCACGTCTGGGTTGGGTGACAACTGGGCTTTGAGCAGTCCCTCTAGACACTCACTCAAAGGGAGAAGGGGTGTGACATTTGCATCCTGATGGCCCATCACCAGACTGATGGGCCTTCCTGAGGTAGGGGCCGATTCATAGAACTAATCTGAGACAAAATCCTAAACGTACTACTTTTGGTATTTACAGAAGGTACCTACGATTTTTGGTATTCACAGAAATCACTTACAACTCCTAACTTTACGTCCGCATTTTGGCCGGAATTTCCGCGCTCGGAGTGGTAATCCCGCACTTGTGCCAGAATTTCTGCACCTGGGAATCTCTGCTTCTGGGCCAGAATACCCACATTATGGCCGATTGAGCATTTTCCTCAATGCTAATCACCTGTCCGAGTGCCTACCATCCCCCACCATGCATCAGATGAAGTCAATTAACACCAACTGCAAGACCAGCACCACAAACCACATAAAAGCTGCACACATTCAAGGAACAGGTTTGGCCAAAGAGAGTTCCTGTTTTCATTTGCTGTGCATCGCTACTGGAAAATGTACCAACTGAGGAGGCAGGAAAACTTCACAAATGAGGAGACCACCCTGATTTTGGAGTTCATTGTGAGGCACTACAAACGGCTATATTGTCTCCCCCCTTACTGCACCAGTGGAACACAGAAGGCATCTCTATGGCAGCATTTAGCCACTGCTGTCACAGCATTGGAGGATGTGTGTACAGTCCAGGAGTAAAGAAGAAGTGGCAGGATGAAAAGGCGAGGGTGAAGAAGTACTCTTTTACACAGGAGAGAGTGAGAGAAGCAGCACAGTTGCAATCTCCCAGGTACTATACTATCACAAAAGGCAACTGCTGTTTTCTGTTCTTCCCGACAGGATATACAGATTTTCAAACTCAGTTTTTTACTGGGGGATGCCTGAACAAATAATATGTCCTAATACATAACCACTCTGGGTGATGGAATATCCAAAGATATTGGAGAAGACGCCCCACTCACTAATAGTGACATGCTTCATCATTGGCGTCTTTCCACACCCAGGTAAGATGGTACTACCTGGGCGGACTCAACCAAAGATGTTATGGGAGTTCTTATATAAAGTATCGACTGGTTATGCAGGGAACCAGATGGGTGATATCATAAAAATGCCTACAGGTATACCCCAACTCTATACTTTATTCCTAGGGTACCTGGGGTATTACATAAAAATTTGAAATCAATGGGGTTCTTTTCAATTCAATTTATTCAAATATACCCTCTTTAAAATGCCAAAATGTTTCGGCCCTCAACATAAGCCCTTCCGGGTCTGGGGCCATCTTCAGCATTAGAATGTCTACTCTTCGGTGTCCCTGCCTTATGTTTAGAACTGGATTCATGCAAAACAAGAATGAGGCCTATTGCACTCACCTATATTCCTTATTCATCCAGTAGTTTTTCTAGAAGACAAAAGAAACAAGAATATTTGGACAAATAGATCTGTATTGGGGATCTCGTATTGGTAAATTGTACATATACTGTTCACACCGTGACTTGTTCAATGCACTTAGTCAGAGTGATTTAGGTGATAGCTACGGACTATTAAGTCACCAGTGCTGCTACCTCAAAATTGTTTGTTTCCAATTGTGATCTCTGTAATTGTGCTAAAAAAGTTCAAAACAAATGGTGTGAGTCATCGTACTGAATCTATTGAACAGTTTGACCGTCAAATCTTTATATACTGTCCGTCATATGTATTATTCTTCCGAGGGACATGCTCTGTGGTGAACAAACTTGAGATCCAAGCAAAAACATACACCAATGGTCCTGGTTTGGGTGTTATTCCATGTTAAATAGTGCATAATAACATTATCATTGACTGTTCTCACCTACTGTATGGTGCTACTGAGCACCATGCGGGTCTTGTGTGCTATGGTGTTGTCTTGCAGTCACACACTAAAAAAGGAAAAATAAATGGACCCTCTTGTTTGGTAAGCCTTGATAGTAGTATCTTCGTGTTTAATTATTATTCAGTAGAACTCTCTAATCCATATACCCCTTCGGATCTCATGCTTATTTCACCTGAAGTTCCGCTAAGACCTCAATCTTATTGTTTAAACAACGGAAAACATTTGATACATATACTGTTTCCTAGAAGGTATCTTTGTTGTGATTTTGTCTATGGCATTCACTTTCATTATTTTATCATGCTATAGTGTACTGAAGAGGTTAAATAGCTTCATCAACCTTATTGCGTTATCGTACGTTTAGCAGGTCAAAGAAATGGGTGACCTCGTTATGATTGTATTAACACCCCTCTACGTGTAAACATAGTGTACTCGCACACATCATCTCCCATCATCGTATTTTTAATACGGGTGCCCCTATGTTGTTTCTATATTGGGTGTTACTTTACCCCTTGAGTTCTGTACAAACAAAAATATTCATGTACCGAGTCAAGTTTCTGGCAAAAGCGCGTCCCCTTCTGTGCCGATTTTTCATTTAGTCTATGAAATTCCCACTCAATTCATACGATTGTGCACTTCACCTTCACATCGATTAATTTCCCTTTGTTGAAGGTTAACATGCCGCATTCATCACTTTCATGCATACTACTTACTTCGTCAAAGATCGGACACCATTTGTCTACCTATAGTTCACACATCGCCCTCCGCCGAGTATCATAAATGGCGAAGGAGCATCTTAAGTACCTTGTTGGTCTTTTCCAAGCACGTAAGTTAGGAAGGGCGTGTTCCGTACCCCTCTTCCTGATTGGTTCACGGTGTCTCTGATGGCAATTACCCTTTCCGGCGCCTGAGGGGGGCATTTACTTCTGGGATGAGTAGTTTTTAATTGTATGCTCGCATGTCGATTTTATGTAGTGTATAAAGTATTCCTACACACAAAACTATTGCGTTATTAAAGTGTTGGTAAATGGAAGTTTTTCATACATTTACACTCGGTTGTAGTGCATTTTTCTGCGTAGTTGTATGTAACTAATAATTTGTTATATGAGTGCATGTGAGCAATAACGTTTTATTGAGACACAGGGGTAGGCAATTGTATGGCCCTTGATATGAGCTTCAGAATTAATTAAAACAATCCGATCACACGGTTATCTTCCACATGTAGGTATATGATTGATGGCCTTGTATTGGACTTTCTCTTTTATTTATGTGTACTATTAATATTCTGGAATTATGGAGGGTGATGATGTTTATTTGGTATACAGAGGTCTAATTTTTATCCACCCTACTCTTTTCCAAATTAAGATGGCAAACCGGTGTCCTTATTTTTCTATTGTTGATCGTATTACATCAGCATTGTCGACGGGATTTCCTCATTTAACCCGTGTGCAACGCTTGACAAACGGTAAATCCATCTTTGTTCAAGCTTCAAAAGTTGTTTTTCGCTACATGTATTTGGTAGTCTTTCAATCACTGACCATGTGCAGTCATTCTCGGTATGCCCTGTTGTTTGGAAATGACGCATCATTTTTGTGATGGTTTTTCCGCATCTGAACGTACTACGATGTTCATTTAATCGTATCTTGACTTTCCGAGTGGTCGTTCCAATGTCTTTTAATTGGCATTTACAAATCATAATGTACACAACATTGTGGCTATAGCAATTCGAAAACTTCCTCTGTTCCCAGGGGGTTTTCAAGCCCAGCTCGATGTCTTTACTAGCCTTTGTTAGACAACATACATTGCATGTTCCACAAGGGAAATGTCCCACTACTTCAGGGCTGTTCCACAGTGTGTTGGTTTGTTGTCTTATTCCTGCTTTTTTCTTGGGGCGGGTGTGTACAATTGAATCCTGGAGTGACTTGCCTCGCTTAAAAGCAAACATCGTTTTTTCCATTTTTAGAGGTCCAGAGTTAAGGGTTTTCAAATGTCGTAAAATAATTCCTTTAACCCTGTTGGACTCTGTACCATAGGTGGCTACACATACCAGTCTTTTGTTTTCAGGTTTTGGATAAATCTCTAATAACGTTTCTCTGGGATTGTTTTCAGCTCTTTTATATGCTTGTTTCACCAGTTTTTTTTGGGATAGGACTTTGCTTGTAGTTTATATGAGAGCTTTCTGGCATGGACTTCATAGGTTTCCCTGTTTGAACAGTTCCTACGAAGTCTTAGGAATTGTCCTACCGGAAAATTATCTTTCAAAGTCTTGGGATGGAAGCTTTCATATCTTAATAGATTGTTCACATCCGTTGGTTTATAAAAAACTTCTGTTCTTAATGTTCCATTGTCTGGCCAGATTTTCAAATCCAAAAAAGTGATGAAGTCTTTTTTCACTGTCATTGTGAAATTCAGGTACTGATCCCTCGAGTTGAGCCACCTTAGGAATTTGTTTGCTTCTGTTTCGTCCCCCTTCCAGATGAGAAAGATATCATATATAAACCTCTTCCAGACTACCAGTTTATTGTGGTAGGGGTTGGTGTTAGTATAGATGAATTTCGTCTCAAAATCCTGGACGTAGAGACAGGCTATGCTGGGGGCACAGGTTATGCCCATCAAAGTTCAATGGGTTTGTAAAAAATACTCCCCTTCAAATTCAAAATAGTTCATGGGCAAGGCCAGTCTCGCACAATCAATAATACATTCGATGGGGGTGATTGATGTCTATGATTCATTGTTTAGCAATATTTCTATCACTTCTAGTGATGCTTCTTGAGGAATGTTAATATACAGCGCCTCCACGTCTAGAGTGATGAAAAGGTCCGTTGTTGAATCAAATGACAATGTTTGGAATTTTATCAGGATATCTCGGGTGTCTTTGAGATATGAGGGCATTCTCTGGACCATTGGTCTAAGAAAATGGTCCGTGAATTTTGATAAAGGCTCCAAGACTGATCCGATCCCGGATACAATCGGCCTTCCCGGTGGTGGATTTATGTTCTTCTGCACCTTCGATAGGATGTAGAAGTAGGCTATTTTCGGATTTGCTTCTTTCAGGAAGCCTGCTTCTGCTGATGTAATCCATCCTTCTTCCGCCACTCTGTTCACCATGTCTTGTGTGTTTCTTTTCAAATCCTCCGTAGGATCCCTTTGTAAACGCATATAGTTGCGAGAGGCATTCAATAGCCTCCTGCATTCTTTCTGGAACATGTCCAGTGGCATCACCACTGTTGCACCCCCCTTATCTGCAGGTTTTATTATGATGTCACTCATTTGATCAATTTCAAGAATGGCATTACGCTCAATGGTTGGTAGATTATTAAAGACTCTGTTTTCATTGTCTTTGAGTTTGTCCACCTCCAGTGTCACTGCTTTTTCAAAAGCCAATAATGCTGGCGGCATCATGTGGTTTGGTGGTGTGAAATGTGACTTTCTTTTTAAGCCAGTGTTCGTATCTTCCTCAGTATCTTGTGACGTCACCACCTCCGCGAAAAAGACTGATAGGCGTAGCCTGCGGAAGAATTCTGCTAGTTTGATTCTTAGATCAAAAAAGGTTTGATTTTGCCGTAGGGTACGAAACCCAATCCTTTGTTCAGGACGCCTTTCTGGGCTGCGGAAAGAATCTCTGTACTCAGATTTATTATTCCCGAGGGTTCTTGCTGGTACTCGGTCTGGCGTCCTGCATCGTTGGATCCTCTTGATTCAATTGCCATTGTACTCTGGGGCCTCTCCGGTTTCCTCCTTCTCGGGTATGGCCCCTCCCTAAAAAAGGAGGTTGGAAGGGTTGCCTTGATACCCATATTGTGGAGGTTGGAAGGTTGGTTGCATATAGGGACCACATCCAAACGCTTGTTGTTAATATGGGCCTGCTGGTTGGTAGTTGCTCCTATTTCTACGGGATCGACCTCCCCTCTTCTTATTATTCCATATCTGGGTTTTGCTGTCTGATGAGGAGTCACTTGAATTTCTACCGCACCCTGTACTGTCCGTATCCGAGAAATCAGATTTATCCCTTTCAGTCGGATTGTAGTCTTCTTTAGAATATGGGAAAGTGTTCTCGTATTTAAAGCGATTCAAATCTTTTTGGAATTTCACAATCTTTGCTTGTGTCAGATACTCCTTATATTCATTAATTATCTTGTTGTTTTCTTCTAGTTTGTTTTTAAATGACCCAATGGTGATTTGGGTCTTTAGACCATTTTCCATTGTTTTGATTTCTATTAACAAAGTGTCAGATAGTCTTTTTGCTGTTTTTATGATTAAGACTAGCCAGTCTCTCGTGCATTTCCATGCTATGAGAGACCAGCTGCCTCTAAATTCAGGGTCATTGAGGAAGATTCGCGGGGCATTTGATACAATAAGGCCGTTGGGTTTTATATTTCCCCGGAGGTATTCCGTCATTATTGCCCCATGTAGAAGTGTCTTTAGTTGGGTCCTTTTTAATTCAGTGAGGGAGTCCCAATCGCCATTGTTTTGGGTAGCTTGTATTAGTGTTGTGTCAGAGATTAATGGGGGTAGAGCTAGGATGGACGATATTTCGTCCTCATCATATGCCAAACCCTTTGCCATTTTTTATTTAAAAATTGGGAGGGAACAGACCATTAAATGGTCTATGTTCAGGTATAAATTATATCTGAACACGTGGGAACCGATTTGGTCACAAATTAAACTCTCGGGGTTATGGAGGCCCCACTCAACTCTTTTTCACAGGAGAGAGTAAGAGAAGCAGCACAGTTGCAATCTCCCAGGTACTATACTATCACAAAAGGCAACTGCTGTTTTCTGTTCTCCTCGACGGGATATACAGATTTTTAAACTCAGTTTTTTACCGGGGGATCCCTGAACAAATAATATGTCCTAATACATAACCACTCTGGGTGATGGAATATCCAAAGATATTGGAGAAGACGCCTCACTCACTAATATTGACATGCTTCATCATTGGCATCTGTCCACACCCAGGTAAGATGGTACTACCTCGGCAGACTCAACCAAAGATGTTATGGGAGTTCTTATATAAAGTATCGACTTGTTATGCAAGTACAATGTATCCCAGGCATACTCTCCACCATCAGTGGAAAGTTACAACCCTGTTATGGTGCAGGTATCCCCTGGGCACAATTTTCCTGGCAGTCTCATTCATGGCCGACCCCTGCAGAGAGGGCCTACACCTGGCCATGGTGCCAAGTGGGAGCAGGACTTCTTCCAACAGCAGGCAGATGTGAGGCAGGACATTCGTGTCATAGGGGCTACCCTGTCATACATGTCTGAGGCCCTGCAGGACATGCACCAATTCTGTCAGGTGGTGGACAGACTGGCCCATGTTTTGGACAGGATGAATAGTTCTTGGCAAGACATGTCCAAGAATATCAGAGACATGATATCCTTCCAAAGGGAAGAGAGTGCAAGACACCATGCCTTGGCCATGAAGATGATGGAGGGCATGCTGAAAATGTTCCAAAGTCTCACTTCATGGTCAACGCAGGGAGGGGAGTCATCATATCTGCCTGCAGCATATCACAACCACACACCTGTATCACAAACTGCAGAGGACCACAAAAAGGTGACACACCCACCACCGCCCCTTATCCAGGCACTCCCCCATCTACACATCCACTACCAACCCCTGAACAGGCACTACCACCTCCTGCACAACATCCCGCTGTCTACGCACAAACACCAACTGTACAGACACCATCTGCCCCTGCACATGAACTTCACCCTATGCAGGCACATGCACCTAACCAACATGCACCTCAGCGACAACCCAGACATGATTGCTCACAGCGATCCTCAACTCCAAAATGTCGAAGTCGCAAGCATGATCCCTATTGATCACAACCCAAAACCTTTTTGACCAGTGTGAATATGTGTAAATAAAAAGAAATTCTCTTCACAAGTCAAGACTCTTTTGCGTGTCATGTCCTGATAGGCAAATGTATACCAATTTTGGTGGCCTAGAGATTTGAGGATATATGTGTGTGTGTGACACATGCACATGTGTAACCCCATCATTGCAACAAGTCCTCATGTGCAGAGCAGATGACTCTCAAAATGTATGTCCATATTTTGTACAAGACATTCACAATGAAGTCAAACAAGATAGAGAAAGTGTGATTCAAAATGACATTTTATTTAAACAAAAGTGTAAGAAGAGAAAAACAACAACAGTCCATTTGGAAGGGAGAAAGGAAAACAAATGATGTTCTTACTACAGAAGGAGAAGGAAACTTGGATTGGGATGGGGCAACATAAATTTAACACGTCAGTGAGCGTCAGGGGAACCAGTCTATTTAGAAGGGGCAAAGTAAATAATTGTCCACAAAGAAAATTCTGTCCAACAGGTCAAGTGTCCTTCTGGTCATCCTCTAGTACCACAATGTCTAAATGCTCTCTGATTCGAGCTCCTGGCTTGACGGTGCAGGACCAGTCACCACACGGGTTGGGACACAAGAGGAGTATGGGGGAATTAGTGTGGTGCAACGGACATGGGGAGACAATGACGGTGGTGTGGGAGGGATGTTGGGATACGAAAAACAAAATGGCTGCAGTCAGGGAATTGGTACTGGCAGTAAGGGTGGCCAGAGCGCCGGCAGTTTCCTCTTGCATCATGCACAGCTCTGTACACATCTGCAGCATATTGTGAGAGGACATGTCTGGCTGACAATCACATGCCCACATCAAGTCCTCTGGTACAGCCACAGGGGGAACAATACAGGGAGGGGTTTGGGTTGAACATGAGGTGTGTGGTGCCTCACGTTTGGAGCCAATGTTGTCATCCACCTGGCAGCTAGGATGAGCGGGACTGGTTGCAGGGGATGCAGCTGGATGCCCCGATGGAATGGGGGCCTCTTGAGTTAGGGAGGGGCTGATGGCAGGCCCAGGATGTGTAGTGCCCTGCTCCGGGGACACCTTGCCAAAAGTAACTGGTGAATGGTCCGGGGGGAGAGTAGACCCCCCCTGGCCAGAGGTGTCCAGTTGTTTCCCCCTTCAATATCCTCAGCCCCTCCCCAGTCCGTAGCACCAGAGGTGTCTTCCTGCTCAGTCCAGCTGGACGCAATCCCCCTGCCTCCTGATGTTGAAGGTCCCGCCTCATCCTCTGCTTCCTCACTAGTGCAAAGAGGTCATAGTTGCCGGCACACCAATGGTGTCCTGCTCTGAACCATGTCCTGCTGTTGGTCCTTTTGGCCAGCTGAGCCCACTGAAATGTAAGACAAATCATGATGTAGTGGTTGTACACATCAGGACAAGACACATACCTAGATGAGCCAAGGTGAGACTTTGTTCTCCTCCGATCACACTATACAGTTGTTAGTGTTTATGAGCTTAAATTACATGTGTGTTCACTGTCATCTCCTGATTTGAGTCTGACATGGACATCTCACGAGATTTTTGGTGGCTTACACATCTGTACTGGCCAACCCTCAAATTTGGCATTCTTATGATCTGTGTGTCCTGTCACTGCTACATGGGCAGGTTCCAAGCCCAGTCTACAAAAGGAGATCAGATAGTCCAGATGGTATTGAAATGGGCCTGTGATATGGAGTCTCTGCACTTTTATGTCTGGACAAATGTTATCTGCTGGGTAGCATTGTATGAGACAACACGAATGCTGATTGGGGGTCACTCATCCATATAGGGTCTGGGCTATTAGGTTTACTAAGTTGTGAGTCTAACCTTTTAATAATCCATCACAAAAACTGACAATCCAGTGCCACATATTGGCATCGGAGACTGATCAGATAGTGCTGTGCACTGGTGAACAGTAGTGGCTCGTTTTTTCTGCTACCAGTACATGAAAAATGGCTACAAGCCACTGAGGGTAAGACGTGTGTCTGTGGACACACTTGGAAAAATTGGAAACACTTAAGCATGAGGCAAGGATCTCAAAGTCTGTCTTGACTGCATTGCACATGATGATGTGTCCAGTGCTTAATTTGTGCCGGTGCTTTCCGGTGCTTAGCACTGGCACTTATTTATTATGGCCGGGTCTACCTGCCCTGCCGGGTCTACCTGCGTGCCAACTCACATCAAGTACTACACGTGTGTAGTCGCACAATATGATCGACTATTGACACTCTGTCTCCCCATTGATGAGTGCATAGCCGATAACAAATCTATGCCGCCCTTCAGTCAGTGTTGCACGATGTGTAGAGTGCCACCCGGCCTCAACACGTACGCACAGCCGCGTAGAGGCCGGGCAGGACGGGACACTGATTGGGCTAGATTTGGTGTCATAGGGCTGCCGCAGCAGCAGGCTTTACGTAACCTTTTTCAAATTCCAAGCCCGCCTGGCCGTCCCGCCCTATCATCAATCACGAGCACATTGCGCATGTGTAAACGCACCGGCAAAGGCAGTGTGTTCGACACGACGCCGGGTGGCAGACTTATCTGTAACGGCATGTCATTGTGGACTGTGCAGCAGAGCAGCATCAGGCCTCGTAATAAAGGCTGCAAGTGCAACCAGTCCAGTCCGTAACTGCAGTAAGTAGTAACAAACCGATGCTGCTTTTTATCGTTTGAGTGTGGTCAGCGTAGGGTTGTGGTTACTAAACCGGGTATTAAGCCAAGTACGATACGCGGTGACTGGGAGTCAGTGACTCTGATCCGAGCAGTCATGCCCCTGGAGCCGGGCACCATGGGCAGTGAAATCCCCCCAGGCGGGGCGGGCTGGTTTTGTTACTGGGGCCTATTTTTTTTAACCAAAATCGGCGCACAGTAACACAATTAGAAGTCCGCTTTCACGGATTACCCCTTCTCCCTTGTAAAAGCCTTTTTGATTCCACTAAAATTCCTTTCATAAAGGAAGAATACGAGCGCTGCTTAAACATATAAACTAATCCTTTCATAGCTAGGTAGTATTTATACCACTGTCATAAACGTTAAGGGTGAATTAAAAATTCCAGGGGGAGCAGCAGAAATGCGAAGGAGTAAAACCCACTGTGGTGCGCATTAGCAGAAGAACGACCCTTTACTGTCTTGCTGCCAGCTACTGACGTATAACATAGAGCTCTGGTTATACTGTCAGCGTGGCTGGCGCGGGCTGGTCTGCCGGTCCCCCCTCCTCTGCCGAGCAGTGTCCTCTGTGCGATGCATCTATTGATTACATCATACCTGGGAAGCCCCCGTGCCAATGGAGCACCATGGAAGTGTGTTTGTGATGACAGCGCCGCCGTGATCGTGATGTCCAGCGAAAGCCTGGCCGCTGTGTGCGCTCGCGCTCCTTTACTACCATCCATGTCAGAACAGCAATGAAGCATGCTGAGGGTGAGTATCTGAGGGGATCGCACGAGGCAGAGGTATTCGCCCTCCTCCATTATCTCACGCCCGGTTATGCTTTACTACTTAATCAGGATTGAATTAAGTGCCTGGAGTGTTTTTGACCCAGTTTGCGAGCTTGAGATGTGCTATTGTGCTGCCTTTGTGTCTTAGAGTGTCCCCTCCGGCGGCCTCGTCGGTCACTGCCTCTGGGCCTTGTTGTCCTTTCTGCTCCTTGATATGCAAGTCTTCTGCGGCTAGAGTCAGACACGCTGCAGCTCCTGGTGATGGGCTGCCCTATGTTGAGTACATTGCTGACACACACCTCTGTTTTCTTAAGTGGTGGATGCTTTCTTTTCCCTAGTGAGCTTCAGGCTCGCCCAGTGGTGGAAGTGAGAGGGATCGCCAGGGCAGGGCCCCTTCTTCTTTAATTGAATTGAATCCGTTCCCCTGCTTGTTTATTTTACAAATGCGTCCAGGGTGGCAGAAATGGCTAAGGCCTATAGATAAGGCTTGGCTGCTTGTGGCCGTTTGGGGACGGGCCCAGAGAACGGCCTGCCCAAAGAAGACAAGGACAGTGTCCACTTCTCCTGCTCTGCCTCTGGCAGCTGCCCCCCTCTTCTCTCTTGCTCCCCTTCTTTCTGTTATTTCCTATCTTTCTGTCTCGCTCCTCCTCACGTGCTGAAAACCGGGATTTCAAGACACAGTGCTTACCCTCTTGCTCCTCTCCGTGCCTTTATTTGTTCCCCTGCAAAATGAATCCAAACAAAAACATTTTTGCTGGAAATGTCTTTTTCTGACATTTTTTTAATGTTAAAAGTGCAGCCTCTGGACGGAGAGGAATAAAAGGTTCAAAATCGGAAGAAAGAAAATGTGGCCAGATTGATTTTATTCACACCTAAACCATTAGCACCACTTTAGAGTTTGCCTGGGGAACACTACTTTAGTTTTCTCGTCTGTTTTTTTTAATAGCCTTGTTTTCCACAGGTCGAGAAGTGCACCATTCCTGGGGGTACAGCAATACCTGATTGTTGGCCTAAGCTTAAACCAGCTAGATAAGAAAAAGCCTGGGTGTGTATGGTGTGTATGCAAGGGTAGGTCCAGGATAATGTGTGAGCATAGATGCACATGTGTGTATGAGGGTAGGTCCTTGTGTGTTAGCATTTGAGTGAGTCCATGTGTGTGTATGAGGAAAACAGACATATGTAGGCGGAAGGACCAAGCATACACGTCCACATGTGTGTGAGGAAGGCCCAAATACGGCACTGGTAAAACTTCTCTACCACAACAACCAATCATGTTACATGATACTATAGCAATAAAAAAGAAAATTATCAGATGGGAGCGGTAGGGGGATGAAGTGGTTGCTGAATACACAAGCATCTGCTTGCAAGGTGAAGTTTAATACCAATCTCATAAGTTATGCAATGAAAAAGTAGTATGTGGATAAAAGGCACAACGAATAATGGGCTTGAACAAAATAGGCCTATGCCTCAGAACGCAAGGGAGCCTCATCTATCTTGAAGGTCTGAGGTCCTCTGAGAAGAGTAGAGAGAGCTGCACTCCTGGACCTGGGAAGCACACACTGGTTTGTGGGTCAGAGGCTGGGTGTGTCTCATATTCACTGGAGTTCAGCAGAATGTGACGAGGTTCTCCTTCTGACCAAAATGGTTTTATCCATGTGCTTCTGCACATGGATAAAACCGTTTAGGTCAGAAGGAGAATTATGTATTGCATTTATATAGAGCGCTATTAACAAGTGTAAAACTGACAAAATGATGAAGGGATACTATCATAAAATGTGCCTCATTATGCTGCATGATTTGCCTTTTCTTCCCGCATAATTTACTTAACCCTGCCGCATAATTTTGTTCTCCCTGATGCGTAATTCCAGTGGCCCTGCTTACTAGCATTGTAAAATGCAACAAGAAGGCCATATGGTCCAGGAGCTTTTCCCATTGCAGATTCTTTTATTGCCTACTGAAGCTTGAATACATCATGGGCATATTCATAGTATCTTGCTTCTCTGGAGGGAATCCTCAGGTTCACTCTATCCAATCCAGTTAGGAGCTGAGTTCTTCTAGTGATTCAGGGCCCTGTGCTCTATATAGGCCTATCATAGGTATGTGTCAATTGTGTGATGCTCATTTTGGGTTTAAACAGCCACGCACGTAGTTTGCCTGCTTTATCTCCCTCACAGTCTTTGTGGATTAGGTTTTCAGTATATATGAGTTGTCAGGGGCGCTGCATGTTCCTGTCCACCAACTGTAAATATTGCTGGCTGAAAGGGTATGTATTGGCGCCTGTTCAATGTCATTTAGTGTTTTATCTGGTGTTGCCAGTACCCTAGCCATTGTTTTCCTGGCACCACACCAAACTAATGTTGAGTACCATAGCCACCACTAAGAAGGCTTCCCATTCTATTAGAAGGCTAGTTGCTGACCTCTCGTTTTCCTAGGAGTGTTGGATGATGTCTCTCAGTGATTTCTTGAATATTTGGTCCTCAAAAATGGTGCCTTGTAATTTCCAAGTCAGAAAAGATTGCATATCCTTAGAGAGGGGATTTTGGTTTGATAGAGTTTTGGCTAGGTATTATGTGTTTGATACAAATGTCTGGAGGGAGTTGGAGCCAGTGGAGGAAGTGGGTGGAGCCAATGGAGGAAGTGGGTGGAGCCAGTGGAGGAAGTGGGTGTGGCCTCCAATAAACATTTGAGCACCTGGACTTCATATTTTACAAATTAAGCACTGGATGTGTCTCAATCAGAACTCAAACTCACCGAATGCAATGTAAGTCACAGCATCCAATACCAATAGGCCTCTCATACACACACTGGACAGTGTCTGTACCATTCCTCATCCAATGCAGACATCAGTTATGATTCCCTTGGTTCACTGTTATTGGTGCTGGCAGTGCAAATGTCTGTACTAATGCATATGTGTGGCTCAATTCCCCAACGGCCCCCACAACGCTAAGGATGCCTGGCCTCCACCTTGGGGGTGCCCAGGAATGGACGCCTCACAGGGAAAGCCAGGATGGGTTCCACAGCGGTATTCGTAAAAGCGCCTTGAGACCCTTGCGGGTGAGTAGTGCGCTATACAAGTATCAATTTACAGTTGTCATAATGAAACTACAACACTCAGAATGCACTCTGCCGTGTACAGCCAATCCACTACAGTGAGCCTTTTGCTTCATGATGACTGCTGCATAGACACAGAATAGGTGAATGGAGGAAAGGGGCACACAATGGTACAGCTCTGTCTTCACTCACATCATACTTCCAGACACATATTGCATATAATGCACTTACCAGGTCTTTGCTGCTCATGCTCCTCCAGCTGAGCATGGAGGGTCAGCCAAGCTGCATGCAGGACCCTCCTCTACAGTGGCGAGCGGTGGGGACAATGCACATGTTGCTGGGAAGACTGGCCCAGTAGCTCCTCGGCCTTGTGCAAGGCCCAGCGTTTTAGGTCCTCCCAGCGCTTGTGGTATGCCTTCGCCTTCCTGTTGTAAACACCCACTGCACTGCAGCGCTCACCAATGTTGGCCCATAGAGTGGCCCGCGCTGCATTACTGAGTGGGTCCTCTGGCCCCCCATATAGCTGAGGATATTTGGTCAGCAACCCCTCAGCTAAAATGTCTAATTCCCTTTCTGTGAAAAGTGGTGCTTTCTCCTCATAGCCCTCAGACAGTTTGGGGAAAATAAGGTTGAAAAGAGCAGCAGGATGGCAGAGGATCTGATCTGTGAGAGAGGATGACTCACAATGAACATAAAATGGCTATCAACAACTTCCTGTGATATATTTCTTGTTTCTTACTTTCTGCATGTCATTTCCTGTATGAAATAATGGATTCCGGTTTGATTTCACCCCAAATACGTAATTTCCAGTTGCGGAGCGTCAGGTCCGCATATGAGCACACTCTGCATATGGAGAGTGCACAGTTGTGCCAGAAGTTGCGAAAATGGACCAGAACCCATACCTTCATACAGGAAATGACATACAGGAAGTGGTAGACAGGAATTACATCGCAGTTAGTAGTTGACAGCCATTTTGTGTTTATTCTGATTCATCCACCATCACAGATCAAATCCACTGCCATCCTGTTGTTCTGTAGCAGAGAAACCTGAAATTACAGTGTAAGAGAAAATCATAGACATTAAACAAAAAGGAGAACAGACCATTTAATGAGATTTGGGCTGGGACAAGGGGGGAGGGAGGCTGGCACAACATCACACCCCAGTTTAGTTTTCTCCTCCTTTGCATTATGGTACATGTAGTCCATATTTAGTGCTCAACACAAGAGTTGTATGTTGTGTTACGGTAAATTTGGGGGAAGCAGTTCTGTGTAGCCCAGACACATAGTGGCCGATCTAGCGAGAACATCATCACTCACGTTGTGGGCCTATCATTTGTGGGGGAGTCAAATCAGTTGGGGGCAAAAACTCAACAATGCAATAGTTATGCCCTTTTTTGATTCAGACACCCATTCTCAAAAGGTACAGGAGGGTCTTTCAGAACATTTACATGTTATCCTCTGAGTCAATAGATTCCTTAGGGACATCAAATTCACTGATTGCTGACATCAGCACATGACCTGATGCACAGTCAATCTTTTGACTCTTGTCAACAGCTGTGGTTTACATACAGTTAGTGTGGTTTGCAAAGTAGTGTCAGGGTGGAATTTTTGGACAGAGTCGTAATTATCCAACTTTCATCATTGACAACAGACTGCAAACCACATTTTGTCCATGACACAACAGTTTGCTCGTGAAAAACGTGGCAACCAGCTGAATACGGACGTGGATACCCTGTCCACGGTTATGAGCAATGGCCTGGTTGCCCAGATTCAGAGCTAGTCAAGGTACAAGAGGTATGTGTGAGCCATGCGTTAAAGCTATATTGTGCGCAAGAGGCTAATATGATCTTGCACACAACTTCAGGTGAGTACATCAGCACACCCCTTGAATGGTCAAGACATCTGAATCGCGACTTCAACAGACCAAAAGTGCGCTCTTTGATGGCTCGAGTTCATATGTGTGCCCGATTGTACCTACACTGAGGTACAGTGGTTGGATGTCTGTAAGGTATAATGAGTTGAGGGTAGAGTGCATACCCAGCATTGCCTGAGGAGGGACGATAGGAGAATAGGTTACTTTTCCATCTTAAATTTGAATAGAAAATGATCTATACTTTGGAACATGCAGTGTCTGTTGAGACCATGTATGTGGCTTGGTAATTCTTATTGTACAATAGTTGTCAATGTAAGTTGGCATTCATACATTTTAGGGCTTATTTACAAGTCCCTAGTGCCGCCGGTGCGTCACTTTTCATATGTAAAAATGTGACGTACTGGCAGCGCAAGGGGCTTGTAAATAAGCCCCTTCATTTGCACATATCCCTCATTTCTAGTGCTTGGTACTTACCCAGTAGCCACATGTTGTGAATTCTTCCTCAGCCATCCGCTGGGCAAGAGGTGACATGCGGAATACAAAGCTGTCATGGGTACGGCCTGGAAACACTGCATGCACATCTATGAATCTCCCACTGACATCACAGACAAGCCTGCATATTGATGGAATACCATCGGTGTCTGTTGCAGAATATGTGTGCAATGCGGCGGGGTGGCTGAAGGGCCACATCGGTACAATCAATTGCACCCAGCACATATGGGAAGCGAGAGATGAGATAGAAATCCCTAGCTGCCCTTTGTCAGCTGGCCAGTGTATGGGGCATTCGCATGTGGAGGTGGGCTCTAGAATTGATGCAGCTAAGTACCTGATGCAAGCATCACGACTGGCTTGCCTGAGAGATGCTCAAAAGGTCACTGGTGACCCTTTGGAATGACCCCGTCATAAAGAAATAAAGAGCAGAAATGTTCTTGAGATAGGTTGGAATGGCATGGGAGCAGCAAGCCACAGAGTCAAGTTCCTGCTCCCACTCACATACCATCTCCAAGATGACTTCTGGACGGAAATGGTATTTGGCCCTGACATCTTGGCTGGACATCCCAAATAGGTTGATCCTTTGTCTGAAGATGCTCTCTAGTCTCCTCCTCCGTGCATGGCAATGGACAGAGCAACAAACACATTCAGCGACATGTTGAAAGAATTTGGGTGTGTCTGCTCTGCTTTCATATGTTTTGCAGGGCTGGGATTGGCTGTTGGGCTGCAGTGTGTCAGCTGATGCATGGTGGGGGATGGTAGGCACTTGGACAGGTGTAAGGAAACTGCTCAACCCGCCAGAATGCGGGTATTCCAGCCCGCAAGCGGAGATTCCAGCCTGGGTGTGGAAATTCCGGCACAAGTGCAGGATTTCCGCTCCTGATGCGTAAATTCCGCTCTGGGTGTGGAAATTCCGGCCCGAGTGCGGACATAAAGTTAGGAGTTGTAAGTGATTTCTGTGAATACCAAAAAGTGTAAGTGCCTTCTGTGAATACCAAAGGTGTAAGTTTAGGATTAGTTCTGTGAATCGGCCCGTACATTTGGAGGGAGGAGCTGACACTTACACCTGAATAAGGTTATGCCTGTCCCCACACAAAGAGCTCCATATCCCCCTGTAGTGTGTCTGGAGCCAGGGCACAAAAGGCAGGGACCTTGTGATCTTCAAAGGCCTCTTTGATGTCTCCCCAACAAGTCACATTTGCATATATGTACTGGGCTCCTGATACTATCAAACCAGAACTCTACTGGAACCAAGGATATTCTGCCTGGAAGAAAATCTGCTATGCTGTAGAAGGACTGCCACTTTGCTTCTAGCTCTGATGTGTTGGCCTGCTGCCTGCTGATTGCTGTGCTACAGGAGGGACTGCCACTTTGCAACTGGCTCTGCTGTGCTGGCCTGCTGCTTACTGCATGGGAGTGAGAAGGACTGAATCTTCTCTCTACATTCTTCAACCCAAGATTCTCAAAGGGCTTGCTGGCTTGCCTCCTGTTTTCTGAAGTCTCAAGGACACAAAAGAGTTCTTGCAAATCTGCTGATGTTACTGGACTTTGCAACCTTGCCTGAGGTGTCCTCTCCAGTCCTCGGCCTCATTGGGAGTTCTATAGCTGTTTTCTGAAAAATCAATCAGTGGCCCCTTCGCTCTGATCTCAACCGAAGCAGTGCCCTCCGACACTGACTCAGTGCCCATTCCATGACGATGTGAGTCCGAACTTCAAGGCTTGCCAATGATGCAGCGCTGATCCAAAGACGCCGCTGTGAAGCTCAACACAGATACAGCACCAATCCTTTGACCCTGACTGCATGAATTGGAACCGACGCAGCAAATCTTCAACGTCAATGCTTGCTCCTTACAAAGGTATTTTTTAGCTGGCCTTGCGTGGGTCCTGTAGCCAGCCTGCCCTCCATCGCACTTGGCCTAAACTTTGGATTTACCCTAGATCTCAAGTAACCTTTCTGGGCTAATGATTTCTAAGCACTGTTTTTGGGTGTAATCTTTACAAATTCATATCTCGACTTCTACCAAGTGGATTTTTGTTGTTTTGGTCTTGTTTTACCCAGATAACTATTTCCTATTTGTCTTCTGGTATGGAGACGTTTTTGTGGTGTTTCACGGTGTTACTGTAATATAAGTGTTGCACAAATACTTTACACACTGCCTCTTCAGTTACGCCTGACTGCTCTGTGTCATGCTACCAGAGGGTGAGCACAGGTTAATTTAGGTTGTGTATCTGACTTCCCCTGACTAAGACTGCTGATCCTGCTTGAACATGATGTATACTCTGCCAAACAGAAACCTCAATTTCTAACAGTGACCTAATACAATATGCAAATTGTACTTCCATCAGGGTGTTGCTGTTACTGACTCCAATTCAAAATGAGGCCTTGGGTAGCATTTGCCTCAAACCTCCCTACTGTCTTCGTAATATAAACAATACAGTAGAATACAAATGCAAATAATCAGATATCCCTAGGCCTACCACACAAAATTTAATCATACAGATATATTGCTAAATCAACATACTTGCTATTGTTAACTCTGATCATGACAGTTATGCAAAGAAGAAAGAAAAAAAAGTTAATTAATATATCTTCTCAGTACCTGAATGGGTCTGTTATTAAAACCTTAAGGATATGTCTGCCACAAACACATTAACATAGCTACTATCATTTCCTTAAAATTTTCAAATGTATAAAATAATACATTTTTATATAATTTCTCTCTTACAATTGCATTATGAATTTCATTTTCAAAAATAATAAATTCGAACAATTGTGCATCATTTTTAGTGCTCAAACGGGAAGTTAGGAAAAATGCAGTAATAGATAAAGCATCATGTGCACTGCAGTACTGAACAATGTCTCACAGTTGCTCCCTAAAGATGCCATTTTAATTTTCATAGGAATTCCATTCATTCAGTTACCAGCAATTTGAGGAGTCAGATATAGTCTGTACACTGACCAACAATGCATTTGATGTAACTTTGACCTTAAGGAGACAAAATGCATATTACTACAATTGTTAGAGATTTTTCTGATTAATAAATAATGTTTTCTCAATAACATGAATGTTTTGCACCCAAAACGAGAAGGCATCACTTACATGGGTGCTTTTTTAAGATGACAGAATAAGGCCTAAACTAGTCCTTATTCCATTTTGTGTTCATAAATGTCCATGTTTTCATCCCTCTCTGTCTCCACATGCATCGGAAATGGTCATGGGAGAAATGCCTTGTTGATATGCTGTTCTTGGTGGTCTTCGGAGGAACTGTCTTCGAAAATGCACCTTTTCAAGACCGTTTCCCTTACTGCAATTGCAAGCCTGTTCACACCATGAGTCTGTTATTGTTTTGTGTGTAACTAGATGTTTACTGTCCGTTCCGATGGTATTAGGTCAAAAGGGGCTATATTAATAATTATTTAGAGGATGGTGTTAGGATGACGCTAATTGATGCTGCATTACATTCTGTATTCTTATTTGGTAAACCCGTATAATAATTTGATCACCTTAAGCTGACAATGCAATTTTCACTGCATATTTTATTATAAAAAAGCTCGATCTGAAAGTAAGCCCGGAGTCATTTCTTGATGCTGAAAGTGCAGACCCAAGTCAGATCATCTCATTCTTTGGATTTAGAATATTTTTGTTAGATTCATGAATACATTTGAATTAACCTTATGGTAATTCCATATGTCTTTTTTTCCTTCTGTAATGAAATCTTCATGATTTCTTTTTTTTTTGTTTAAGAATTTTTATTAAATTTTCAAGAGAAACAAAACACAAAAATACAAGAAGAATACAATCAATTAGAAAATCAAGATCATACTTACAAGTTATAGAAATCAATTACTAAGAACCAATATAAAAAATCCCATAAAATTATCAAATCATAACGGAAAAGAAGAAAAGAAAAAGAACTAAAGAGAAAGAGAAAAGAGAAAGAAAAGTAAAAGAAAGGTAAAGATCAAAGAGATAAAAACAAGAATCATAAAATATAAATCATATAAAAGCAAATGTCCAAGACCACATAAGATACCAGAGAAAAGAACCAAATTAGGGTAGAGGAGCATGTGAAGAAAGATAAGATGTAAAAGGTAACCAGAGAAGATCAGATTTAATTTTTTGAGAAAGAGACACTGGTAATCCGATGTTCATCACAAATAAAATTCCACCACATTAATAAAGATATTTTCGAATTGTCTTTCCATGAAGATAAAATGACTTTAAATGCCAGTGCAATAAAAAGGTCAAACAATAAAGAAATAGAAGTGGAGTCATCCAAATCAGGTGAAGAGGAACCTAAAAAAACATTATGAAATGACAAACTCAGATTACAGTTAAAAAAAGTTCATGCACGTTGACCAAAACGATTCCCAAAAAATCAAAACATTTGAACAATCATAAAGTAAATGTCTCAAAGTGCCAGTATGCTTAGAGCAAGACCAGCATAGTGGAGACGAGGAAGGGGAGAACCTGGAAATGCAAACAGGAGTAATAACAGCTCTATTATAAATAAAATACAAAGATTGAGTTATACGGGCAGCAGCAGAGATTTTAAATAACTTAGACCATAATTTATCCCAGACATCGATATTAAATGAAAGGGATGTCTATTTCCCAAGCAAGTTCAGTAGGGGATTTAGGTCTCTCGGTTATATTTAACAACAATAGTTGATAAACAAGAGCGGCTTTAGGTTTATGCACAGGAAATAGAGTGTATAAAGGTGTCGGGGGAGTGAGGGATGTTGGGGTTGCAGTAGTATCCAAAGAAGCTAACTGTAGTTGTATAGCAGCTGAAATTAAAAGATACTCAGTAAGAGAGGTATCAGGTAACTGAAATCGTGTTTGCAAATCAATAACAGAGTGTTGAAGGATTAATTGATGAACAAAAATAATACCCTTCTCCTTCCAGTGTTTGTAGTAGAATGATTTGCCCTTATACTTAAAAAATTTATTATACCAAATAGTAGAAGATAGAAAGCATTGAAATGGAGTTAAACCCTTAGTGAATGTACTATACAATAAGTTTTGGGAATATTTTATAATAGGGTTGTTGGAGATGAAAGTACAATTAGACATATAAAGCACATTCTGAAAAGAAAAACCCTTTAGAGAGGAACGTTCAAAAACAATCCATCTCGGTATAGGGGTATCAGTAAAATCAAAAGATAAAGCAAAGGACTGTTTGATTTAAGGCTGAGTGATACGCCTTAAAATCGGGAAAACGTACTCCACCTTCAGACTTAGGGCGTCTGAGTTTCATAAGGGAAATACGTGGGTGTTTCTTATTCCATAAGAATTTTACACAAATGGAATTAATTTGTGACACATATGAAATGCGAATGCGAATAGGCAACATAGACAATATATAATCATCATTTTTATCGTATCTAACCTCCCCCACCATGAAAGATAAAGTGGGGTCCATGTAAGAAGCAAAGATTGAATTTTAGAAATTAATGCAGCAAATGTATATTTAATTGTGGCAGGTAGGGAGGAGGAGAACCAAATACCTAGGTATTTAATTTTCGTGGGGCACCATGTAAAATTAGTATCATTAAACATTTATTGATAACATGACGAGTTCAGGGGTAGAACTTCTGTCTTAGAGAGATTTAACTTATAACCAGAGATGCTGGAGTATAAGCGAACCTCATCCAAGAAGGGAGGAAGGGATGTAAGAGGATTAGCCATATATACCAATACATCGTCAGCGTATGCTGATAATTTAATTTCTAGAGAATTATATGTAACGCCAGATATATGAGCATTAATCCGAATCCGCTCGAGAAAAGGTTCGAGGCAAAGAACAAATAACAAAGGAGAGAGAGGGCAGCCTTGACGCGTACCACGAGTCAATGAAAAAGATTTTGAAAAATGATTATTAACAAAAATACTGGCCCATGGACAAGAGTATAATAATTTAACATAGGAAATGAAAGCTGGACCAAAACCGAACCATTGGAGGGTTCTAAACATAAATTGCCAATTAATACGGTCAAAAGCCTTTTCGGCATCTAAAGACAACACTGCGAGAGGAGATTTAAATTTTTTTGCATGAGAGATGACATTTGCAAACATTCGAGCATTATCTGCTGCTAATCTACCCTTAATAAAGCCAACTTGATCAGTCTTAACCAATAACGGAAGAAGACTCTCGAGCCGAGTAGCAAGAATCTTTGCAAATATCTTACAATCATAGTTAATTAATGAAATGGGGCGATAGTTTTTGCATAGAAAATGATCTTTATCAGGTTTGGGAATAATAATTATTAAAGCATCCATAAAAGAGCCAGAGGCCTTTGCATCATTAATAAAGGAATTAAACAGAGCCAGCAGCTTAGGAACAAAAATCGATGCAAATGTAGAATACAATTCTACCGAAAAGCCATCCGGTCCAGGAGCCTTTGATTTTTTTAAGGATTTAATGGCATTAATAATCTCTTGGGCAATAACCGCATTTTCCAATGAATCAAATTCACTGGATAAGGCTGGGGGAGAAGGAAGGCCAGAAAAGAAAATATCTAAATTTTTATTCGAAGAATTCGTGTTATCAGAGTAAAGAGCCTGACAATAATCATGAAAAATATTAGCAATTTCATCATCTGAGGAGACCAAACGTTTGGTGGATTCATTTAGGATAGGACCAATATTTTTGCGTTCAGATTTGATCTTTAAATAGTTGGCTAACATCTTGCCAGCTTTATTTTGGCCCCCATGATATTTAGATTTAATTTTAAGGAGGATGTTACAAGCTTCAACTGTAGCCAGTTTGTTGAGTTCAGATTTGGCCTTAATGAGCTCATGAAGTGCCAAAGGTGATTTGGAGGTAAAGTAATTATGTTCCAATAATTTAAGCCGTTGTAGTGAAGCTAAATATTTATTCCGAGCAATTTTCTTTTTCTTAGACATATAAGAAATAGCAAAAGCCCGAAAGGAGGCCTTAAAAGCATCCCAATTATTCGAAACAGAGGTAGCTAAGGGATTATTAAACATGAAAAATTCCTTAACAGAGGAGGTAGCTTCTGTAATGAAAATGGGATCTAATAGTAAAACATTATTAAACTTCCAACAACTAAATTTTTGTGAGCTTAATGAAAGGTCCAGAACAGTAAGAACTGGTGCATGGTCAGAGATGAAAATAGACCCAATCTCCGAGGATTGAATAGATGGGAGTAGGGATTTGCTGACTAGAATATAGTCAGTCCTGGACCGTGTATGGTGAACATTGGAAAAAAACGTGACCTCAAGAGAATCCGGGTTACATGTCTTCCAAACATCAAATAAAGGACGAGAGGTAATGGCTGATTGAAAAGCCTTGTGGGATTTGTCTGGATGAAACTTGGACTTAGATTGTCAGAAAAGGGGTCAATCCATTGGTTAAAATCACCAGCAATAATAATATTAGGACAGTCAAAAGAAGACAGCAGAACCTTAATGCTATGCCAAAATTTGGGGTCAGGTTTAACCGGACCATAAATATTCAATAAGACCAAATCCTTGCCCTGCACAACAGCCCTGGTCATTACCCATCGTCCATCAGTATCATTTTGCGTAGCTACAATTTGCACAGACAAAGATTTATGAAATAATATAGCAACACCCCCTTTTTTGCTAGAGGCAGGGGAGTAGACAACTTGACCTACCCATTGTCTTTTTAACTTAAGTGACTCTTCTTCAGTACAATGTGTTTCTTGAATGAATGATATTTGAGAATTTAATTTGGATAAGTTAGAAAGTACCTTCTGTCTTTTGACGGGGTTGCCAAGACCACGAACATTCCAGGTGACAAAATTACACAGGATGGAGGAACGGAGGGGTACAATACGTGAGGAGATGAAACACTTCAGGGATACAGCTAAAAAAAAAGAAACACCAAAATTGATCAAAAAAATAAAAAAAGTATACAGAAAAACAATACACAATTCCAAAGGACATATGCGCTAAACAACACATTATGAAATGAGTAAAAGGACATGTAAGAGGATAAAGCAACACAGCGAGGATAGAAAGAAAGAATAGAAAAAGAAGTAAAAGAAGATAGATCAAGGAAATATATCCAGATCTAAAAGACAACAACAAAAACAAATGCATGGGGCGTAACAGCACCTACGAAAGATGGAACGACAGAGAAGAAGATAAGAATAGAAAACCAAGAAACAGTCATACTAAAAAAAGGAAGGTAACAGATTCGAGGACATTAAGGAAGAGACGGAGAGCTAGTTGCAGGGAGTGAAGAAAGGTTATGAAGAAACGATTTCAGTTTAAGAGGGTCATCAAAAGAGCGAGTGGAGCCCTCATGTGTGATTTTACACAAACAAGGATGGAGGATGCCATAACGAATATTCAACTGTCTCATTTGTGGACGAAGCGCCAGAAATTCCTTCCTTCTTGCATTGGTAGCATTAGACAAGTCTTGTGAAATAAAGATGTTGTGACCTGACCAAGTAAGATGACGTTTTGTTTTGGCAGCTTAAAGGACTCGCATTAGATCAGTAAATTCCAAAAACAACATGATAATACCTCTAGGTTTAGAAGCATTAGGTTGAAAACGTCCAAGTCTATGGGCACGTTGAATATTTAATGCAGGGTCAGGAGAAATGCCTAAGAGCTCAGACAGAAAATTCTTCAGGAAGAGAAGCAAATCAGGACCCTCAATATTTTCTGGTAAACCATAAAGGCGCAGGTTGTTACGCCGGTTGCGATTTTCAAGGTCCTCAGTGTGAAGCTTAAGACGATGAATTTCCTGTTCCAAAAGTGGAATTTTAGTAGTAATATCTTGAACATCACTAATACGCTGCTCCATATCGAACACCTTAGCTTCCATAGTAATCCATCTGTCCTCAATTAGCTGGAGCTTCTCATTAGTAGTAGCCATAAAAGATTTGAGTCCCCTCACTTCATCCAAAATAGTGTCAAGAACAGGATTTTGAGATGATAGAATGGGTGAGGGAGGGTCATTCTTGGCTCTCTTGGGTTTGGTACCAGAAGAAACTGCTCTAGCCACATGTGAGGCTTCACTAGCCATCTTGAAATGATAGGATGGTCGAGAGGTGATTCTCAATAAGGACTTCCGTCTGCCCATCCGTCAGAAGAGGACACCAGACTCCTCAACAAGCCTTCGGAGACCAAGACAATGAAAAAAAAAGCCAAAAAGAAAAAGATAATAGCATGTGCACGTGGAGAACGTCACCTTCCGTCAGCACTCTGGTGATATTATACACTCGTGAGCAAAACAGCGTCACAACTAAAAATGACCAAACACCAAGAGGCTAGGAAGTGTGACAGAAATAAATCAGATTAAAGTAGGCACATATTAAATATAAGGAGCCAGAGAAAGGAGAAGAAAGTGCAACTGGCAACGCCTCTGAAGAGTCTCCAAAATTATGTTAAAAAATAACATGCTGCAACTTAAGCACGAGGTAATGAAGGTAAGGACATAACATCAGCTGCGAGGCGTGGTATCCGGCAACAGTCATTCCATATTTTGATGGAGCAGGTAATATGAAGTACAAAATAGAAAAAAAAACGTTGCCGCGCGTTATAACCAGAAACGCCGGGTTACCTCATAACATGCAGCAATGTGCGAACGGTCATCACAAAATGGCGGCCGCCGCTCGCATTCCACTGAGGTGAAGACACCGTCACGATTATTGGGTCCAGAAAAGCAGAATCCAGGGTCGGAGCGATCAAAAGCGCCGCACCGACCTTTCAGCAATTCAGACCCATCTTCGAGGGGTCCCCAGGGGTCAAATAGCAGGATGAAACATCTCTCCGCGTACGAGCGGAGCTCACGAACACGCCGCCATCTTCCCGCGGCACGAGACCACGCCCCCCCCAACCTTCATGATTTCTAACTTATACTGTCTCAAGAAGGCTTATTTAACTTTATGCTGCCTCTTTTATTGGCGACTTTGATTCTGTTAGGGGCATATAACCTCATCAATTCTTGAGGATAGCATCACCCGATCCTGCAAATTCAATTTTTCTATTATCTATCAGATTATCAACAATATCGGCCACACAATTTACTGTCCATACATCTTCATCAACTACCATTCATCATTTTTCATTTCATCATGTGTTTATGGTTATTATCTTCTTTAGGTTTAACAGGTGATATACAGTGAAACAAACCCTCTTTGTGGGACGTTCTTCAATACTAAATGTATGACAAACCACATACTTGCCTTGGAATGTTTCTTTTTAAAATATTTCATTAACAGGAGATATTTGTAAACACACGTTTTTGAAAGGAGATTCAGTTTGCTGTTTTAGGTTAAAAAAATCTCTCTTTGTAAGCAAACTCTTTCACCTCACTGATTCCCAGCATGTAGCAAATGTGGTACCTTTATTCACTAGGAGAGATGAAATCCATTCAAAAGCAGTATACCTTGCTCTTCGGAAAACTTTACAGAAAATCTCTCTTTCAAACACTTGAACTTTTTTTAAAAATTTTGAGGTTGTACAGCTTTCAAGAAAACCAAAATAGATCACACACTTCAGTCAGCAAGTCATCAAGTTCAAGGGTATTTAGGGTAGTACAATTAAACATAGCAAAGGCCATGTTTTTTTTAAAAAAAACAAGATAAAAATGCTGAATAATAGTGGTCAAAGTGAAGAAGAGATCACATTCCCCAAATTGATGGCCAAAATAATTTCCTCCTAATTTTTAATTGGACAATGGCATTTTTACCCACATCACAAGGCAGTTCTACAAGGAAAAAGGACAATATGACAGACTACCACTTTAATATTAATATGTGAGCAAGGGACAGTTTTAAAAGCCCCATGAATTTTGCTTTAGAGAGATTATATTTATTGTGCGGGGTACTGTGTAATCGATTCAAGTATTCTTTCATAGAAGAGCCTTAAATTACTATGTTCCCCTTTTAAGTTCACAATTACTTTCCTTCAAAGGGAGCAGGAATTTCTCTATTTGGGCATAAGATAAATCATATCATTTTTAAGTATTTAACTGACTTTTCTAAGAGGTGGAGAGAACTTTTCTATAGTCTCCACAACTTTGTCAAATGTCTCATTCTCAACTTCCAAGAACAAAGGAATATCATCTGCTCAAAGTTGTAATTTTGTGAGAGCCCAGCATCTTGGACACCACTCTGTACCACCAATCTGCCATGAGTTCTAGATTACTATGGCTCCACAAAGGAAGCAAAGAGAAGAAAGTATATAAAGCAATATAAATTTCATCATTTGAGTTTCAATTAATTAACAATTTGACTCTTTACCAATAATAACGTGATCTTTTAGCCTTGTTAAATTAACCTAGTTAAATTAATTTTGGCTTCGTCTGATCCAAAAACTGTCCCAACAGACTTTACTCAGAACATAATGAGTTAACAGAGTGATTGATCTATAATAGCATCAAGAAATGATTGTTTCGTTGGGCTTTAGCTATACAAGCAAAACCCTCCAATGAAAAGAATCAGGGCAGGTGTCTTTTTTGTAAATTCAATAAAATCATATTCCCATTCTACATGCTAAGGATACACAGGAAGAGGCATGAGCCTTTGCAATGGATTCATTGTCACACTGCATATTATCCCTTAACTTTCCTCTTCATAATTTGAAGGGCCAGAGAATATGTGTCTAGTTTTCTTATTAACTGCAAAACTGAATTCAGAATCCCTTTACATGAATTGTAATTATGGGCCTAAATTACGATGGCTGTAGGACAGGCCATTGGTGACGGTCCCACAGCCATCGGCCCCTGCCGGAATACCAACCACATTAGGGTGCAGTGGGCAAAGGCATCTGGCAGAAGAACTGTCTGCCTCGCATCAGACGGGCTCAAGGAGCCCATCAGAGGAACTGCAATCCTTACAATAATGGCGGTGTATGCTCAGGTACCGCCGTAGGGATTACAATGTCCCTTTCCTCCTGCAATTTCATGGCGGTCTGCCCGCCATGTAAAGGCAAGCAGAAAGTGACTTTGGCGGCCCCTCTTTCCCCCTGGCCCTCAGCCATTATGTCACAAGGTGCAGGGATCTTTACAAACATGCCTCTTGGCAGTGAGGCTTGTGCTACAACCCTTCCTTGGGTCGCAGCACAAGCTGCAATGCCAAGAGGTATGCTTTTGACCACCTCCACGGCGGTCGGATCGTAATCTGTCTGGCGGGACCACCGACTCCCTGTCGGCCGGTCCCATTTTCAAAAGGATGCCTGTCAGATGCTCGTCCAACCACTATTATAATCTCAAATAAACTCCCACAATTTGGATATGATCCTCACAATTACCTTTCAATGACTGATCACAGAAGAAATCAGGTTTTGTACTACTCAGTTATTGTGCCCCTAAGTTAAAAAAAGACATAGAACTCTTTTATTTCGCTTGTACTTGTTGTTTACGAATTCTTGTTCCAAGTTAACTTTACAATAAGAAACAATCCCGGGCATTTATAATCCATTGAAGAAAAGGATCACTTTTGGTAATAAGTGCAGTTTTTCTAGCAAAGTTTCCAATAAATAAAAAGCTACCTTGCTAGGAGAAACATTTCTATTTGGTCAGAAAATGTAAAAACAAAATGTGGATGTTGCAAGTGACAGAATGTCTGCTTACAGCTAAAACCCATGGGTGACTGGCTTTTACCCATTTCAGGATGATTGCAAGTACTGTGTGCTATCCAATAAGTGTCTAAAGGAAGATGGCCATCAACACTTTAAGCAGGAACAATGGTACCTCTTTAATTTTATTATGGGGCACAGGATTCTCTGGAATTTCCTCTTTTCTTGCAAAGAGTGTTCTTAGCAGAGAAGAACTGAAACTTTGGATTTCTACTTTACACAATTATCGGTGACACGCAGTGATCAGTAAGTTATTTATTTCTGATTGTGCATCAGTGGTTTGTGGGCCATGTGGAATTCCTGCTGGTGCTGCTTACAATGCATGTGAGAGGTTGAGATAGACTTTGTTTTGATATAATAAGTGCAGTAGGATCTCGGATGCTGAGGCTGACTCTCATTCTCACTCAATGTTGCTCAGCTACTCGCGAGCTGATATAGATTGAGTTCTAGGCTTTATTGTGCTGGAGCATCATAGTGTCCTGCTTGTGGCAGGGTCAGAGCCTAGGTGATGTCACTATCTAATTCCAGCTCTGACTTTGCAGAGATGGAAAGATGTGCTCTGGGTAGTCTTACTATTCATTTCATTCAGATGATGGTCATGCCCACAGCACTTAGCCCGGTATTCAGACACAATATTGAGTCAGTAATATCGACTGACACAATTATCGAGTACGCAATAGCGTGACACAGAAATATCATGAGCCAGAATATCATGAACGAGAATATAAATTTTAAGGTAATTAATATCGATGTTAAAAATATTGCTGTTAATAATATCGATTTTTGATTATTTTTGTGTATTTTAATATATGTGTTAATTGTATATGTTTTAAAATGTTTGTTTAAATATAGTTAGTTTTTTAATATGGTTTATAAATTAATAGTAGTTTTTAAATTTAATGTAATTGTTTTTGCTATTTTTAGTACTGTGGCGAGTTGTGGGGTTTATAGGGGAATAGGGTGGGAAGTGAATTAATTAAAAATAATGCATATTTTTTAATTCATATTAATCATTTAAATGATCATTATTTATGGCAATTATATGATTATTATTTTTTGTTAAGTTTTAGGTGTGGGTTATGGGTTTTGTAGGGGTATAGGGTGGGAAGTATATTAACTATAATTAACTAATAATTATTTTTGAATAAATATCAATTATTTAACTATTAAGGTGCCGATTCCGATCCGTTAATTTACCGTCCGACTTGTATCCGTATTTTTTTACGTACGAATCGTACAAGTCCCGTACAAATGGCGAAGTACAATTCGTATGTGAAAAATACATACGAATGACCTCGGGAAAAGTCTACGAGACGTCCCCGGACAGTTTTACGAACAAATTGTAAAACTGAAGTCCGAGCGCACAAGTACGATCCGTACCGGCGTCCCGAATGCACAAGCGTATGGAAAATGTCCCGTACGGAGCGAACTTTGTACGACCCCTACCCTGGGTACACTTGTGCCCGGGGTACGAGTCGTACAGCCCCCCCAGCCTCCCACCCCTCCCGCGTACGTCCGCACCGTACCCCTAGCCCCCCGTATGTACGCGCCGTACCCCCACCCCGTATGTACGTGCTGTACCCCCAGCCCCCCGTATGTACGTGCTGTACCCCCACCCCAGTATGTATGTGCCGTACCCCCAGCCCCCCGAATGTACGTGCCGTACCCCCACCCCCGTATGTACGCGCCATACCCCCAGCCCCCCTGTATGTACGCGCCGTACCCCCAACCCCGTATGTATGTGCCATACCCCCAGCTCCCCTGTATGTACGCGCCGTACCCCCACCCCCGCATGAACGTGCCGTACCCCCAGCCCCCGTATGTATGCGCCGTACCCCCACCCCCGTATGTACGCGCCGTACCCCCAGCGCTACACACTGGGGGTACGGCGCGTACATACGGGGGGGCTGGGGGTACGGCCCGTACATACGGGAGGGCTGGGGGTACGGCACATACATACAGGGGTGGGGGTACGGCGCATACCGGGCCCCCTTTTCCTCGTGCATCGCGGCGTACTTAGCTTTTCCGGCACTTTTTGGCTCCCGTAAAAATATAGCCGTGCCGAGTGCTGTGGGTACGAATCGTACTTGCTGGTTCGTAAAATGCTGCCTGACTCCGTGCGGACGTCGCATACGCGCTGTCCAGGATCGGAATTGTATGTATTTTTTAGCCGCACAGTGTTTTTTATGATTCATACGGAAATGGTATTTCTGTACAAATCGTACTTGCTGGTTTCTACGGTGGAATTTCCGGGTACGAGTCGTACGGAGAAAACGCTCCGTACAACCATTTGTACCCGGGTTTTACAGGATCGGAATCGGCACCTAATTGTTTATGTTAATTGTATAAGTAATATTTTAGTTTTTCAAGTTTTAGGTGCGGGTTTTAGATTTTTTAGGGGGATAGGGTGCCCAATTTCTCTGGGCCCCAGATTGGTGGCCACCTGAGCTGGGTAAAGCTCCTGTTTCTAAGATTGTGGTCAAGAATCTGGGCATCTAGTTGGATCAGGATCTCACTGTGAAAGATCAGGTAGTGGCCACCTCTGGCTCCTGTTTCCACATGTTGTGCCTTCTTCACAGAGTCTTTCCTTTCCTTCCAATCTCTGTATGAAACATGCTTGTTCAGGCACTGATGATCAGTCGCTTGGGTTACTGCAGTGCTCTTCTGACTGCGGCAAGTGATTCCTTATTAAAGAGATTCCAGGTAGTTCAGAATACAGCTGCCCAACTTGCTTGGAACTTGTTAGCAAGAACGGCCTATCCTACCCTTCTGCAACAATTGCATTGGCTTCCAAGAACTGCTGTATTGTACACAAAGCCTTGAATGGTAGAGGACCCAGTTATTTAATGGAAAAACATACTGCCTACCATCCAAGTAGATCTCTACGTTCGGAAAAAAATCCCTGCTCATAATTCACTCCATTAGGAAATCTCGCACTGGCGGCAAATCTTTCCTCTCTCTGGCTCTCTTCCTCTGGAATCAGCTCCTTCTATACCTCCGCAACTGCTCATATTACCTTCCTTTTAGGAAAACCCTCAAATCAGAGCTCCTTTTGAAATAATCTTCTTAGACTGTGCTACTCCGCTATCCCTCTCTTAGCCCAGAGATACCCTTTCGGGGGTGATTCAGGCGCTTTACAAATCAACTGAATAAATAGGGTGGGAAGTAATTGAATTATACTTAATTTCTAATTATTTTTTAATTATTAATAATTATTTAAGTGATAATTATTTATGTTATTGTATAAATAAATTTTTTGAAGTTCGAGGTTTGGGGTCTGCGTTTTGTAGAGGTATAGGGTGGGAAATTAATTATAATTTAGTGCCCGATTACAATGATGGTGGGACCGCCGATAACAACCCGTCGGTGTCAGTCTCACCGCCATCGCAATGAGGATTCCTGCCCACCACATTAGGATGGCAGGAGGATTGGTGGTGGTCGGAGGGCTCAAGGAGCCCATCGGACCATCGGAGGAAGTTGTATTCCCTACAATGGTGACGGTGTCTGCCTGGCAGCGCCATAGGGATTACAATGTCCCTTTCCGCCTGCCATTACATGGCGGTCACCCCATCATGAAAAGACAGGTGCAAAGGGACTTTGGCCCCCTGGCACTCAGCTGTGGGTTTTGGGGTACCATATCCCACCACCAGGTGGCAGGCACCACATGGTGCCTGCCACTTTGTGCAAGGATATGAGTAGTGTCCTCATTTTTTACTGTGGTGTGTGCGGCAGCCAGCAGCACCCCCGCAATATAAAATGAAGGCATTGCGACCGCCGTGGTGGCAGTCGCATCCTAATGCAAAAACAACAGTTGATGGACAGAATGCAGACCAATGTCATACATTCACCCTAGTACAGATATCTGGGCCTAAATCCATCGTTTTTTTGCTCACCATGCCATTCCAGTTTGAACCCAGCCATATGCAAATCAGTCTTGACCCTGTGCCTCATGGGAACAGTCCAGCCCGAACTGCCAAGCCAGGTCCTCCCTGGACTGGAACCAAGCATCCTAGGACCAGTTTCGGGGGCGCATCCTAATGCCTATGGCAGGCATGCCGACAGCTTGTAGGGCTGTCCCATTTACGAAAGGATGGCGGTCGGACAAAAGTACGACCGCCATCCTAATCAGCCCCTTAATAATAATAAATGTGTAAATAATTATAATTGTTTCATTGATAATTATTTATGTTTATGGTATTACATATTATATTTATTTAAATTTAACATGTGGATTGTGGGTTTTGTATAGGTATAGAGTGGGAAGTAAATACATATAATTATGTAAATATTATTTATTATTATACATAATTATTTATTTGATAATTAATTATGTAAATTGTGTAATACATATTTTTGTTTGAGGGTGTTCTGTGGTTTATGTATGGGTAAAGGATATGTAGGAAATTTTAATAATTTATGAATATTAATTTTTAATAATTGTTTAAATGATGAATAATTATGTAAGTATGTAATTAAAATATTGTTTAATGTTATATGCAGTGTTAAAGGGTAGGGAGTTAATTGAATATAATTAATGTATTCTTAGTTGAATAGTAACATTAATTGTTTAATTGTTTATGGATTATGTAAATTCTTTAATTATTTTCTTAACATGTATATATCAGGTGTGGTTCCTTTTTTTGTATGGATAAAGGGTGGAAAGATAATTGAATGTAATTGTTTTATTAGTAGTTAATTAGCATTAATATTTTAATGGATAATTAATTATGTTAAATGTGTTAATATTATACATTTTAATATACATTTTAGATGTATGGTGTGTAGCTTGTAGAGGTATAAGGTAGAAAGTTATGTCTGTAATGACAAAATTAATAAGAGTAACATTTTTTTTAATTGCAATTTATTATTGTATGTGTTAATTGTGTTATGCTTTTTAATTATAAATAATATTGTACTTATTATTTGGACACTAGATTTTGATATTTTGATAAAAATAATATTTTAATTTATTTACAATATGACCGTAGTGGGAATAGCAAATTTTACCCCTCCGTAATCCAAAACTTTCCCTACAGATGCACTGACTGGAGTGGAGTAGTAATTTTTACCCCTCCCATATCCAAAACTTTCCCTTCTGGTGCACTGACTCGAGTGGGAATAGTTTATCTTTCCCTCGGCAATCCAACACATTCTCTATTGTTGCACTCATTGGAGTGGGAATAGTACATTTTACCCCTCAGACATCCAACACTTTACCTACTGTTGCTTTGACTGTAGTGGGATTTTAAAATTTGACACAGCTCCTGAGTTTGAAACTTTGTGTACTATTTATAAGTTGTAGTGGGTGTAGTGTATATATAAATTTTAACATTTTGTAGTTTACTTCATAATTGTTTAAACTTATATTAATATGTTTTTAGTGATTTAAATGATCATATGTTTAATTATTAATGTTTTTAATATTTGATTTACTTGTTAATTATTTTTTTTTTCTGTTATTGGATACATGCATTTATATTTATTTGTGATATGATTACATTTAAAAAAGTATTAATAACCATATAAATTCAAAATATTAATTTAGTTATATTTTTTAATCAGACATATGTAAATAAAAATATGTATATTAATATGTGTGTTTTTTAAATTATGATAATTGTTATATATTTCAAAACAATTATTAGATATATTTTATTTTCATTATATTAGTATTAATTATTTAAATTTATATATTTTTAGAAATCAATATTTTTAATAACTATATTAGTGAAAACAATATATTTTTTTCAATATTTTGGTCATTTTAATTATAAGTATAGGGAGTCGATATTTTAAATTCGATATTTATGGCTCAATATTTTGCATGTAGAAGTTTATTCATTATTTATATTATTTATCAGTGAACCACTTAGCCCAAGTCACAGGCATACTAGGCTCACTTTTCTGTGTGTGACTGCAGAGCAGCTGAACTCAGTAACCTAACATGCCCACTCTAATCATTCTAGACAGTTACGTCGTGGTTAGCATGTGTGGTGTGCAAACAAACACAGACCTTGGGTGGTAGTACACACCACATGCCAAAGTCTCTGCCTTGTTCTCAGTTTTCAGTAGGCATGGGCAAAATTTTAACTTCACTGGCATAATTTCATGGAACAAAATGTACGCATAGTTACTGAGATTGTTTCATTATGCCAAGTTGTGTAACATGACTTCTGTTAGGGGAGAAATAGTCGGGGAAACAACTAGTCACGAACGCAGGCAGCATCTTCCCAATGTGAGTTGCAGTTCTTTTAAAGTAGGCAGTCTACAAACTTGTCAGGTAGACTTTTCTTTACCCATGCTGATCGTTTCAGTAATTTTTGAGTGCCAAAATACAAATCTGAACTCAAATAGCAGTGTTTTCAAATAGGAAGATGGCTCCATAAAGACTGAGAGGCTATTGCACATACAGTATGAATTTTCTTTTCCTGTCCTGAAGACTCTTCCCCCTGTTTTGTTTAGCACTTGGTCATGTTGGATTTGGATTTTGGAGGAAAAGCATCATTCTGTGTCTGCAATCTCTGCTGTGTCCTTACCCTTGAGCCTCCAATTTTCTTTTTAAATTTCTTTTTTTAAATCAAGTAAATTCAGCGCAGCACTTTGGGAAAAGTTAGTTGTTTGAGGGATGACAGGCACCACTATTTTTGTTCCTATTTGTATTTTTGGGACCAAGTTAGGCCCATGTGGCGAAGTGGCTAATTTCTTACGTTGTCTTATTTTTCACAATAACATTTCTGCTGTGACCTTTTGCACATATTTGCGTGCACGACAACGTTGGATTAGTTGCTCCAAAACTACTTTGTTTACATATCTAGCTTCATACAACATTATCACAATGCCATGAACATCATGTACAAGGCTCTTCTGCCCACTGTGTACAAATGTTGTTCTATCTTCATCCACGAGGCGACAGGGCTATCTACATATCCATAACATCGCTAATCTATATGCACATCATAAGGCTGCTTTCTATTATAAAAAAAGAGCATGCCTTTAGATTAGTAGAGGAGGCACTTAAGCTGACACCAAGGGTCCCTGCATGCTGAGACTTCACCACTCAGTGGTCTGACATCTCGCGAAGGGTGTTCAGTTTGTGACCAAGAAGGACTCCTACATTCAATCTCACCAAGTAATGGGGTTGGTTCATCCCTTGGGGGGATTCTTGGCTTCACATCTACACACACTCTAGGTACACCCAGAGTAGGGTTTGCATAGTAGGAGTACGCCGGTTTATCGCCTTGTTTAAATGTCTGCATACATACATACAATGTTTTAGCACCATGGTAGAACTGCATCTACTATTCTCACTATTGATGCTTGTAATCAATTTCATCTGCTTCTGTCTAATGATTATCGCAGCACATGTATTCTATACAAGAAAAGCGTTGGTTCAATAAATATAATGAAAACTTCCCACTGTGGGGCCGATTCCGATCCGGGTCGGAAAGCACTCTGACCAAGTTGGACCCGGAGTGTTTTCCGACCGAGCCGGACCCCTACAGTCTGACTGAGCGAGTACGATGCAGCCGTATGCTGTCGGACTCGGTTCGGTCGGACTCCCATAGAAGTCCATGCGTTCCCATTGACTGAATGGGTACGTGTCAAACAAGTGCGCCCCCTACAGTGGGTACACGTCGGTTTGGACCCAGAAACGACTCGGTCGGTGAATCTCATGTAGCTCACATCGTACTTGCTCACTCGTCCAGCTGTACGTGTCGGCCGGAAAACAAGCGTACGGCTTGTAGTTTTTCCGGACGGATCGCGTTCGGTGCCCTTCCGACCTGGATCGGAATCGGCCCCTGTGTATTCTGTATATTTCGCTGAGCTTGAGTAAGCATGAGTGACTGAGAGAAAGGTTCCGGTCTGCTTCCATGATCCCTGAGGGGTCAGGGTTGTCATGTTCGGTGGTTGCCAGAAACTATTCTCTCCCTGGTAAGGTCCGGGGGCTTATGGTGGCACTGTGAGCTAGCTGGTCTCTAGGCCAACATATCCTGTGGGGTGCCCGGAATCAGCCTAGGCACCTCATCCAAAGTTTATGTTGTTCTAATAAGCTTGCAGGTCCTATGGATTAGTGGGAACTACACAACATTGTTTTGTTCCTTTTTGGGTGGATGGTCTGGAGTTTGGAGTAGGGGCCAATGTGGGATTAACATTTTTAAGATTTTTGGATGGTGGAGAACTGGAGTTAAAACTGCTATAGCTCCATTTTCTTGTGTGAGTTTTGTGAAATTTTAAATTGATTTGTTTATCATTTTATTGTGATGCTTACTGATTGCGGTCTAGTCTACCATACACTAGGCCTTTGGTGTATTTTTCATGTGTTTTTCACATTCTCACTGCTGCTGTGCTATGTCTTTTAAAACTTTTACAGCATTATGGATGGCCTTATAATAAATGCAAAATGTAGGTTATTTATTCTCTGTATGCACCTGTTGGGGGCTACAATTAGGATGGCTCCTGGAGGCCAGGCCTATTTAGCCAGGCATACTCTTTTGTTCTCAGCTACCATCTTCATCTTGTGCTTGCCCATCATTTTTTGATGAGTTTATTTATATATGACATGGTTGATACTGTGTTGTACTTGTTTTTCTGCAACTATCAATAGTTTTGAGAGGCTATTGATGTTGCCTTGGGCTGTTTGTGTTTGGTACATTTGTAAAGTTTTTTTTTTGTTTTTTTTAGCATTGCTGATTTAAGGGTGGTGGGTTAAAGGCAGTTCCATGTATGGGACCAGGCACATTTGATATCTGTGCAATCCTTTCCCTGCAATGCTTCAAGATGCTTTTCTTTCTGTGGGAGGGGAGAAATGGGCTCCAGGAAGGACAGGGCAACTATGTGTTCTGTGTTCTCCATGCCTCCTTCTTTACTGGCATCTGTTGGTGGCCATTTTATGCAACCAGATTTATGTGTTTGCCATAGGTCACAATTTGCTCTTTGTTCTCGATGCCTCCTATGTTGCTGGCCATGAGGCAGTGGCCATTTTATGCAACCAGTGTGTATGTTTGTCATAGACCACCATTTTGTCCTTGTTCTCTATGCCACATTCTTTGCAGGCCATGTGGCAACCCCCATTTTGTGGAGCCTATGAGTGTGTGCGTTTGGTAGCAATTTTGTCTTTGCTTTCCATGCCTACTTCTTCAGTGTCCATTTGGTGGATAAGCTGCCTACCACCATTTGGTGCAGCCAATGTGATTTTAATTCTGAGTATTCCACTTTTAAAAGCCATGTCCGAGGGGCCTGGCCAAGATGGCGGTGAGATTGTTTCCCAGTCTCTCTGTTCCTGCCACTTCAACAGCCTGGCATAGTGCCCCTTCCTGCCATTTCTACCTTGCCTCTCTCGACCTCCAGGACGAAGATCACAGGAGTCTGCCTGGTTCCAGAAATGGGACTCCCTGACCCTCTGAAGCAGAGAAGAAAAGAGACTGGAGAGGTGCACGGTGGCACCTAGTAGAAGTATGGAGACTACCCTAGGGGACTGATGGGCAGCGGCTCAGTGTTAGCCCCATTGGGCCTTCCGCTGTGTGAGCTGATGGCTGCCCCGTGACACTGTCCCTGACGGGACTGAATGGTGGACTGCCATTACTGCTGAGGAGATGCCCTGGTGCTATTGGTGCGGTTGTGGCCGGCCGGGCAAGAGTGCTGGGGTGGCCCTGTAGGCCTGAGTGCCGTTCCCTGCTTGAGGGAAGTTTGTCACCCAATTGAAAATTGAGAAAAAGAAAGAGCATTCCCCTATCTTCTCCAAGCCCCCATTCTGATGATCTGAACATGGATTGAACCCCTCCAGAGACCAAGACCCTTCACGAGAAAAAGGGAAGAGGAGGGTTCACGAGAGCCTTGACAGTGAGGAAAGTGATGATGAGCTAGTAATATTTATTGTTAAGAGTGGCACAGAGGAAATACAGCTCATCTCAACTGAACCTTCTCTTAACAATGTAGTTCCACCAATTGCTTCCCTTTTTGCAAAAAGAGCCCAAAAACCTGCAGCAACTACCACCCCAAATACAGTCATAGCCCACCTTAGAGAAAGGTCAACACAGCTGCCTAGCTCCACCTCCACAAGTTCTTCAGGATTTGGCATCATACGGAAACTCTCCTCCCCAGATAGGGACTTCTTTACACTCAGGCTAAATGAGAACGACATCATAGAATACTACATTTACAAGCAAAAAATGTTTGCTATTGTAAGCCACATGGCCCTTATGGTACAAGGGGACAAATGGCTCATCTTAAAAAATCATCACACTATTGTGTGGGTGGTTCACCTCAAAAATATAGCTGCTGGTTTTCAGATACAAGAAGTTCAATTCACAGACAGATGTGGTGGTCTGGAAGAAGAGGAAGATGTCAGGTAAAGCATCCCTGCAGCTGCTGCACATAAATGTGTGTTGTCATAACCTGCTGCAATGTCAGAATGGTACAAGTGACAGAGGGAATTTTTTACTTCAATGGACCCAAGCAGCATACCTGCTCCCTGTAGGCCACAAGTACGTGAAGTGTCACAGAGAAGACAGTCACAGAAAATTAACCATCAAGGCTATGTTCACCCAGGAGACCCAGTACCACTGAACCTATGAAAAAGTCCAATTAGACAATGGCCAGGTGGCAAAAGTGTTATACTTTGACCTAACCCTTTTTCGATGATTAAAGAAGAAGGATTTCTTGAATTATTGGAGACATTCTGCCCAAAATGGAAGGCTCCAAGACTACCCTATATTTCCACTAATGTTGTGCCAGCACTACATCATCATGTGTTACAATTGGTTAGAGATACAATGAAGGAGAGTGCAGTTTAGTCCATCCACCTTACGATGGATATGTCTCCCAGTTATCAAGCGACAGCTTATATGTGCATCACTGTTCACTGGATTTCGATTCAAAGGAGTGATGCAACCTCTAAATGCTGGTCTTACCACTGATGTTTTTGTTTGGGCATTTGGAAGCATGCAACAGTTTTGATGTTAGCCTTGGAGAAACCTCATACGGTTGGCAATATCTTGGACAAATGTAACACTAAAGTGTACAAATGGCTTCAACCCAAAGGTCTCAGCACTAGATGTGTTGCCATTGGCAAGGGCAGTAAGATGGTCAAGGTTATGGTTGATGGAGGATAATTCAAAGTCCTGTGTTCATCACATTGCATAAATCTACTTGTTCAGGACTTCCTCAAAAAAGAAGATTTGCACACCTTAGTAAATCGTTGAAAGCCTGGAAGCTGGTGAGGACCGTCCATCTTGCTAATAATGTACCTTTCAAAGCCCTCATGCACATAGTTGAGAAATACTAATTCAACCTTAGTTTTACCCATAGACTTTGAAACAAACAATGGTATCAGTCTGCAATGTAATGTTTGGACGATTCTCAACATGTGTCTCTGGGACGGCTACGTAACTTTACTTGATTGTCCTTTCATTAAACTAAGTTCATTGTTACTACACTCTTTTGAGACCAATACATTTAACTAGACTCAACTAATACTTTATTTATTTTTATTTTCTTATTCAACAGGTCAGTTTTATTTTGTTGAATTGATATCTTAATGTAGAGCCAGAAGAAGGACCAATGTCACTTCCTGTGCAGAAGGATGCAAGGGATCTCGATTTCCCATCATCAATCTGCAAAAGAAGTAACATCACTGTATTCCCCATCCTGCAAAGGAAATGACTGTCATGGCTGCTGCGGCTCTTCCTCAAACGTGCCGAAGCAGCTGTGACCAGGAAATGGATTATCACACAGGACACGGCCTTGTTTTTTTTTACCTCAAGGGATATGGTTGGAACCCCTCAGAAGACTGGGCACCTCGTGGTTGCGGCGTTCAGCTGCAGCAAGGCTAGAACCCGGGCCTGGAGGCCCACTAGTTACTTACCACACGGATAGTTACCTGCTTAATCTTTGTCTTCTTGGCCATTTATCTAGCTGACAGCCTGATGCGGGCAGATGGCTACTTAGCTTGTCTCCTGCCTCTCAGGGGAGCCCTGGAGTCAGTTTATTCCTTCACTGCTCTGTGGAAGGAACCTGGGGATCTGTAAAAGACAAAGTAATAGACAATTTATCAACAAAGGACTGTTGCTACAAATTGGTAAGGTGCATTCACAAATGTGATATGGAAAGTACTTATCATAACGGATATCTCAGCTTGAGAATCATCAATTCTGAAGTTTCTGAAGTTCCTGAAAAGAGGAAAGACTCTACGTTAGCAATAGAAACGTGCTTATATTTCTGTGTTCTTATTTTGCAAATCCTGTGGTTCTGAAGTCTTGTGTGGGACATTTGGACTTCTAATGCAATTTCTAGTATGGATTGCTATCTGGAAGTAATGAAGAATGATGTGATAATTCCCTGAATGTTAATAGCATGGTATTAGTCTTGCTTTGTGGTTTAATAGGTAATAAAAGGGTTTCTATTAATAAGTTACATATGTCACTACATTTCATTAGAATTATTTAGTGAGGGTCTTGCTTTATAGATTTCATCACATGCCAATACTCATTACCCAAAAAGTCAAAGTCATAAGGGAGAAAGAGGAAAGTCTTTCATAAGCTGAATCCAGGGGAGGTAACAAGGTTACACTTACACCTTGTATCAGAGTACCACTACTCACCATCTCTCTTTATTTGTTACATATACACAGACACTTGATTTAATGAGCAGAATAGGTATGAGTGGGAAGTGCCTGCAAAAAGAAGGACCAGACTTGCGAAAAACATTATTTCTTTTTCTTTTCATGAATTTTCCCTTTCCTCTGAGTACTGGCACTGTTTGAGGCTTAAGTCAGAAATTCAGACGAAGACAGTGGTTGGGTGGAGTAGGGAACTTGCATCTGGTATCACATCTCTCTCCTACAGGATCGCACTACCTAAAGAAGAAACTAAAGAAGAGGTTAGTGCCATAGCATTAAAGAATAACAGGACCATGTATTCATCCTGTCCGAGCAAGATGGAATTTCAGAACACCTCATTGGTTGACGTAGTTAAACTCTTAGCTGCTTTACAAAATGAAACCAAAGATTTATGCAAGATAGTACAGCAATCTCAGGAGGAAACACAACAGTTATCACAAAGGATGACATTCAGAGAAATACGAGTGCCACCAGTCAGAGAGAAAGGCAAACTACAGTTGGAGGCACTCGGTTGAAATTCAACTTAATCCATTTAGCTTTATCCATCCTAATCCATGCACTACACCACTAGACGCATAGGGTGCTACCGGAGGAATTAATACAACCCCCATGCTGCAAGTATTACTCCTCACATGGTTCCTTTTGTGTCACCCGTGCTTTTTTATTGGGAACCTTTTACATTTTCCACCTTTTTGAATTAGTGGCAGTTATTTTTCATGTGTAAAGCAGCTTACCTCCCTAATGATCAGTCTAGGGTAGCGTTTGTTCTCTTTTATGCTGCTTACTGGTCTATGTAATTGGTGGAAAGGGATGATTCTCTCCTGTACAATTATTCAAACTTTAGAGCTAAAATGAATAAGCTCTTTGATAAGCACACTTTTACCCAATCTGAAGGCATGGAATTATAAAATCTCAAAGCAAGCTAACAAGGACCTTCTTATCTGACCAATTTTAATCAATTGGTTGCTGAGTTTCAGTGGGTTTAGGAAAAAGAGTTTGCTCTGTCATAGAAGATTGAGAAATTACCTCAAAGATTTAGGAGCCCAGCATCCCCCAGAGGACTGCAATAACTTATCAGTTTTGTACTTAGATTACATCATTGATTGTCATCAGAAGGAAAGAGTGCTCTGAGTAAATCAGATCAAAAAGTATTGCTAATTAGGGAGTCTAAATCCAAATCTAAAACTGTGGATGAAAATGAGCCAATGTAAAATGGAGGATGTTGTGGCCCACTTTCTAAAGACAGATGTAGAGGTCAGAAACTTTCCCTCTATTTTGGAAAGGTGGGCCATTTCCTTAGAGAGTGTACTAGGAAACCCAACAGTAAGCATAGAGCAGTTTTGGCTGTGGTTGAGCTCTTTAAAGAATTGAGAAACTCTTATAATGAAAACTCAATACAACAATTTTAATTTCCATGCACAATTGGAATGGAATCCTAATAACAAAGTGTTGATTGATATGTTAACTGACTCAGTGACAACAGGAAACTTCATGGATTTATCTTTTATTAAATTTGGACATCCCCATCACAGAAAGGGGCAAGGTGGGAACAATCCATGATATAAATGGCATACAGTTTATTTAAAATTCATTATAAAATTACTCCACAATCCTGAGGGATTCAATACAATTCTAGTAATTGTTGACTATCTAACTAAAACATATTACTCCTCTTAATGGATTGTCTCTGCAAAAAGGTTAACATGGACAATACAACTAGGGGCATTTGTTAACAGGTTAAAAAACGGATAGTATTATGAGTGGCTCTCATGTAACTATTTAGGCAGTCTATAATACCAGATCAGTAAGGATGGCTAAATATCACTCTTATAATGAAACTTATTGAGGATTGCTATTTATATATTCATGGAGAATCAAGGAATAGGTCTTCCAAGTAATCCGAAATAATGGCAAGGCATTTTAAGATGGTAGTGAGACATGTGTATTCACCATTGCTCTGACTCCACAACATAACTCTTTTATAAAAGACTTTAGAAATATACGATGTGGCTGTTTGAATTTGTAGTTGATGAATTATAAGATAAGATGACTTTTAATAATATATTCTCTTTGCTTCATGTACAAATCAATCTCAAAATAATTTAAATGCAATTCCATGATGTTTGGCTCTAGATTAAACCATAGTGCCTAATTAGAAAAGATCTATGAAAATTATGGTTTTGATAAAATCAGACACATTAGAATCAATGTCTGTGCTCTTGTGGATAGAAATCTCTTTATGAGTTCTAAGGATGTTACAGAATATATGCATCTTGAGATATTCTTAACTTCATTGATGTGAAATTTTGTGAATTGAGAAATGATCATTTTTTTGCACGGGTATACCAATCATTTTCTGTAAATTATGGAATGTATAGTTTAAATTCACGCATGATAATTATTATTTATTTCATATTTCATTAGGGGTCAACTGTTTAATTTTATGATAGTCCTGAAGATGGTCTCATTGACAAATGCATAGAGACTGAAACGTTGACATTCACACTCTCTTCTGGAAAATAATGTACAATGAGAAGAAGTGTTTACAATAGTGACATTGAAGGATTAGAAAATTGTATTTATTTTCCTCTTGTTACATTGTTTGTATAACTGTGTAGTACCCTTGATAAATTTCAAAAGATAAAACCTTTTTCTATATATACCCGTGTTTTGAATATTTAGGGGCCGATTCCGATCCTGTATTTTTTTTCCCGTCCGACTCGTATCGGTAAATTTTTCCATACAAATCGTACAAGTCCCGTCCGACCCGTGATGTACGAATCGTACGGGAAAAATACAACTTTTCCTGATCCGATTTCTACGGAACGGCCCGATCCTTACAAATCGGATCAGGAAAAGTTGTACCAGACGGACCTGGACACTTTTCCGTACAAATTGTAAAAATGCAGTCCAACCGTACTAGTACGATCTGGACCGGCTTTCCGATTTACGATTTGTACGGAAAACGTCCCGTACATGGGAAATGCCATTACCCGCTACGAAGCGAACTTTGTACGACTCGTATCCCGGGAAAAGTTGTTCCCGGGGTGCGAGTCATACAGGCATACACCCCGTGCGTTGTGTATGTACGGTGCGTACCCCAACATCGCGTATGTACTGTGCGTACCCCCAACATCGCGTACCCCCAACATCGCATACCCCAACATCGCATACCCCAACATCGCATACCCTAACATCACGTATGTACGGTGCATACATACGCGATGTTGGGGTATGCAATGTTGGGGTACGCGATGTTGGGGGTACGCACAGTACATACGCGATGTTGGTGTACGCGATGAGGGGGTACGCACAGTACATACGCAATGTTGGGGTACGCACCGTACATACACAACGCACGGGGGTATATGCCTGTACGACTCGTACCCCTGGGGACTCTGCTTTTACAGCTGTTTTTGGCTCCCGTAAGAAAAGAGCCGCACGGAGTGCCATAGGGACGAATCGTACTTGCTGGGCTGGAAACCGCTGCTTAAATACATACAGACGTCACGTGCAAGCTGTTCCGGATCAGAATCGTTGGTTTATTTTAGCTGTATGGTCTTTTGTACGATTTGTATGGAAAGAGGCTTTCTGTACGAATCGTACTTCCTAGGTTGTAAGAAAAGTTTACCGGGTACGAGTTGTAGGGGAAAAACGCTACATACACCGATTTGTACATCCTTTTTCCAGGATTAGAATCGGCCCCTTATTGTTTTGTGATTGGTTCATTGGTTCTTATGTCCTCACAAGGAACAAAAATATTTCTTACTTAAAATACATTTGAATAATATCTCTCTGGCGAGTTTATCAATAATTCTTGCTGTTAAAAATATATATCAAAAGCAATAGAACAGAGTATTCCAAATAAATCCCTTGAAGGCGCCTTTTATCCGTTCATTTGATTTGCCCAAGCCCTCAAGGGTAGATTGGGTTTCCCATTATATTCAATTAATTATATCAGACAGGGTCTCATAGTTTATTTCACATTTCTAGAGATCACTTTTTGACTTCATAGGTATTGAAGTCAGATTATCCTCTAGTCACCACCCACAGACAGATGGTGAAGCTGTGTGAATAAATTAATGTCTTGAACAGTACTTATGGTTCCAGAATTTGAGGATAGTTCTGATTGTGGCTGTTGGTTAAGAAGTACAGAATTTTCATACAATAATTCTACTAGCGAATCTTCAGTTTTCTCACCCTTTTTCTGTACTTATGATTTAAACCCAAAAATCCCAAAATCATGAATACAGACGTTCAGACACCCACTTAGTACCTGCAGCTCAAGAGTTCCATCAACACCTTGTTGACATTTACACCGCTGCTCAAAATTATTTAGAACAAGCCAAGATACAATATAAGAAGCTTGCTGATTGGGGATCAAGTTTGGCTACCAAATATTTATGCCCTATAGGCTGGAATAAATTTGAGTCTAACTTCATAGGGCCTTTCAAGATCCTAAAAGTTGTTAATTCTGTTGCTGTGAAACTAAAACTACCCACCACACTACCGGTATATCCATTGTTTCACGTTTCACTAATCACACCAGTAGCTGAAGGAACTCGCTTACCAACCACACCTCCTCCAGAAAAATTAGGGGGTCATGAGGACTAGGTGATTAAGGCTATACTAGACTCTAAGAGACCTTGAGGACATTTATTGTATCGTGCTGATTGGAAAGGTTATGGTCCTGAGAGTAGGTCATGGGAATTTGTGAGTCACATACATGATCATTGCTTGTTAAAAAGGTTTCATCCCACTAAGCACAACTGCGTGGAGAGGACCTTGGGGGATATACTGTTACTGCTGCCATGACTCTTTCACAAGCACATTGACGCAGCTGTGACAAGGAAATGGGCTATCAAACAGAAGGCGGCCTAGTCTTTTTTACCATGTCCTGTGTGTCAAATGGTCATGCTCACCCCAAAAAACGAAGGATGTTGCGGTTTTGTTGTTCGGGCGCAGCAAGGATACAAGTCGCAACCTGAGGCCAGCACCTTGCCTTCTATACTGGATACTTACCAGTGTTACTTACCATGCTGATGGTTACCTGATTAATCTTTGTCTTCTTAACCATTCATCTCACTGACAGCCCAACTTGGGAACTTGGGTACTTGTTTTAAGTCGTTGCTACTAGCTTCTCTCCTGCCTCTAGGTGCTCCCTGGAATTAATTCATTCCTTCATGCCACTACACTGCTCCTTAGACGGAAGCTGGAGACCTGTAAAATAAAAGTGATAGATACTTCACCAACAAAAGAAAAGTAATAGATACTTCACCAACAAACAACTGTTGCTACAATTTGGTAAGATGCATTCACAAATTTGATATGGAGAAGAACTTACCATAATAAATCTGTGTTTGAGAGTCATCACTTTCGAAGTCATCACTTTCGAAGCTTCAGAAAGAGAGAAATATTCTCTGTGTGCAATAGGGGTGGGCAGAAAACTCTTATCCGCTAGCGTAGCAGATAAAGCCAGCCACCCCAGCTCCTCAGCGCGGTCCCAGCATTCTGAAAGCAGCCAGACCGGGGAGAGCCTCACCGGGCCCCGATGGACTACCTTCCCCAGCGCCCAGACCCTCGGCTGGCTTGCAGGATGGGGGACTCCTGCACCCTGGGACCCTGGGACGCAGCACGGACCCCAGGCCCAGTCCCAGCTTCCGAACACTGGCCGCAGAGAGCCTCCCCAGGCCCCGGTGGACCCCCTTCCCCAGCGCCTGGACCCTCTGCTGGCTTGCAGGACAGGGGGCTCCCGCACCCTGGACCCTGGGCCGGAGCACGAGCCCCGGGCCCTGTCACAGCTTCCGAACCCTAGCCAGGCCGGGGAAAGCCTCCCCGGGCCATGGTAGACCCCCTTCCCCAGCACCTGGACCCTCAGCTGGCTTGCAGGACAGGGGGCTCCCACACCCTGGGACGGAGCACGATCCCCGGGCACGGTCCCAGCTTCCGAACCCTAGTCAGGCCGGGGATAGCCTCCCCGGGCCACGATGAACACTCGGACCCTTGGCTGGCTTGCAGGACAGGGGGCTCCCGAATCCCGGGGCCCGCTGGATGGAGCTCAAGACCCAGGCCCGGGCCCAGCTTCCAAACCCTAGCCAGGCCGGGGAGAGCCTCCCTGGGCCCCGGTGGACCCCTGTCCCCAGCGCCCAGACCCTCGGCTGGCTTGCAGAATGGGGGGCTCCCGCACCCTGGGACACTGGGACGGAGCACAAGCCCCGGGCTCGGGCCCAGCTTCCGAACCCTAGCCAGACCGGGGAGAGCCGCCCCGGGCCACGGTGGACCCCCTTTCCCAGTGCCTGGACCCTCGACTGGCTTGCAGGACAGGGGGCTCAT